>NW_023425584.1:9827075-10178632 GCF_014108245.1 Pipistrellus kuhlii
ATGTTTCTAACTCTCTATCCCTCTTTTCCTCTCTGTAAAAAATCAATAAAATATATTTTAAAAGAAGAAGAAGAAAGAAAACAATCAATAGTTGGGATAACTAGTAAGAAATGGGTCACCTAAACTTTAGCCAATATTTGTTCCATAATTTCAAATCTCTTCCTATTAAATGAAATTATTTAATGTAATTAATTGTGATTTTCCTTAAGGTCATATACAAACATCCTCTCTCCACCCATCCCAAATGTCTTTCAAAGGGACTATTATGAGGCTTGTCTGCCTTTATCACATATCAGAAGAGAACCATGCAGTTTAAAATAAACTGCTGGAACTTGTCTGGGGTAAATAATGACTCCTTCATGCAAAAAATAAAATAAATATATCTAGGATGCCATTTCTATGCCAGGCAGTTTGTTTTGAGTGTTTAACTCTTCCAGGGCTCAATCCTAAAAGAACTTACTGACTTTTTTTTTTTTGACACTTATAGCTGCCTTAAAAGTCAGCATGTAGTCTCAATAGGGTATGATCCTCTAAGATGGTCACTTTAAAAGGGGGAAAAGCAATGGTGCAAAGGAGTTCTATCAGAAGTCAGTAAAAATGGATTCAAAGCTTGTCTTTTTGTGTTGTTTTTTTGTGTGTTTGTGTTTTTTTGTTTGTTTGTTTTGAGATGTATGATCTTGAGCATGTTCTTACCAAATTTTGGCCTTAGTCTCCTTACTTATTAGATTGGTGAGTGATGAAGATGATCCCTGAACTTTGAAATGATACCATGATTCCTTTTAATCTTTATGCCATTTTGTCTATGATTCTAATTTAGAATTTCTCAATTAATATTGATTAATACAATAGATTTCCAACTGATCTACATTTTCAATTCCTTCTGAGTATTATTTTGTCTGATGTCCTTATATTTGCTTCCCAAAGCACTGTTTTCACTATGCCTATACTAGTGATTCTTAATATTCATAATTTCAGATTGGGTGAGCAATTGCTGCATTCTAGGGGACACCTGTAACTTGGCTCAATTGAATGTTACCAGACAGAAATCTAATTATAATGTTGCCCATTTTTTTCAAGAATCTAAAAACCTAAGGTTTTTTTTTAATCTGAAATCTACTAATTTTAAAATCATATCACTCAGAATAAGGATCATACAGTTCCTAAACCAGATGAATGAAAAAAATCAACAAACAACTTATGAAAGAAGAAGAAATATCATAAAGAGTGATATAGCTGCAATTAAAAAAAAAACATAAAAAGTTTCAACAGTAGATTAGGAGAAGCAGAGGATCAAATTAGCAGATTAGAAGACAGGGAAGCAAAACACACTCAAACTGAACTGCAATTGAGAAAAAATTAAAAGACAGGAGGAGAGCCTAAGGAAGCTTTGGGACAACAAGAAACAAAACAACATATGAATAATAAAAGTACCAGACTGACAGGATGAGAAACAAGGGTTAGAAAACCTATTTGAAGAAATAATGTCAGAAAACTTTCCTGATATGGGGAAGTAAAAAGTTACACAAGCACAGAGAGTTCCAAACAAGATAAACCCAAAAAGACCTACACCAAGACACATAGTGATTATTATGGCAAATGCTCAGGACATAGAAAGAATTATAAAGGCTGCAAGAGACAGACAGAAAGTTACATACAAGGAATCTCCCATTATATTATGACATGATTTCTCAACAGAATCACATCAGGTCAGAAAGGAATGGAAGGAAATTTGTAAAGAGATGCAAAGCAAGGGACTGAATACAATAATACTCTATCCAGCAAGGCTATCATTCAAAATTGAAGGGTAAATAAGGAGCTTCACAGACAAAAAAGGCTAAGGGAGTTTATCACTACCAAACCAGCAATGCAAGAAATACTAAATGGACTTATGTCAAAAGAAGAAATAACAAGGTCAGAATAAATATAGGCACAAAAAATAAAAAATAACTTTAAACATAAATGGACTAAATGCCCCAATCAAAAGACATCGAGTGGCTGAATGAATAAAAAACATGACCCATATATATGCTGTCTACAAGAGACCACCTCAGAACAAAGTACTCACACAAACTGAAAGTGAAGGGTTGGAAAAATACCTTTCAGGCAAATAAAAATTAAAAAAGCTGGGGTAGCAATACATATATCTACAAAAATAGACCTCAAAGTGAAGGCCATAACAAGAGATAAGGAAGACCACTTCATAATACTAAAGGGATTGATACAACAAGAGAATATAACCCTGGTAAACATATACACACCCAATGCAGGAGCATCCAAATACATAAAAATAAAACCTCCTGGAATATATCAAGGCAGAGATTGACAACAACACAATCATAGTAGAGGACTTTAATACCCCACTGACATCACTGAGTAAATCCTCTAGACAAAAAATCAACAAAGAAACAGCAATCACAAATGAATCACTAGATCAGATGAACTTAATTGGCATCTTCAGAACATTTCACCCAAAAGCTACAGAATATATGTTGTTCTTAAGTGCACAAGGCACATTTTCAAAGACCACATATTGGGTCACAGTCAAAATCTCTCCAAATTCAAGAAGACTGAAATCATATCAAGCATCTTCTCAGACCCCAATGGCATAATATTAGATATAAATGACAACAAAAACAATAAAAAAAAAATTCAAACACTTGGAAGCTGAATAGCTATTAAACAATGATTGGGTTACCAAAGAAATCAAAGAAGAAATTTAAAACATCCTTGAAACTAATGACAATGAATACACAACAATCCAAAATCTATGGGACACAGCGAAAGCAGTCCTGAGAGGGAAGTTCATAGGCCTATGTCAAAAAACAGGAAAAAATGGTAATAAATCATCTAACTCTATAACTTAAAAAATTAGAAGTAGAGCAACAAGAAAAGCCCAGAGTGAGCAGAAGGGAAAAGATAAAAATGATCAGAGCAGAAATAAATGACCCACTTGTGGGAGGGGCGATATGAGGCCCGGCTGGCTGAGGAGGGGCTGTCGTAGGTTGAGGCAATGTGGTTGCACCCTGTTCAGCTTCTGCAGAGGCTCCAGGACAGCAGCACTACCACCTCTCCCAGTGCCACCTCTGTGGAAGGAGAGACCATGGCGCAGTGGGACTGGACTAGGCCTGCAACCACTGGCTCTGCAGCTGCCAACCCTCAGCCCTCACAGCCCCTGCGGCTTTGTCCAGAAGGACATCTGGAAGATGTTTGGTCTAATTAGCATAATACCCTTTTATTAGTATAGATAATGAAAATTAAAGTTTACAATTGAAATACCTTCCCCAAGGTCACATGGCAAATTGGTAACAAAATTGGAACAAGAATCCAAGTCTCATTCTTTCCAGTAAAACTTCTGGACCTTTTAGTCTTCCTCCTCATTTCTTCAAGATGCCTGTGATGGATAGAAAATTTCATGTTTTTAAATTTCAGTGTTTCATTTATGGAAATTAGGATCACTCTGTACATTATTTAGCTTGTTCACTTATATAAAATTTAATATGCAATATTAAAATAGACATAAATAAAATGTATGTCATTTATGATACATGCATTTTATATATAATATGAGGTTTATTTTAAGATGCACAATATAAGCTTTTAACAACATGAATTCTCCTCACAAAATCTTCAATTCTGGGTACACATAGAACAATATTTCCATTACATTCTCCATTGTTATGAACAACAACTTTATCTTTCTTATATTATTTGCCCTAAATATGCATACTTCTTCAATGGTACTATTTAAATCACAGTGGAAGAATGCTAATCCTGACAGGTCAGTAAAATCACTTGTATAAGTCAAAACTGCTCCATGCTTTTAGATGTCATTTTCAATCAGTGATTTAAATTGAGTTCTTAAATATAAAACCTAAGTTTTATATAGCTAATAGCTGCCAAAAAAAAAAAATGGAGGAAAAATACTACGGTAACAAGAAATTATTTTTTAAGTGTCACTGCATTCAGTAGGTTTTAATCCACTGTTATTCAAACACTACAGGAAAAATGTACACATGGGTCCTTTTTATGATATTGCTCAACAAGAATGAAAAGTAATGAATAGTAGAAATGAAAATGAATATCTCTGGGAACATTAAGCTGCTTGAATCATTTGTAATCCCATTAAATTGTATGAATGTTCTCAGACCTGTTTCTTCTCTTAGAAAATGTTAAATCAGAGGATAGAAAGTAGAAATACATAGGCCATAGCTTGTGTATACATATTTTTATAATATAAAATATATAAAATAATGTATATATATATATATATATATATATATATATAAACATATATGGAGAAGGGTAGGGGAGAGATTAAGACATTATTTTTTTTCAGGTTGTTGTTGAAATTACTAAGTTGCCTACTTTGAAAAATTCTGAAGATTTTTACAAACGCACTGGATTCTGACTTCTCTTAAAATAATGGGGAAATCTGGAAATAACTAAGCTTAAGTCACCCCTCTCCCTTTATATCTTAAAATATTTTTTAATTAATTTTCAGTGTTGACACTAATTAGTTAACTCTAATCTAAAGCATGCCATATGATTTCAAATGTGTTTTTTACTTCATTCTTATGTCCATTTAAGGTCAAAGATTAAAAAACCTCCTATACACATGTTCAGCATATTCTGCGTGAATTGGTCATAATCAGGGTTCTGGTACTCTAGAGCAGCGATTTTCAACAGTGTACCACAAGAGGCACACTGGTGTGCTGCAAGAATTTTTAAAAATACGCAATATCTGACCCCTTTTCCCTTAGATTGTCAAATTTTAAAAATGTAAACAGACAACATAACAATTGCTGTTCAGTGTGAATAAATAAAAATTATACTAATTTATTGTCAGATTGGCAAAAACATATTTTGTGGTGTGCTGCAGAATCTTAGTGATTAGTTTATGTGTTCCATGAGATGAAAAAGGTTGAAAATCGCTGCTCCAGAAGTTGGTATGCTATAGAGACTATGAACACAGGCTCTATAATCAGGCAAGCTACATTTAAGTCATGGTTCCCCCACCTACTAACCATGTGAAGTTTGAACTGTTGTTTCCATTTATTAAGCCTCAGCTTCCTCACCTATACTTGCAATATTAGAAATTTTCCTGCCGAAACTGGTTTGGCTCAATGGATAGAGCGTCAGCTTGGGGACTGAAAGGTCCCGGGTTCGATTCCGGTCAAGGGCATGTACCTTGGTTGCAGGCATATCCCCAGTAGGGGGTGTGCAAGAGGCAGCTGATTGATGACTCTTTCTCATCGATGTTTCTAACTCTCTATCTCTCTCCCTTTCTCTCTGTATAAAATCAATAAAATATATTAAAAAAATTTTCTTGAGAAATTCATAAATAACTTGTTGGCAAATTCATTATTATTATTATTATTATAGTTTTACTATGAAGAAACAAAATAGAATATATAAGCTTCTTTTTCCCCCCTCTTCTTTGCAATGTTCAGTAGGGCATTCAGTTCTGTATCCTCAAGTTCTAGGTTTTCCTTATCCCTAAAGGGTATTTTTTTTTAATACATTTTTTATGTATTTCAGACAGAGAAAGGGAGAAACATCAATGATGAGAAATAATCATCAATTGGCTGTCTCCTATATGCCCCCTACTAGGGGGTCTAGCCTATACCCTTGGCATGTGCCCTGACCAGGAATCCACCTCCTGGTTCCTGGTTCATGGCTTGATGCTCAACCAACTGAGCCACACTGGCAAGGGCTAAATATGCATTTATTGAGTGACCATATGTCCCAGTTTGCCCATGTCACTCTCTATATCTGTTTTTCTAGCATATATTAATAGTGCCCCAGTCCATTTCACTCTTAAAAAGTGGCATGGTTTCTATGATAAATTATAAGGTAAAACTATATAAAAATCAGGCTACACAATTATCTCACTGTTGATTGTGCTAGTTGTTTGGTATTCCCAATACTTAAATAAAATATTTTCCCCTCAATAACTCACATTTAACACCATCTCTCCTTTAAGCACTAACTTAACCAATTATTTCTACATCCATTACCTTTTATTCATCACCAATGAACTATGTGTTGAAACATCTGTTTTTAGTTTATCCTTGAACATATAATATATCCTGCACCCCAAACTTGAGTGTTGATGATTTTTTCTCTTATATAGGAGAGTCAGAGATATAATTTGCTACCATTAAAATCATGTTATAAAGGATTTCTTTTCAATCAGTTTGTCAATTTTAACCTATACATACTAGAAGGCATGAAGAATTGGCAAAGGGTAAAAACTTAATTGTCTTACTTAACAAGGTGTTAGTATGTATTCCTAGCAAGGGTAATAAATGGATAAAGCGCCTCAAAGAGGTGTTGAAAAGGAGCCCTAGATAAAAGCAGGAACTAGCTGGCTGGCCATAAAATTATGAGTTTTATCTTCCTGTCATCGGATGAAAGAAAAGAGAATTTGGACCTGTCTCTTAAACCAACGATGAAGATGAAAAGGTGCTTTTCTAATTTAAATAACACATTATAGCAGAAATCACTTTATGAATTTGTAGGAGGAGTTCAATAGGAAAACCAATGGCAAGATTTGCAAAAATAACAAAGAAAACTTCTGATCTCTGTTTGTGAGGGAGATTTCCCTCCTGGAAAGAAGTATGTTCTACAGGAAGAATTTACCTTTTGGATAGTATAGCAGAATATATTTATAGTTCAAAATAAATACTACTTTGCATCATCTGTTTATACATGTATTACAAAATTATTTTGAGGTCATTATTATTTATTATTTGTTGTTGCATTCATTCTTTTCTTTCTTGCAACACGAAAACTAAACTCATAGCATCTTAAACTGCAAAGAATCCAATAATACATTTTGGTCAGTGCACCGAGAGATAGTTTGTTTTGTTGTTTTCTGGGTGGGCAATTACTAAATAAGCAATGTGTCTACGTTGTGCATTTCTAATTTTATTAAATGTCATTTTGTCCAACACTCTTTTAAGTTAATTCAATTGGCCAAGCTTCCAACAATGAATCTTGAAACTGAATTTTAGCCTGCATCTTAAGGTACTGTCTCCAGGAATTTTTTTCTGCTGTGATGTCATAGGACACATGTGGAATCTTTCACTAAATATGAATGTGTAGGTCTCATCTCTACATAGCTCCAATCAATAATATTTCTAGATTTATTGATATCTATTTAAAAATACTATAAAACTTCAGTTTTGTTTTGTTTTGTTTTTTTTAGTGGTTTTTAAATATATATATATATATTTTATTGATTTTCTACAGAGCGAGAAGGGAGAGAGATAGAGAGCCAGAAATATCGAGGAGAGAGAAACAACGACCAGCTGTCTCCTGCACACCCCCCACTGCGGATGTATCTGCAGCCAATGTACATGCCCTTGACGGGAATCGAACCTGGGACTCTTCAGTCTGCAGACCGACGCTCTATCCACTGAGCCAAACCGGTTTCGGCTATTTTGTTTTTCATAGAGAATTCTCTGACATAAGGTAACTAAATCAAACCCTACCTCTCTTGAAAACATCACAGATGGTCTTCATCCCTGAAACTTGTCCTCAGCCATTCAAACATGTCTTTGGGCATTTTACAGCCCTCTTCTCACACCCTCTTTGGAATTATTCTAGTCATTTCTGATGTTAATTGATCTCATCAGTCATAATCTTCTCCTGGAAGACCTGTGACCAAGCTGGGTTTTTTCCAAGGAAAATGGCTTCCTACCTCCCTATCTCCACCCCAGAAAACTTCCCTTGAAATTTGCCCAGTGTTTTCTAGAAAGCACTCATTTCATGATAAACCACTTTAAAACAATGGGAAATAGAACCCTCACACACTGCTTGTGGAATGTGTAATAGTATGTTACTTTGAAAAACCAATCTGGCATTTCCTCAAAAATTAAATGTAGTTACCATTTGATTCAGCAATTTCACTCCTAGTTTTAAATCTAAGAGAAGGAAAAACCTATTTTCACACAAAACTTATACATGAATGCATTAGCTATAATACCCCAAAAGGTGGAAACAACCCAAATATCCATCAACTGAGAATAAATAAATAAATGTGTTATATCCATACAATGGAGTATTAGTCACCCACAAAAAATAAAAATAAAAATGAGAAGTGCCATTAAATGCTACAAGTGGAGTGAAACTTGTAAATACTAAACTAAGTCAAAGAACTTGCCACAAAAGACCACATATTGTATGATTCCATTTATTTGACATGTCCAGAATAGGCAAATTTATACAAACAGAAAGTACATTAGTGTTTGCCTCAAAAGGAAGGATGATGAAAAGGAATGAGTAACTGTTATTGAAAAAATAAGTTTCTTTTAAGATAGAAGTGGTCTAAAATTGACTGTGGTGATGGCTGAACAAACCTGTGAATATAGTTTGAATTACATACTTTAAAATGAGTAAACTGTTTGACAAATAAGTTAAATTGTTATAGTTAAAGAAGAGGATAAAGTATCATGAGAAACATACATGCATATATACATAAGCATTCTATATATAAACAATAACCAACTTGAATATTTATTTTTTTTCAACTAACATTGAGCACTTAGAAAAGCAAGAGGAATATAGTGAACATAAGAAATAATTTAAAATATTAATTTTTAAAAAGAATGAAGTAAGTGCAAGTAAATCTAGAGAAGAGAGGTGGCATATCTTCAGTGTAATCTTAGCTTCACCGGTCAATAGAGTAACCTCAACCTGGACACTTAACCACCGTCAGTCAAAGGCCACCTGTCCCAGCTAATTCCCCTCAGCACCGCAAATGCACTATCCCCACTTGTCATCTATTCCAGAACATTCAGGTCATTTTTTTATTTTTAGACAATTATAGTGGGTTTTTTTTTATTTAAATAGAAAATAGTGGAAAACACCTTTTAAAAATTAAACTTATTTAATCAAACTATATATTTTTAAAAATAGAAAAGAAATACATTTGCCACACCTGTGCACACTACAATAGAAAAGGTGAGTTCCCATTGCAGAACAAAACATATCATGTTAACAGCATAGGCTGCATTTTCAATGTTGTGCCTATCACTACTGTTTTAAGAAATTTTATTTCTACTCTGGTCAATAACAAATAATTCAAATTTGTTTTTCTACAAGAGTGTTTGCAGTCCCACAATCCTCATCTTCTTTGTCAAGCAACTCCATTTCCAAACTTGCAAAGCCCACAAAACCAGTACTCCTAAATTCGCAGAGAGCAGTGCTCTGAAGGCTGAGAGGCCTGGCCCCAAACCCAGCTCTGCCTTCCCTCCATGTTCCTCATGATTCTGGCCAGTTCCTAGTACTTCATCTGAGTCTCAGTTCAGTAGCAGAGTCTCTTAAGAGACCTACTCCATACCCATTCTCCTCTTGTCCTTGGATATGAATATCAATTAACCAGGGGTATCGGTGTGCCCAGTTAGAAAACAGCTTCCCCTGGGTTAGTCGGGGATAGGTAAGGGGATGTGTCCTAGTGGGACTTCTAAGATATCTTTCCAAAAGGGGCAGAGTCCCCGGCATTTCATTTTGGTCCTTTGTTCTTCACCCTTCCCCTCAGTGCTTGTTGAGGATGTAGACACAATACCTGGAGGAGGAGAAGCAGGATTGCCCATGAGGAAACACATCCCTTGCTAAGGACGAAGAAGAAGGAAGATCAAAAGATTTCTGCCAACATCAATGTAGTAAAGTCCTGGACACCTTACCTATAAACTACATCTTATTTGTTTACTCTCCCGTTCTCTAGCTTTCCCATTCCTTGAAACAGACCACATTTAATTAGTTTCCTTTTCTGATACTATTTGAAGAATATAACTGTGCCAATCTCTGTGTTCTTTTAAAAAATATATTTTATTGATTTTTTACAGAGAGGAAGGGAGAGAGATAGAAAGTTAGAAACATCGATGTGAGAGAAACATCGATCAGCTGCCTCTTGCACACCCCCTGCTGGGGATGTGCCCGCAACCAAGGTGCATGCCCTTGACCGAAATCAAACTTGGCCAACGCTCTATCCACTGAGCCAAACCGGTTTCGGCCAATCTCTGTGTTCTTTAATTGGCACAATGCTTAGCACATTGTGTCAGAAAATGTATACTACTAATATTATGAGCAGGGGTCCTATCACCAACCTTACATGACAAGCATCTCTGATACCTAATGTCTGAGGCAAGACGTGCAAGGGAAAAATACATGTATGTGTATAACCAACCATAGAGACATACATCTTAAAATCTGATTGGTTTCCAGTTACACTTCCCTTTAGCTAGGGAAGACTTCCATATTATACACTTAACCTTGGAGCCACTACCATTTTCCCATGGTCTTGAAGAAGTCAATAAGCAATTGATAAATTTTCTGTCACTGTGGGCAATTAATAGGAGTTACACAGCATTGGTTACATCAATTTTCCTGTATCTGAGGAGCAAAAAATTGATTTCACAAACTTACTGGTGCGTATTGATTCAATGTCTATCTTTAGGCTATTTCTATTTAATGCTTTTGTGCAGTCATTGAAAAAGAGTCTCAGGACTGTCAAATAAAATCTAGTTCTGTGGAGTTTTTATCTATTACTCGGCTTTGCAAGTATTTTTGGTATCAGTAATGCACTTTCAAGCTGAGGGATGTGGATATTCTCACTCCTAAAATATTTTTATACCTGGTAAATAAGAAGAGGAAACAGATAAACATTATTCATTTAAGTCTGAAATCTCAGATGACACATTTATAGAGGTATTAGAGTATGTGTTATTTTTTGGGGGGAAAGAATAAGATTTGTGTGTTTTAAGCCTCCCTCTTGGGTTTCAGTAAATGCTTTGAGATAAAGGAATACAAATCTGTTTCTCACACTTTATTATGGCAGGTGCTCTACTTGCTCATTTTCCCAAGAAGGCCTGGGTGGCATTCAATGAGAAGGGAGACATCTGGATATACCGTATTTTCTGACGTATAAGGCGACCCCCTAATTTTACAATTAAAACATAGGTTTAGGCCTATATTCGCTGTATATGACTACCCCCCACTTCCGAGACACCAGTTCTTTTTTTAATAGACAGCCTCTCTGACTCTGGTCAATCTGAGCAGGCTTTTTTTCGTTTCACAAGTTGTCTTATACACCGGAAAATATGGTACATCATATTCAGCAATAATAGACCTTAAGAACATTTCTAAAAATTTCCTTTTTGAAATATTTCCCTGTAAACAAATGTGGATGAAGTGTTCATTTCTGTGTCAGGTACATCCTGGGGATAACAGTGTGAGCAAGACAGACAAGACTCCTGCCTTCATATAGGTTATACTCAATAGAAGTACAGATGGATGAAGAAGAGGAAGACAGACAAACAGCCTAAATTCAAATAGTGTTAATGCTGTGAGGAAAGGCATCAGACTCTAACAATGGAAGAGACTGTGAGTGGGAATGTGCTATCTAGTCAGAGTGGTGAAAAAGTTTTTTCAGATGAGATGACATGTGAGCTAAAACCTGACTGACATGAAGAGGGCTATACAAAAACTGGGAGATAAAAATTCTAGAAAGAATAGACTGTGCAAAGACCCCTAAGGCAGGATAAAGCTTGGGTTGTTCAAACCCCAGACAGAAAAGCTGGTGTTTGGAGTGAGCAAGGGGTAAATGGCAGAGAATAAAATAAGAGCTAGCAACTGAAGCAGATCATGAACCTCTTACAGACTGTGATAAAAACATATGGATTTTATTTTATGTGGACATGAGTAGCCACAACAGTAGCCATGAAAGCTACTGGACATGATTCATATCACGTTTCTTTGATTCCAATGTCCCTACTTAATCCTATATTTCATAGGAACTAATTAACATTATTTTGAAAATATTAAGAATGTAATTGTTTCCCTCACCAGTGTGGATGGACGTTACACCATGGGCCAAAAAGGCGCAGGTTCAATTCCTGATCAAGGCACATGCTTGGGTTGCTGGCTCTGTATCCAGTAGCAAGTGTTCAAGAGGGAGCCAATCAAGGTTTTGCTCTCATACTGATGCTTGCTTCTCTCTCTTCTCTCTCTCTTCTCTCTCTCTCTCTCTCTCTCTCTCTCTCTCTCTCTCTCTCTCTCTCTCTCTCTCTCTCTCTCTCTCTCCCCTCCCTTCCTCTCTTTCTAAAAATCAAGAAAATATTTTTTTAAATAATGTGTCTGTTATAATCACTCAAAAATTTTTAAAAATAAAAAATTAGTAACCTTTTTGTAAAAGTGATTCTCACCTGGGAAATCGTGCCCCACAGGAATATTTGGCACTATCGGGAGACATTTTTGGTTGTCACAGTTGCACGATCCTATGGGCATCTTGTGGATAGAGGCAAGGGATGCTGTTAAACATCATACACTGCCCAGTGCACAGCCACCCCCACAGAAATGCCTTCCTGGTCCAAATGTCAATAGTGCCAAAGATGAGAAACCTTGCTTACTATAAAGGAATACAAACTAAAGAATTCAAAGAGCACATAGCATTTTAAAAATAATAGCTGTTTTTTATTTGATTTGATGCAGGTCTCTATTTACTCAAAGTTCCAACCTCTCCCCTGTAAATGAATGCATAAATACAGAAACAGACCAAAAGCAATCCATGTCAGGTGTTATGGACTGGACTGTGAATCTTCCAAATTCATAGATTGAAGCCCTAACCCCTAATATGACCATTATCTGGAGATAGTATCTTTAGGAGGTTGTTAAGGTTAATTAAGGTCATAAAAATGGAGTCCTAATTCCATAGATGTGGCCTTATAAGAGGAAGAGGAATAGTGAGATTCTCTCTCTCTCTCTCTCTCTCTCTCTCTCTCTCTCTCTCTCTCTCTCTCTCCCCCCCTCCCCCCCCCCCCATTTCTGTTGTTGAATCTACCAGGTCTATAGTATTTTGTCAGAATAGCCCAGGCATGCTAAGATATTTGCATATGAGCCTTCCAAATAGTGATTAATGTAGATAGAGAGAAGAGCTTGAGAAGCACTAACCCCTGTGACACATTTCAAAGTCATAGCAACTTTCCACCTAAAGCTCACCAAAACTGTTACATTCAACTTGATAGGTGACCAAAAAATCCTTTTCCAAACTCTGCCCTGGGACAGAAAAATCTACAGTGTATACACAACACCCCTGACTTATTCACAGCAGCACCCCCCCCCCCCTGCCAACCCATTATTTCCTTGACGATGAGGTAAACATTCAAGCATACGGCTGCATGTAATAAAACAGCAGTTATGCTACGTATATTTCCGTTTTAGAACAACAAAATTTATAGTGTGGGATTTATTTTCTAATTGAAATTTACTATCATTTCTTTCTGAGACATTATTCCTAGAGATTTAAAACTACTTTATGTTTCAGCTATTGCAATTTTATTCTGTATAATTAATAACACAATTTTATTCTGTATAATTTTTCATTTTGATGCATTACAGGAGTCCTACCAGTTGGGAGAGTTTGCAAAATGTGTTGTGTATTGTTGCTTAATACCTTATTAGAAAAACTGTCTTGCCTCCAAGTTAGTTCCATTTGCTACATTACAATAGACTGTAAGTTATTTTGACAGGGAAGCAGAAAAAGGAAGTCTATACTTATAAATATAAATAAGAGCCCAGACAATAGAGTACATGCAAAATTATTTCATAACCCACTGATGATTGAGAATCTTGATCCGTATAAGCATAAAACTCAAACACGAGCTGTTTTCTTTTTCCTCTGATATCTTTATGAACATAATCAAGACTTTGATACAGTCCTTATTGGCCAATATTATAAACACTGTTAATGTTTATGAACACATATAACTCATTTCCATTGTTAGCATTTACATATCCTTAAAAATAAATCCTTTGCAATTCTGCTCAATTTAAGTATTTTTAAGAATTTATCATAACCTGTGCTCCTTTGTGAGAACAACATAAGCTTGTTTCATGGTTATGTGTGATTATGTAGTATAAAATATGCATAAAATTGATTGTAACATATGACTCTCTTCTGCAACAAGCCGTCTAATAATATAAACAGGGTGGGGACGGCACAATATTGCTCATGATGGAGATTTGTTATTAAACTGAAATAATAGAAAATTAAGCAAAGGAGTTTCAGGCCAAGGGAAACAAAATATTCTGTTTTCCTGATGAATTGTTACAGGATTAAAGCTAATCAATCTTGTTTGGTAAGTGCCCTTATGCTAAATTTGTAGAGTGCAACGTTAATTAATCATCTGTACCTTGAAAAAGAATCCTTAGTTTGCTTCTTCTCCCAAAAGAAAAAAGAAGGATGGGAAGGAGGGAGGGAGGGAAGGGAAAGGAAGGAAAAAGAGATTAGAAGAAAAGAGGGAGGGGAAGGAAAAGAAAAAAGAAAAGGAAAAAAACAAAGAATGAGAGGGCTGGGAAGAGCATGGACATAGGTTGAAAAATATAACAAGGTAAGTTTCAGGTTGCTTCAGGAGTGAGAAAAACAATTATGGAAATCATAAAGTCAGATTACAGTCAAACCCTCCCTTTCAGTAAAGACCAGTGTACCACACGGTTTAGCAAATGTCACAACTACACGGAAGCAATGGTTACTCTCGCCATAATCAGCTGGGTGCCCTAGAGGGAAAATCTGCTTGAGAAGCAACTAAACCAGGTCTGCACACCTAGCTTCAGGAATTTTGGCTAGCAAAATGAGTACTGGCCTGCTCACCTAAAGAGCAGCTTTTCAATATCTTGCATTGCCGCACAGTATGTCACACTTTAAAGATAAACACATAATGCCCTCCAGCAATCATCTTTCATCAGTCACTGGGGTCTCAGTAGAAATTAGGTTCATGTTGCAGCGCCTGGTGAGAATGTCCCTTTGTAATCACATGTATGCTTCATGCTGCTTTGTGACGTGGCTACTTGCATAATTTATAACCCCAACACTTGGCCTGCCCAGGATTGTAGGAATTCTACGGCTTGCTGTTTCTATGTTGTTCTTTCATTTGGCTGAGCATTTACTTAAAAGGGATAATCTTAATGATTTTGTTCCCACTTTTCTTTAAATTGCTTCTTTATTTAAACAAATATTTAGTCAATATTAGAAATAGGAAGAGAACTTTATTCTCCTCTCTACTCTTTGTGCCAACTTATCTCGCCTTACAAAAAGACAAAAAGAAAAATTCCACTTACTCATGTGGCTGCTTTTAACCACAGGCTGACTTTTATCTTCCTAGTGCAGGTCCCCTTAGTGAATAGTATATGTTTTTTGGGGTTTTTTTTGTGTGTGTTTTTTTGTACGCAGTTAGAGTCCTCCTAACATCCCATGTATAGTCTCAAATAACCTGTTCTCTTTTTAAAGTAAAATTATGAAGGTTCGTAGCCAAGCCATTAATAATTACTAAGAGGAGAAGCTCTAAAAATGTATATGTAAATTCAAGGAGGTTTAAAATTGAGGCTGCTGATATGTATGTAGTCTTAGTTTGGGCTGCTGTAGCAAATTAGAATAAATTGGGTGGCTTAGATAACAAGCATTTCTTTCTTATAGTTCTGGAGGGAGGAAGTCCATGATCAGAGGGCCAGCACGCTCTGGTTCTCAAGGAAAGCCCTCTTCCTGGTTTACAGATTGATGGCCTCCCTGCTGTGACCTTACATGGCAGAAAAAGATGTAGTTAGCTCTCTGGCCTCTTCTCACAAGGGTACTGATCCTACCCATGAGAGTGTCACTCTCAAGACTTAATTAGTCCCCAATGATCCCAGGTCCTAATACCATCACAGTGGGATTAGGATTTCAAAATATAAACCTGGGGAACACAAAATTTATTTAGATAGATAGATGGACAGATAGACAGATAGGCCTTGATTGCAAGCACAATGAGGAATAGAGGCAAAATTCTGAAACATCATTGATAACTTTCATGTACCACAAAATCCATAGTTCCTGTCCATGCAGTGTCTTTAACACTCCAACCTTAGAGGAAGTGTTCTGGTTTTGTTATTACTTTAATTGTATCTTAAGAAACCACTTGAAAAAAAATACTGCATATCGCAAACGAACATACCACTATTGCTAGAATTCCTGGTATTTACAAGATGATAGTAGAGGAGATACAGTTTTTATCAGCAAGCACTACATGCCCTTTTAACTAAAAATACATAATTTTAACATTTTATATTTACTTCATCTACACACAAAAGGCTAAATCAAGTGTTCAAAATGTACTTATGTATTTGAATACTCTTCATACAATTATAGACTCCTGTACACTCTTTTAATGAAACAGGTAAAACAAATTACTATTATGTGGCTATTGATGTATCAACAGATGAGTAATTACTAATGTAAAATCACAGAAGGAAACAGAGTCCATTCTTCCTGTCATCATGATCTTCCCCCCAAAAAATATAAAAAGTGATCAGCTATCTTAGAGAAAAAATATCATATGTAAAGAGAGCCAAATTGTTGGATTTTCTCCAGACATCTGCAACTGTGGCACCTTCTATAGGGATAGAAGCAACAATAACAGCACTAACCACTCGAACTCCCCCCCAAAAAAAAATCCCTACAAAAAAAGGCAAGAACTAAAAGCTTCTTCATTCTTCCCTTCCCAGGGAATGAGCACACAAATATGTGGCATGTTTCAGCAGGACTCCAGGTAAGTGGTAAGCCTGTCCTAAACCCACCACTCCACTCGAGAACAACTGCTCATTTAGGTCCCTTCTGAACAAAGACCAGAGTATGATATCTTTCCACTTCACCTGTTAGTCCCTTTGAAGAGTTGCACTTGACATTCAGCGAGGAATCATCTCCCTGAAGGGTCTTAAGTCACATGTCACCTACTGCAGACTTGAGATTTAAGTCCTGTGTAAAACTGTCACTATAAACCAAAACAAAAATGTGCTTCCCGTGAATTCTCAACCCCTGCTTCCAGCCTGAACCCCTCTGCAACTGCAACTTAAAGTAAACAGAAAGCAGCTCTATTCCCATCGGCTCACAAGATATGCAGTGCCAGGTAGTGTTTCCATTATATTCACGGGGGATTTCTTGTAGCAGGAAAATGGATATCACAATGTAAATTTACTAAATGCTAATTGTTGTTCTCTATAGAAAATGAACAAAAGTTAATTAAAATTACAGAATTCTAGCATTCTTTCTAGACAACCAGGGTGCAATTAAACATTGAGGCAAATGCAACAGTTTTAGAACAGAGAGCTATATCAGCCATCTTTTCTTGGATATGTATGATGGTGGAAATGAAGAAAATAATCTAAACTTTTTCCCTTTAATTGCAACTTGAAATGTACAAGCAGCCAGTGGATATGTGAACATAATCTTTCTAGGGTTTTTCATATTGTTTTGAATAATGTTCCTCATATTCTTCATAGCATGGGGATCATCTGACTTAGTGCCTAAACAATTTCACATCAAAATATCCAAATCAGGGCAGCTGCCCCACTGGCTTCAGAACAGAGATAGCTTGTGCAATTTGGTGGGTTTATAAAAGACAAACAACTGAATATTTTAGGTCCAAATAGGCACTAACCAACAAGGTCCTTAGAAATATAACAGATAGGAGTTACTAACGGAAATTCTGTTGGCCTTGCCCTCTAAGTAGGCAAGATAAGAAAACATCTGTATGATAAGGAGTTCCCATCATTCTTACTTGTACCATCTGGCTTGGTCATCTGTTACAACTTTCCCAAACCAATCTCTCTCTCTTATTTGTATGTGGAAGAGATGCATTCCCTAAGGAAATATACAAAATTGAGGTGTTTTATGGGTGCAGTCAGCATGTAATAGATGATTTATGGCAATTGTCTGAAATATAGCAATTTTGCATTTTCTAGTAAGTCCATTTACCATACTTCTGCTATACTCTTGAGACATAACCAAGACCCTAAATGTTTCATCATGTCTGGAAGACACTTAAAGATGAACTTCTTATAAAGTAATAAGTTTCCTTGGGCATGTCTGTTGCTTCAAGGTAACCATAACTATGATGGCCATTAATATAGTTGTTGGCAGAAATGCCCTGTATGTCTCAGTTGCAATTAAAATAAATAAAAGGATGCCAGAGGTTACCCATAACCCACCTGAGCCTCTAGGGGAAACCATTGTCAAGATTTTCCTGGTATACATTTTGTCATATGTACCTCAGTCTAATATATAAAGACAGTTTTTAAAAGCCACCATTATTGGCAGAATATTAAAATTTCAAATATATTTAATAGTAGGTTCCTAAAACTACATTATAATAATGAAATGCTATTTCAATAACATTTCGTTGTGTGTTGTACCTCTGATAACTTTACTATTTTATTATTAACTTAGAGGCCCGGTGCATGAAATTTCATGTACTGTGGGGGTGCCTACGCCCTCTCACAGTTCAGGACCTCTCGAGAGATAAGGCTCCTTCCATTGCTGCTGCTGCACTCACTAATCTTGAGCTTGGCTTCTGGCTGAGCGAGGCTCCCTCTGTGGGAGCACACTGACCACCCTGAGGGGGGTGGAGGGGAGCGTCTGTCCCCCAGGTGGTCAGTGCACACCACAGCAACCCACTGTTCTGCCATTCGATTTGCATATTAAGGTTTTACTATATAGGATTACTCTTCTTAATGCTTAGAATATAACAGTTCCTACTCAGAATCAAATGCTTCCTCACTAGACTCTAGATAAAATCTAGACCCCTCACATACAACACAAAATTTGGCAAGTCTACCCTATTTATTGTACTTCCCTAAATTTAACTCCTATTCCTCAGCTACCCCATTTAGTGTCTTAGCATTCTCCTCTCCCCCTGCCTGAAGCTCTCTTCTTATCCAGATCCAAATGTCTTATTTGCACAAAATCTATGTGTTAGTCAGATTCCCCAGAGAAATAGAACTAAAAGGATGTACATATAATACATACAAATTGCCAATTCAAGACCCGGGAGGCGCCAGTGTTTCAGTTTGAGCCAAAAAGACAGTAAAAAGAAGCCTATCCCTATAAGAAAGGCTGTCAGGGCTCCTCTCCACCCTTGAGAAGGGTCCCCCCTGCAACTGACTGAATGGGGCCCACCCACATAGGGATACCAATGAGCTTAACTCAATCTACCAACTCAACTGTTCATTTCAACAAAAGCGCCCTCGCAGACATACCCAGAATAATGTTTGGCCAAATACAATTATCCAAATGCATTCCTCAGCCAGTTAGGTTAATCATCACATAGTCTTTCAGTTTTGCTGAAATATTATATTAGAAAGGACGTCTCCAACCACCTGTGTAAAATTGCAACCACAGTCTGTCTTTATTTCCTTTACTTTTCTTTATTTTTCTTCCTAACACTTATCATCAACTGATGTATATGTGTTCCTTGTTTACTCTCTTCTCTCCAAACCCTCTCAATGCATTGTATTATAAGCTTCGGGAGAACACTGGCTTTATTTTATTCAATGCTGTATTTCCATTGCTTGGAACAAAGAGGCAATCATTCAACATTTGCTCATTGAATGGATGAATACTCCCTTGCATACCACATTATTTAAAAGTAAACTAGTTTGTTCTTTTATCACAAAGAGAAATAATATACCATGGAGTTTATTCATTCATGGGTGATAACCCAGAGATAATATTCTATAAGTAAGCCATTGGTGACTTGTAGAAACTACTTTGTGCTTTTTAATATATGCACTGTGTGGATTATCATTTAAAAAAATAGGTGTTTATTTCTTAGTGTTCACCAAGACAGTAACAAAATCTTTTGATGAGAATTTAATATATTATCAAATTCAGCATAATTGTCAGAAACACAAAAGCATTGATTTGTATCTTAAAGCTGTTTCTCATTTTTTAAAAACAGGTAGATTTCTTAACTACTCAAATAATAATTTATACCAAATAGTTTCAAATTGAAAGTTGTGATGACTACATTTTAAAATAAATAAGCTAGCACGGTGATCACCTAACAAAGAAAAAAAAGGAAAAAAAAATATATATATAGTGCCTTTGATTCTGATTTCTTGTTGTTTAACCTGACAACCATTTCCATTCTTCTAAATAACATACCAAAAAAACCCACATTTTTCTTTTTCATTTTCCTTCACTCGTTTGATCTCATTTTATCTCATTGCTATTTCTGACTTCTGTTAGGAAATGGAATTTTCTATATTCAATCTACAATGCCCTGTATCTTTAGCAATTTTGCTTTGATGATCACAAATCTGGAAATTGATTATTGCAGCCTGTCAGGAAGAACTATCTATAGTTCATTTTTATGAGAAGTTTCCTAATGAATTTTTAGAACACATATTTTTCTTCATTCTTAGCATCAAAGTCTATTATTTTCATAAGCAGTTTTGAGAATGGTATATCCACATGTGAAACTTTGATAACATCCTTTATTATGTTCTTAACAAATGTAGAACTCAGTTATTTCAAGTCATTTCAATTAATGCTCTATTGCTTTTTCATGTGAGTCGCTCAGTTTTTAAGATCTTTGTGGAAATAACAGAAGCTTAAATAACCTGGTGCTTGAGGAGGGAGTATGCTTTAAAAGGCTCAATTCTCCAAGCAAAGTAGTTCTGAAAACTCTTTTTATTTTCTTGATGATAATCCATCAATTTCTACAGTCCTTAAAATAATATAAAGCAGTTAAGCCATGGGGTTTAAAGCCTTATCTACCACTGGAAGGAAGCTTAAGTCCTGTTTGTAAAGATGTAAAGACATTCTTATGTAAAGAAAAATTAACAACCTCAAGCATTTGGGTAAGGACAACCTAATCCATATGTTCTAATGTTTTGGTTTACTTGGGGAGCCAATCACAAAGTGTCAAAAAAGAAAAAACAAATATCTCAAAGATACCTGGAAAGGAAAATTCTGGAAATCAAATTTTTTTCCTATAATGACATATATATTCACTTATTATAAAGATAGTGTCAAAGCTATCAGAATTGAATGGACTGTTCCAGTTCAACAATACCAGAGAAAACCACTTCATTGGGTAATTATAGAAATTGTTCAAGTATTACAGAAAACTGAAGAAGAACAAAGCAATACCAGAGAAATGGAGTTATATTTATTATGCGTGGGTCCAGAGGAAAATGTCTCTCAAATTCTGGGCCTCACCGAAACCAGTTTGGCTCAGTGGATAGAGCGTTGGCCTGCAGACTAAAAGGTCACTGGTTCGATTCCGATCAGGGGCACATGCCCTTGGTTGTGGGCACATCTCCAGTAGGGGGTGTGCAAGAGGCAGCTAATAGATGATTCTCTCTCATCGGTGTTTCTAACTCTCTATCCCTCTCTCTTCCTCTCTGTAAAAAATCAATAAAATATATATTTTTTTAAAAAATTCTGGGCCTCAACATGCAGGAATTTTTCCTACTTATATGTTTTTACCTTATGTGTCTCCCAAATATGGAATGTTTCTGGTCCATATGTGCTGGGCCTTGAGACCTCAACCAAAGGTCTAGCCTGGTACCAACACTGATAACCTTGTCTGGGAAAGATTTAATGGCCTCGCTGAAGTGGGAGTAGTCTTAGTAAGCAAGAATTTACAGAAGCCAATTAGCAGGGTTAAAATTTCAAACAGCAGTTTTCATATAAGATAGATGTTTGACCAAGAAGCTAGGGAACAGAGACTAGGATTCTTTTATCATCACTCAGAAATTTCAATAAAAGTTTGTTATAAGGAAGCAATAATCATGGCCTTCTATAGCACGTCTGTAGAAGGTCCTGGATCTTTACATGAATTATAAAGTAAAAGTTCTGACAAATAATCTCAGAATTGAAATCACCTTGCTCAACCGTCTAAATATTTCCAGTGAAATGACCCTTAGCCCAGTGCATATACCTTTGACTGAGAACTTGATTTTTCAAGGGAGCTGAGTCAAGTGGGGATTTGTCTAACAACCACTATGAACTTGCATTCCTATAGTATTATTAAGTGAATGCCTTTTGTTGTCAAGTACAAGATATTCTAGAATATAACAGGCAATCTTTTTAAAAGTATACATATTGCATGTGTTTTGTGCATGCATTCAGACCTCCAAAAAGACAAAAACTAAAAGAAAACTGGAAATCCAAGAGCTAGCCTGTGAGTTGACTCCATCAAAGCTACATGGAGGGTTATTGCTCTCAGAATCAAGGGACTTAGGATTTAAAGGTCATAAGAATAAAGAGGAAGAGATGTTATCACATAGAGTCTTAAATGAAGACAGGACTTTTGAGTGGTTATTAAATCAGTAAAATGTTATTAAACGAGTTACCATCTAACAACTCGTATATGGAGGTGAGAGAAAAATATATAAGTGTGGATTCTTTTTTACTATTATTATTCTTTGAGAATTCATAGGTCAGATGTTCAGATTATAATCTACTTGCTTGACCTGGACAGCACCAAGCTGAAAAATTAATATTAAAGAAGCAATGATAATCATTAAAGACATTTTTCAGAAGCAAACACAAAGATGAAGTATTAAAAAAAATAAGGGCCTTCGAATAATACTAGTAAGCCCACAAAAGACAAAGTTGCAGAACATTCAAGGAAACAATAGACCAAGAAGAAAGTCAGCAGACCCAACAAACACAAAAAAGTTCAGATAATAAAGATATCAGCATTAAGTATTTTGAAATTATTATATTCATGAGAAAAGAAAACTGACCGCAGAAGTTATAATAAAAGAGACAATTTTAAAAACCTGACAAAATTTAAAAAATGAAAGTAAATTTCTGAAAATAAAAAAAATAAAATCACTGAAAGGAGAATTTGAAAACTGTGCCTGTAAAAGAATAACCCAGGAATAAGCACACATAAATAGAATACTTGGAAGAAAAGTTACGTGACATGGAGGGCATAATGAGGTTAAGTGCATACTATTTAGTAGTGGTACACAAAGAAGAGAATCCAAAGAATGAGGAAAGGGAATATACTGAATATTAGAACTGAGAATTCTCCATAACTGATGAAGTGTAAAAATCCTATGGCTTGAGAAATGTGCAGAATACAATGGAAGCAAAGCAAAACAAAATCCACACCTGGATTCACTGAATTTAAAGACAAAGAACAAGTCTTAAAGTATTAGCTAAATAGAAAGAAACATATTACCTTAAAAAATACAATTATATTTTAATAAAATTTTAGTAGCAATCATAAAGTACAGAATAGATGGAAATAAAAGTAAAGTATTAAAATAAATTGTTGCTAATTACTGCACAGGTGAATTATTATTCTAGAATGAGAAAAAAAAATGAAAGCATTTTTAGTCAAGAATAAGAGAGAAAGTTTGCTATAAGAACTATTAAAATATGCACTTCATGGGAGTGGACATTAAACTCAGAAGGAACATGGAGGGGGAAGGAGTGGAAAGAAAAGGAAGTGTTGTGTGGATTTCTAAATTTAAAGAATCATTGACTAGATCTCTCAGTCTGCTTGGGCTGCCATAACAAAATAACCCACACTGGGTGACTTAAATGAAAGAAATTGTTTTTTTTTTACAATTTAGGAGACTATAAGTCCAAGATACATGTGCCAGCAGGATTGGTTTCTGGTGAGATCTTCCTTTGGCTTGCAGAAAGCTATCTTTTCTGTGTGTATTCACTCCTGGTATCTCTTCTTCTTATAAAGACAACAGTCCTATTAGATTAGTTTCACACCTTGTAATCTAATTTAATTTTAATTATTTTTATAAGACAGGGCATAGAAAAGTTCACATCATGGGGAAATACAGAGACCAGTACAGAATGGTTTTGTTGTTGTTGTTGTTGTTGTTATTTTGTTGTTGTTTTGCTTAACAATGGACCAGATCTCTTCACAAGTCAATCTATATTTAAAAGGCTAATATGCTAAGTGTCTGACCATCTGACCAGTTGCTATGATGTGCATTGACCACCTCGGGGCAGACACACAATGCAGGAGCTGCCAAGCTGCAGTGACTTGGCAATGGTGATTCTTGGCTGACTCCAAAACCAGAGAGGAGGGAGCCTGATTCCTCACAGGGCCGCACAATTCCACCTTCTGCTGTGTGTTATGTTGGTTGCTGGGGCACAGTCTGTCCCAAATCTGATTTACTGCACACTTGCTTTTGCAGACTAGGCCCAGGGACCCCACTCATTCCATAGAGATGGGGAAAGGACCATGAGAGGTTGGCTCTAGGGTGTGTCCCACCCATCTTGCCCAGTCCCACCCCACCCACCACCTTCTAATTAATTTCCTTTCAATGTGCACATTGGGTCACTAGTATCATATAAACAAAAAGGAAAAAGAAATGTGAGGGGGCTTTTCTAGATTAAATAAAACAAAAAGGAAATTCAACTATAGACTATATTTTGGTGATATTAAAGAATTATTACTAGTGTTATAGGTATACATAAGAATTCTTTGTTTTGATACTATGCACACAACAATATTTATGCATAAAGCGGTTTTAAGTTCGTAATTTACTTGCAAGTGATTTAGCATAGATAGATAAATGTACAGAGAGAAAAAGTTAATATGACATGTATTCCCTAAAATAAAAATCAGTTTCAAACATCCATCTGGTAATGCTGATCTGTAATGAGATTTTACCAATTTCATCTTTAAAAATGTCTTTTCACAGAGATAGGTATTGTCAAGTACTAATACCAATTCATGAGCTTATAATTTTAATTGAGGATATTCATTATTTGAAAGACATTTATAAATTCTGTTAGATTCTTCTCTTGGTGTTTGTCATTTGGCATGTCATTACAATATAAATTAATCATTTCCATTGAAAGGTTAAGTGGAAGCTACTCAGTTATACAGTTAAGTGGATTTTGAAACATGGAAATTTCCTTTTCACTTACTTGCACTAAGGTCCAAAAATGCTGCTAGATCTGTAGCATGAGCTTGAAAAATATATCTGTTGTAAATGTATGCCAGACTGAAGATCTTACTTCTTGTTTTAACACCTAATAATACAGAAAGTGTATAAAGATGCTTGACATTACTTGTGATTCAAGCAATGTTAGTTGTCATCAAACTATCATTATTGGAGAATAATTTTATATATAAGTGCTGTTTTGCTCTGTGATTTTAGTTTGAATTTATTACACAACATTATCAAGTTTTCAGCAAAAACAAATTAATCTCCAAAATGTGCAGTGTTGCAAAAACAGTTCAAGATGATTCTTCTTGTTTGGAAAACATTCGATCTTAATCCTGAACTCAAACAAGTGCAGTAAAACTTTATTCATGTAAACTCAACAGACTCCTGAGTGTAGGGTAAGTCTTGATATCTAACTTCTATTTTTGACAAAAGTTCACAAAACTGATAATGGTTAAGTCCATGAGAGTAAATGAAGTTCACCAATGAGAATACCAGATTAACAACATATGATAGATTAAAATATTTTCTGTAAAGTACCTGCCAATGCATGACACAACAAATAACTATGCTGTTTAAACACTTCATATTTTCACAAGCTTTTTAAATTGTCCAACCAAATCTATTCCTGCTCCACTCGTATTTTTACCACCTTCAGTTATAACATATCTTAGCAGATTCCACTTCATACAGTATTGACTTAGTGCTTTCTTAAAATTTTTTTTTAATGCTTGCCTGTAAATATGCCATGCAAACTAACTTTTCAGTGACTTCAACTGCAGTGTTGACTCCTCAGATAAATAACTGAGCAGTATGGTAACACCTGTCAACTCACCAATAACCAAAGAAATCCACTCATAATTGACTTTCGATGTTTTCAAATGACCTCAACTCTTTAATTGTTCTCTCTGAAAAGCTAATATACAATATATTACTAATATATAATGTAGTCTTAAGTTTATTTTCTTCAACCAAAGGACTTATATGCGTGCATAGAAGCCTAACCAATGGACACAGACAGGGGGGTGAGGGCATGCGTGGAGAGTTAGGGGAGCAATGGGGGATAAAGACACATATGTAATACCTTAATCAATAAATAAATTTTAAAAAGAATATACTTTCAAAAATATTAAAAAATAATAAATAAATAAAATAAATAAACACATACATACATTTCTTTGGCTGTTTCAGTCAAACATGATTTGATTATTAACTCACTATCAGTAAGTCACTTTTCTTGCTTAGTTAATAAATAAGTCATTCTAAAGTTGACTGTTTGCAGCTTCATGTTTAGTTTTCACTGTAAAGAATTTCTACTGAAATGAGATACTCTTGTACCGTGTTTCCCCGAAATTAAGACAGCCTCCGAAAATAAGACCTACTTACAGGTTTCCTTCTGAGTGAAATATAAGGCATCCCCCCAAAAAAATAAGGCCGCCCCCCCTCCCCGAGGCTAAACATGAGAGATTTAGTCCACTGATTCTGAAAGAAATGGAGTCACAAGAAATTCACCAGGAAATTCAGGAACTGGATTGTTATGATGATGTTCCAGATGATGATGACATGATTGTCATTGAATAAATGAGTAAATTCTTGATACTGTAGGATTCACAGTTTGTCTGGTTTATGTTGACAACTACCGTACTACCGTACCATATACAGGTAATAAATTTCCTTTATTTTCATTTAACAATAAATGTGTACCATATTCTTTTTCATGGAAAAATAAGGCATCCCCTGAAAATAAGACCTAGTGCATCTTTGGGAGAAAAAATTAATATAAGACATTGTCTTATTTTCGGGGAATCAGGGTAATACTTTCTAGCTTTCCTGACCATTGCTTTCCTGTGCATTGGACACATTGGTATGAGTGTTCATTCTGGTAAGACCATCACAAAGGGCAGTCTTTTACCACTTCTTTCTTGCCGCTAATTTCTAATTCAATAATAAAATAATTCACACTCCATTGTGCTTTAAAAGTATAATAGATGCCCCATGTTTGTTTTTGTTTTTTTGTAGCCTCTGTAACAAATTACCACAAACTCATTTAGTGGCTTAAAGACATAGATTTATCCTCTTATAGTTCTAGGAGTTAGAAATCTGAAATAAATCTTGTGGGGCTGAAATCAAGATATCAGCAAGCCCACTGCCTTTAGGAAACTTTGGAATGAATCCATTTCTTGTTTCTTCCAGCTGCCAGAGGCTGCTGGAATTTCTCAGTTTGTGGCTTGCATCACTCACAATCTCTGCTTCTGTCAGCTTCTCTGACTTTCCAGCATCCTGCCTTTTCAGTATCTGACTTTCTGTGTATCCTTGGACACACCGAGGTAATCCAAGATAATCTATGCATCTCAACATCCTTTATTTGATCACATCTACAAAAGCCCTTTGCTATATAAGGAAACACAGAAGTTCCAGAAATTAAAATGTGAATATCTTTGAGATGCTTTCAGCCTACTGCCCAAAGTTTACTTTTCTTTGCTCATTTTTACATGATGAGTATGCACAGATAATAAAAAGTAAATCAGACAATGAATAATAACATGTATTTCGGGTTTGGTGTTTGTTTTTAAATATATTTTATTGATTTTTAAAGGGAAAGAGATAGAAACATCAATGATGAGAGAGAATCATCGATTGGCTCCCTTCTGCATGCTCCCCTATCAGGAATCAAGTTCACAATTCGGGCATGTGCCCTGACCTGGAACTGAACCATGATCTCCTGGTCCATAAATTGATGCTCAACCACTGAGCCATGCCGGCAGGACTAATATGCATTTTGAAATGCTGTCGTGTTATAGCAGCATCATTGCACTTTATAATAAACTAAAACATGATGAGACTATAGTCTTTCATGCAACTACTCAACTCTGCTCTTGTAGCACAAAAGCAACCATAGAAAATATGTGTGACTATATCCGCACTAAAATTTAAATTTCATATAATTCACGTCATAAAATATTAATCTCATTTTATGTTTCCAACTACTAATAAAGTAAATACACACATTCCTGTATACGAGGCCTAACAAAATCAGATGGCAAGCTAGATTTGGCCCTTAGGCTATAGTTTGCTGACTCCTGGCGAAAATCAATAGTCAATACAACCTCCAGACGAGAGGTGCTCTTCTCAAAACTTCAGTACAAGACCATTCCAAATATTTGAGTATACAGAAAGATAAGGTTTTACAATTAAAAGAAAAGAGTTGCTTAGTTATTATGACTCTCTCTTTGTGTCCATGAAACAAAAGTTATGGCTAATTTTAGGAGCTTTTTGCCCTCTGAGTTTACTGTTCCTGGAATTTCCCCAGATGAGAAAAGAGATTTTCCTGTATGTCCCCTTCCTGTGCAGCAGCCAAAAAGACAACCGAAGTTTGGAAGTTTCTTTACTCACAAGAAGCCTCTTTGCCTGGATCGTGTCTAACATTCACATTATAATGTGAGAGTTGATCAGGTCTAACCATAAGCTTTGCTGTTGATTGCTCCAAACACTCCTCATAAGTCTTCTTACATGCTTTTGGGCACTTATAAAGGGTCACAAAAAGTAAGTACCAGTGTATTCTTAAAATCGTACCTAGGTGAGAGTGGAGGTGAATTTGCCTGTGTGTCTGCATGTACTGAAATGATACCTCTTTTCAGAGTTCTAGGAATGTCACAGATACAAATTTTACCTTTTCTCTAATCACCCTTCCTTCTCCTAAACTGTCCATACTCTTATTTGAACTGTTCTTTTTCTCTACACTGTGACTATAATTACATTACATATTAAAAAGCAATAAAAAAATGTTTTCCAAGTGTCCCCCTTTGAAAAAAATACAGAAAGAGATGCTTCTCTAGTCACTTCTGATTAGCTCTAATCTGGCTATCCAGAGGGAAAGGACATTGCATTGGACATCGAATCTCTATTCAGAAAGTTGATCCTTAGTAGTGGTAAAGGGAGAAAAAGATCCTTTTGATCTTGTGTTTTAATCTTAAATTTTAATTTGCACCATACAATTTTAATAACTGTCATCTAGGTTTCAAAGCGAGTAGAATTAAGTATTTTGTGCACGTTGCATGTTACACATGTAACTTCAGAATCCTTTGTATCTGCAGGAGCTTTGAAGACTGCTTATTAAATTAATTATGACCACCAGTCAAAGGCTGTCAACCTCTCTGTACATTTGGGAGCCTCGGTCACAAATCAAAAGTAGATGGTGAACTCCTTTCTGTACCCAAGCATAATATAATGATATGGCCATAATTGATCAACTCGATGCTTCACATGGGGCTGTAAATAACCATATTTCTTGCATTTCCCAAGCTCTGCTTATTACACACAAATAAATAAAGATGCCAAGCGATTGCTTATACTGCCAAAAGTCTAGCAGTTAAGTTTTAACACTGCAAAAATGGGACCACTTCTGAACAGTATACTCCTAACCCCATTACTCTAAATGAAAGCAGAGTTAATGTTCCCCAAATGGAAAGACATGAGTAGTTCAAGCCTATTTAGAAGTGGTGATTTCACTTTTCGTTTGCCTTTTTGTCTTATGCAAAGATTAGATGGCATTTAACATTAAAGAGTACATCTGTAAGAAATTACATCCTGCACTTCTTGAATGCCTCTGGAATAATGAATCCAAGTTTACATATTCACAATTCAATTGGAAGCAGGCACTAAAAAGCCACAAATGCATAGTACAGTTGGCAAACATTTTATATTTTTCCAAGAACATACACTTCTTTTCATTAGCTCACTCAAGGAAAATACACTGAGAATTTGTCATATGCTGTGCACTGTGCTGGGAGCTGAGGAGATATAAAACTTCATAAAACAAGCAGATTTGTTCAGCAATCCACTGTTTACCAGGGAAGATAAAGGGAATGGAATACTGCCAGGAAAGCACCAGAAGTGCAAGATTGGAGGCAGGGCAATGGGCCAGAACAAAGGTGCAGGCGCTCTGTCTTGAGGGGGCAGGAAGCTCTAAGAGGCTTGACTTAGAGCTTGAAATATAAGGAGCAACTCCACAGGCAGAGAAGTGGAGCATGAGCATTCCAGGGGGGCCAGGAGTAAGGAAAAAGATATAGTGGTGAGGAAGTAAAAACCAAAGGCTTTCTGAGATATCAGTATTGCTAGATGTCAAGTGGGAGAAATAGGAGATGATGCTGGAGAGGAAACCAGGATTGATTGTGTGTGTGTGTGTGTGTGTGTGTGTGT
The DNA here is from genome assembly GCF_014108245.1 of Pipistrellus kuhlii. Lineage (NCBI taxonomy): Eukaryota > Metazoa > Chordata > Mammalia > Chiroptera > Vespertilionidae > Pipistrellus > Pipistrellus kuhlii. The sequence goes on from NW_023425584.1 coordinate 9,857,028, forward strand.
GTGTGTGTGTGTGTATTCATACATACACATAGGAATAAGCATCACAGTTTATGAGTATTAAAGTGGCCACCTTAACTATCTCCATATACTTAAAACATAACCATTTAGAAAAAAGAGAGTAAGAGATTGCTATTATGTTCTCCTCCACCTCAATGCCTCAACACACCCACCCCCAACACACATACAAACAATAATTAGATTGGCCCCAAATAAAATATTCATTGACTATGACCCACATCTAATGATGTGGTAAAATATAAATCATAATAGACTGAAGCCTTTATTATTATGATGATTAACACTAACGTTGATTTAACACATTGTCTGGTATACTTGTTTACTGAGTTACAATATACACATTGTAAAACTAGATATTTTTAGTGTAAGGCTCTCCGAGTTAGAAAAACATACGCAGTTGTAGAAACATTAAAAAATCAAAATGTAGTACAGTTCTACCGTCCCCTAAATTACTCCCTTTCTTTGCTTTCTCAACCCCCAACCAATGGCAAAAATTCATGTTTGGTTTTTTTTTTGAGAATGAAATATAACTATAATGACACACCTTGCAGCCTTTTGAGTCTGGCTTCTTTAGTTTATTGCTTAAGAGGTTCATTCAAATATGTTGTATGTTCAAACATACATGCATCAAGAGTTCAATCAATTGTATTGCTGAGTAGTTTTCTGTTGTATGGATGCATCACACAGTTTGTTTATCCAGTCATGAGTTTATAGATATTGGATTTATTCCAAATTTTGTCAAATATTAATAAAATCAATATAAACATTACAAAAACAGTTTGTGTGTGAATATAAGTTTTATAAAGTATGCTTGTAACTATGTATACATAAAATCACATTAAAAACAAGAAACCCTAACAGACATATGAGGAGATAGGAAGTCAGAGGCTTGAAAGAATCCCATTCTCAAAGAACGTAAAAACATTAGATGTTCTAGATAGTAACACAGAGCCATCCTTCTTTGTTAAGCCATTTCCAAGCATCTGGGGTACCGCTCTTTACTACAAATATCGGGCTTATTTTCCATGGAATCGGTGACTTACATTGAAGCTGACACATCACCTAGAGAAGAAAACAGAAGGATCTGACCCATGGTGGGCAGGTTCATTAGAAGCCAGCACACACCAGTACCAGGAGATAAGTAAAGAACAGCGTTTTCTAGCTCCATGCACAGATCTTGCAGTGCTGTTGGTTTTTCCCCTTCTCCTCACTCACTTTACATACACATGTATTCGTCTCTTAAAGAGCACAACACTGAAGGCAGTTCCCCAGGTTCAAAACCTTTGTTTGGAGTCAACAGTGTTTGATACTTTTTACTGTCCAAATCCAAATCCTCAGCTTTGTCTGTGTGTGATTCAGGACGTCATTTATATAAAAATCATCTCTCTCTCTCCCTTGCACAGGCTGTAATTCTCCTTTAATTAGATTGTAATTAAAACCAAATAAAGAAACATGCAGATGAATAACTTCATATCTTTTTTTTCTACTGGGAAAATAATTATTTTTTGCTTTGACAATCAGTCTCAGAGTCAGGAAATAGTTTTGTGCGTTTTTATAGTAAAACACTGGTGTGTGCGTGTGTGTGTGTGTGTGTGTGTGTGTGTGTGTGTGTGTGCATTTCCCTGAAAGGCTCTCACACAGAGAGCATTTTAATTTTCCACAGTACTGCTATTTTGACCTCTGAGACCTTGCAAAGTAAAGTATTTATGATCCTGGGCTTTTTTATGGTATTGTTTCAATATTTTTGAAACATTTGTATTTCTTGCTGATGTTTTTGGCATTAAAAATCACTCAAGCTGTGCTGAAATATAATGGTATTCATTGAACCATACCATGGGAGGATAATTCAGTGCAGTGAGGTTATTCCAGCTCATCATGTACACAAAAGATTGAAAGAAATTGTAGGAGATTCTCAGTTCTCTACATGGGCAGCATTGAGCCTGTGTTTGGTTTTTCTCTCTCTAATAACTTGACATAGATAAACCTTCACATGAATATAGAAATATCTAGTTTTATGTCTTTAGAGAAAAACCAAAGGAAAAATGCAATGGCCCGAGATATGAGGAAGCAAAGGACTGCTGAACATTTGCTCTGGATCAGTAATTCCCTTTACCCATTACCCAGACAAACATCAAACCTGAGCAAACAGCTTCCTCTTCCAACTTCAACACATCCATAGACAAGCCCCCAAAACGATGAGACTCAAACTTTAATTAGAGTAATGGAGTGTGCTATTACAGATAAAAACCAGGGACGCTTTAATTTCCATATATTTAAGTTGTCCTTAACTAGGAATATTCAGAATGTCTCAGATTGACTACGACGTTTGTACCATTTTATACGTTTGTTTTTAAATTTCTGCCCCAAGAATAGATAAAAATGCAAGACCTTTCTGTCTCCAGTCATCTTCAGCTTTGAGATGTCAATTACAACAGCCCCCCCCCCAATTTATTGTATATTTTGTACATTTTCTCCTTGATTCAAGTTTACATTTGTTAACACAACATAAACTCATAAGAAATGAAGTACAAAAATGGACAGGTCAAAGAACTATAAAATGATACTGACTCAAACAAGATAGAAGTTAATTTTTCTCTCAAGTGACACACTGAGCATAACATTCTAATATAGCAGCTTTATGGTGCCAGGTACAAGGCTCATTCTGTTATGTGACTCAGCTATCCTCAATATATAGCTTCCATATATTTGGTCAAAAATGCTGCTTAGTCCTAACCGGTTTGGTTCAGTGGATAGATCGTTGGCCTGCAGACTCAAGGGTCCCAGGTTCCATTCTGGTCAAGGGCATGTACCTGGGTTGTGGGCACATCCCCTGAAAGGGGTGTGCAAGAGGCAGCTGATTGGTGTTTCTCTGTCATTGATGTTGCTAACTCTCTCTCCCTCTCCCTTCCTTTAAATAAAAAAAATCAATAAAATATATATTTTTAAAATGATGCTTAAGCTCTTGTAATCATATTTATGTACCAGGCAGTGGAAAAGTGAACAAAGGAAGAGGAGGTAAGGTACACTACAAAAATGATCGGCATTCTCCACTCTTCCCTGTATCTATAATATCTCTGTAACTCTGTAGTATCTCCCATGAAGTAGCTTATGAGATCTCTTGAACCCATGAGTGCCTTAGGGCTTATTTTACTCAAGAGAATGCCCCAAAAATGACATATGTGAATTCCAAGTCTAGATCTCATTAACCTTTGCACTCTTCCACTTGTTTCTTGGAAGCCACTTTGTGAACAAGACCAGGATAGCCCGCTGGATGAAACAAAGGTGTGTAACACAGCTGTCCGCATTGTTGTAGCTGATGGTCAGCCCCCAATCAATCTGTTAGTTAATCATAAATGTATAACCTCAAAGAATGCCAGAAGAGCCGATTAGCTGATCACACCCCATATTGCCAACCTACAAAATTATGAGTAGAAATAAAATATTGTTGTTTTAAGCCACCCAATTTTGTGATGGCTTATTAGGCAGCAAATGATAAAAGAAAAAGACATCACTTTCCTATAAATGCTATGACCCAGAATCTGTATGTTATCGCTTCCACTCTTGTGCCATTGGTAAGAATTTAGTCACAGTAGCTGCAAGGGAAGCTTGGAAATGTAGTCTTTCACTGGGTGGTTGATCATGTGTCCAGCTCTAGCTAGGTTCCTGTTATAAAGAAAGAAAAGTTGGATCTAGGTAATCTATATTGTGGGACAAGTCTCTGATACCTCTAACTCTTTGCTGGTTGTGAAGATTAAATGAGAAATACACATGTAACAGTCTTGGTCTAGCAGCTGGGACCTACAAAGGGCCAAATAAATTGTCTTTTGTATTCAAAATCAGAAATAGTTACAATTTATTTTAAAAATTCGAAAGAGTAGTCAGAAGTGTCAAATTCTCCATACCTATTTCTCATTTGTCCATTATCTTCAAGCAAGCTTCCTTTTTTCAAAACTAAAGTCAGGGATCACAGTGGAGGGGGTCGATAGAGTATAAAGAGTGGCATTGAAACACTGTGTCTACTGATATGATGCAAACAAAGTCTGGATGTCCGTTAGAAAAGATTAGATAGAGCCTATGGCATAAAGCCAGGGGACAGGACTAAAGAAAGTCCTTTCAATTCTGTCACTGTCACTGTGTAATAAATAAAGGACATCTCTGGGCAACTGTCAGAAATCGAAGTGGAAATGGCTTTTCTTCCTTTTCTTTCTTTGCTACAAGGGGTTTTGTTAAATAATAATAATAATAAAGGTAGTGGGCAGGGTTATAAACTACCTTAGCCTTGAGGAGAGGAAAAGACAAACCACAGGTGACCATTTCCTGCAGCCAATGTGTGTGTCTATTTCCAATTTTAATGGAAAAGAAATGAAAGACAAGAACAGAATGGGGTTGTAGGAAACTGACAGAAAAGAAATATGAAAGAACAGCTTTTGAAAACAGTTTGATAAATGTATGCAAACCCCACCCTCATAAAAGATGATCATCACTTATTAACCAGCTAGATAATTACCTAATGGTAAAGGCAGAATAAGCCAGAAATCTCTGAATAAGTTTTAGTCAAGAACACATGTGTATCTGTATTTTAAAAACTGATGTTTGAAGTTATATACTGACTACTAGGGCTTCAAACTGGGTAAACAGTTATTTTTGTTGAAATCTGGTGAATCATCTCTCTCTCTCCTTCCAAAGTTGCTGCCAATTCAGAATTGCTATTACAAGCCAAATCCTGAAACAACCCCCAACAACAACAACAACAACAACAAAAAGTGTAACTGAGGGACCCTGGATAGAAGAGAAATTAAATAATCAATAAGTGACACATGCACAAAAGAACAAGACAGCAGTGAGATGTGAGTGGCAGTGTTTAGAGAGAATATGTCCAACTGAGATGCAAGGAAGGGCTCAAGGTCAACAACAGCTAGAAAAACAGAACACCACAAAAAGAAGGCTTTGTTAGGAGCTGTATATGGACCAGGCCTACCAGCTGAGAGAAGGTGCTCCAAGGTGAGCCAGAGAATACAAAGGACATTTCAAAGGAGAAAGACTTCAGAATGGGAGAAGGATCATAGACCAAGATAATGGCAAAGAGGAGAAAAGGAAAATAAATAGCTCCAAAGCAGCATCTTTAGAAATACCTGTCCTATTTAACGTGATTCAGAAGCAAACACCCATGCTACCATGGTACAGTAGTTGATATTTTAAAATATGAGAAATGGTTCGAATAACCCTATCAAAGAATTAGCAATTTTCTTTTTTGTTGTTGTTTTATTTATTTTATTGTCTAAAGTGTTACATATGTCTCCTTTTTCCCTGATTGACCACCCCCTAACCTCCAACATTCCCACCCTGGGCAAGACCTCAATGACCCATAGAAATTTTCTATGCAAAGCATAGGAATAATCCAATCAAATATTAAAGTGTGATGCCCAAGAGACATAAGTCAGCCTTTTCAGAGGGCATTCAAAGGAGGATGGGTCTCTCTTGAGGGCAATATATATTACAAAAAAACAATAAATAGGAAAAGGACCAGGTTACAGGTGGTTGCATAGGTTTCTTTCCTGCAGAGAATACTCAGAGTTACTGTGCACTGGGATGCTCCTGAAGGGAGGTGTGCAGTACGTACCTGTTCTTCGTGCCCCCGTCCTCACCCAGCTTTTCCTTTGGGAACAATATGGGGATTTTCCATCAGCATGCTCAGGGTACACGTCCTCCCAAATAATACGGACTTTTGGATCATGTTAAGGGGACATAAACTGTACTCGATGCTTTTATTTACTCATAGGAAATCACCCAGCAAGAAACAGTAATACATCCTTCTCTCTGTGTTCTGCTGCAGGTACAGAGCACATTAAAATGGCCTTGCTGAGATGGAGATGTCACCAGGCAAAGGTACTGTATTGGCACTAAGACCATCAAGGGTCAGAAGACTCCTAGTCTGCCGAGAAATACAGTATCCTTAGCAAAGTGCAGGATTTACCAGCTCATTTAAAAATGACTGCAAAGGGAAATTGGAGCTTACCATGAGTCAGGACCTTCCTGGACAGCAATAAGACCTAGCTAACCTAACAATCTCCCTCAATCTGAAAGGCGTGAAAGGGTAGGGGGATTACCCCTCACAAGTCTCCTTCCAAAGCTTGGTAATTTACAGTACAAACTCTTATCATTCCCATTATACAGATGAGAAAACTGAGGCAGGAAAGTAGGTTAACTGTCCAAGAGCCTGCATCTTCAACTAGTTTTAACTTCTCAGCTAATTCTCTTGCCCTAATTGTTTTTCTCTTTACTCATAAGAAATGCAAATATGTTACAATCCATTAATAATAATGTCAATGCAAGGAATTACATACCAATTTATAGGCACATAGTTATATATACATATACATACTCATACATGTTCAAAAGGCTGCAGGAGAAGGATGAATATTAGAAGGAATAAATAAATGGAGCAAAGTCCTGAAGGGGAAAGGGAAGAGAAATTAAGAAGATTCTTGAAGAGTACTAGGGAACATATATTTATCTAGTAGTAAATCTGGATAACAGTAAAAATAGAAAAATTGGTAACATAAATATCTCCTCCCATATTTTCCTATTAAGGAATTTTTTGTTATGACTATATTAGGGAAATTTCACTTTTTTTTTTTAAGTCAATACACTTACAAAGCTATTTTTTTCCCTTCCGGTATCAGGAATTTTGAGGAAATTCATGCCAGAAAGCAATTTTTGGAGAAATATGATGCAGAGTAATCTAGGAAAAGAACGTTTTGGATCTGTTTGGTGAGTCTATTGGACTGGACTAGCTTCCCCTTTTCTAACAATGTTTCTTTTATCCATATAGGATATAAATATTCATCTATGATAAAAGTTAAATGAATGTTTATGGAGCAAATCAATCGTGTGGTTGCACTATGTTTAAATAAATTCTAACTAGCTGCTCTTTCCAACTCTCACAGAATTACTTTTAGGAAAGTTATGATTTTATCATGAACTTTCAGTCAGATTTTATCCAGACTGAATAAAGAGTGTTGGCTCTCTACCCAAAGGGTCACTGGGTTTGATTCCTGGTCAAGAGCATGTAGCTGGGTTACAGATTCAATCCTGAACCTCAATCAGGGCACATGAAGGAGGCAACCAATCAATGTGTCTCTCCCTCATCAATATCTTCCTCTTTTTCCCTTCCTCCCTTCCACTCTCTCTAAAAATCAATGAAAAATATCCTTGAGTGAGGATTAACACTCCTCCCCCCAAAAAAGAATTCCAATGTCTTTGTTTTCTCTTTATTCTAAAGTCTTGAAAAATACTTCAGAATTAGAAGTTGTCTAGGTCATATGCCCCAAACTAACATAACCCCAGAATCTAAGCAAACAGCATTGAGTGAATGATGAAGCAATTTGTGTGTGCAAACCAATTATGTGGCTGTCTTGGTCTGCCTCTCATTTACCCACCTAATTTGGTCACTTTTTAAAAATATATATTTTTATTGATTTTAGAGAAGAAGGGAGAGGGAGAGAGAAAAACATCAATGATAAAACAGAACCACTAATTGGCTGCCTCCTGCATGGCCCCCACTGGGGATCAAGCCCACAACCCTAGCATGTGCCCTTGACTGGAATTGAACCTGGGACCCTTCAGTACATAGATTGATGCTCTTTCCACTGAGCCAAACTGGCTAGGGCCTAATTTGGTCACTGTTTTAAAAGTATCTTTGTATTTTTCTTTAGTGCAAAATCACTCAGGTCTTCCCTCCATCCTTCTTGCCACTTTGTTTTTGTCTGGAGGCTAGATCCTCAAGAATCATCCCTACTCCATTCATCTCTACAAGCCTCAGCTGAGCCCTGTCAGCTACTATCTATTGAGCAGGGAATTTAAATTATCTCTTTTTTTTCTCCCACAGGAAAGATAACATTTCTAAAAATGTGCTTGAGGCCATGAACTGGGTACATTCTTTCAGCATTAAACTCATACTACCACTCTCCACAAAACAAATGAATAAATGATGCCTCTACTTTAAAATAGAATAATTTTTACACAGTGTGCTAAGGCCAAATTCTCAGGAAATCAGGGTAACACTGGTCTTGGCCAAGAACAGACTACCTAGGATAAGAGCAGACAGGCAAATTCTAATGGGGCGTGTGTCCATTCATTTAGAAAAGCTTTGTTTCTCTTTCACAGAGCTACTGAAGGAGAACACATTCTGAATGTTGTGATTATTGTTTTAGCTGGGATTCATAAAGAGACTGAACAGCTGCACACTTTATTAGGTCTAATCTAAATACCTGCTCCTTGTATTTTGTGCTGAGAGATATTTATGTTGTAAATTCAACTTTATACTAACCATCAGGAAGAATGCTCCCTGTAGCTCTGCTGACTGAAAATAATGACTTGTAAGGGAGTCCTAATGACAGAACAAGGGGCAATTATAGACGCAGCATGAGACTTGGAAGAACTGTGTGATGTATTTTGTGCACTTGATTGACCTCATGTTCAAGTTCGTTTGTGCCTCACTGTGGTAGATAGGACCTATGCCTCAGGGTATATGCCTTGTTAATTTCAATATAAGAAGACAGAACAGATTAGATCAGATGGCTCATACAAAAAAAAAAAAAAGCTACACCAAAGCTTGGCAGTAAAGCAATGGCACGTTAAGGTCTACCAGAAGGAACCATCAAATATATTTCAGGGAAGAAGGAGAAGTTGGGATAATCAATATGGAGTGTTAATTTATTTCTTCTCTGGGGAAAACTAAAACAATGTACATCTTCTTGTGTCTTTACATAATTGTGGTGGCTGCTGGGAGGGCTTAGCATTTATTAAAATGAGAGGAAAACAAAGAGAGAACAGGAACTCCGTGTAGAATGAGGTTACAGTGGATGTCTGTAGATTGCACTGTTTTACAGAACAACACCATGTGGCAGTCTCTTCTGTGCCTATCGCTGAAATGCATGCCTGCTGAGCTGTGCTTTCTGAATGAGGAGGGGGAAAGTCTTTCCTGATGGGTTGTTTATAATCCCAATTCTAAACCTGCTACCTTCAATGGGGGAGGGGTCGCAAAATAAGGGGAGTGCAGGAAAGGAACTATTGTTTGTTTTTGTTTTGTTTTGTTTTTTATCAATTTTAGTGTTTACAAAAAACACATAAGAAACACAAATCCTCTTGTTTTGCTGTGTACAAAAATCATAGAGGGAATTCAAGTACATAATGATATTGCCGACTGACTTGAAAACAACATGGAATAACTGGCACTTATGCAATTTCTCAGATATACAGCTTTGATTCAAAATTGGATGAAAGGAGGTGTTCAGAAACAGTCGTTTCATCAGGCTTGGTTGTTTGCTAATAGTAACCTAGTCAACTTCGCCCACTTTTCAAAAGGGTTGTTAGAAAATCCTGCAGAAACCTTGGTGAAAATTTGAAATCGATGTTTTCTAAATGATACTGGGAGCCACATCTTTGCTCTTCTACTGTGAGACATGTAATCTTTGAGAAAGTGCATAACTAACATCTAATATGGAATGAGGAATATCATAACTCAAAATATAAAAATAAATTGCCAACCTAGCAAGGAATACAGGCAAACAATACCAAGTGATTACAAATTGGAACAATGGAAATCTATTCCATATTTATCGGTACTGAAAATATGTAGGCTGGAAATGGGTGGTAATTAAAACTATAGAAATGTAAAAGCTATTATAGGAAGGGACAGGATGTTGATATCTTTCACACATATTTTTGCCTCTAATGTTAGGTAAAGAGTAGGAAACGTGTGCTTAAACATACAGCACTTTTTTAAAAAATTGATTTTCAATAAGGCAAGATTAAAAAAAAAAAGTATTAGTAAATTCTATTTAAGACACCAGTCAGGTAGATATACTGATTTTAAACAATATGAAAAAGAATGAACTTCCTGCCGAAACCAGTTTGGCTCAGTGGATAGAGCGTCAGCCTGTGGACTGAAGCTTCCCAGGTTCGATTCCGGTCAAGGGCATGTACCTTGGTTGCAGGCACATCCCCAGTAGGGGGTGTGCAAGAGGCAGCTGATTGGTGTCTCTCATCAATGTTTCTGACTCTCTATCCCTCTCTCTTCCTCTCTGTAAAAAAAAATCAATAAAATATATTTAAAAAAAAAAAAAGAATGAACTTCCAGATTTCTCTGAGAAAATAAGATTCTTGACTGAAAATTCTTGTTTAAGGAAATGTTTCTTTCCCGCTGAGGCAAAATTCTTTACTTATTTAGAGTAATGAATAAGATGCAGGAAATTCCTAATAAAATAAGTATAGCATGTGTGACTGAGTCATTCATTTTACATCACCAACTTTCAATGTTATTTTAACAAAATTGCCACCACGTTGCCCAAAGTTAAACCAAAGAGAAAATCCTCAGAAATAGCACAGATAATGGTATTATTTTATAGTACAGCTGACCCTGAACAACATGGGTTGGAATTGTGCAAGTCCACTTATACATGACTTTTTCAAAAGTGCCATCAATGTTTTCTCTTATCATGTTTTAATAGCATTTTTTCTTTAGCTTATTTTATTGTAAGACTACAGTATATAGTATATGTAACAAATAATATGTGTATTAATTATGTTATCAGTTTTTTTTGTTACAATTTGTTACAATTTTTCCAATTGTAACAAAGTGTCCTCTATAGGTTTGGTTTTCTTCAGATCAAGAATTCAACTGGATCATGAATTACATTTACAGATCATGACTCTTTACTTCTAGTCAACAGTAGGCTATAAGTTATTGGTGCATCAAAGTTATATGTGAATTTTCTTTCTTTTCTTTTAAATATATTTTATTGATTTCTTTACAGAGAGGAAGGGAGAGTTAGAGAGAGTTAGAAACATCGATCAGCTGCCTCCTGCACACTGCCCACCAGGGATGTGCCCGCAACCAAGGTACATGCCCTTGACTGGAATCGAACTTGGGACCTTTCAGTCCACAGGCCGATGCTCTATCCACTGAGCCAAACCGGTTTTGGCATATATGTGAATTTTCAACTGCACAGAGGGTTGCAGTCCTTAACTCGTGTGTTATTGACGTGTCAACTATACTTATTTTTTAAGTCAACAAGTTAGAAATGTGAAGCTATTTTCATGCAAAGACTCCCACCCACCCCAATATTTAACTGCACATTACATCATATTATGGTTATTATTGGATGTATTTGGTGGGGAGGACACCTTTCAACCCACTCAAATACAAAAAAAAACAAAAACAAAAAAAAACACATATTTTTTAAGTCAAAGGAAGAAAAAAGTAAAACATTTGGGGATGCCCAAAGCACCACTGCAAGGAACCAAGTTTGAAAATCATGACTGTAATTTCAAAGACATATGGTTATCTCATTTTATAATGCTAACATTTCTTAGAATGATGAAGAACTGAGTTTTAGCAAGATGGGATAAATGAGTTTATACTTTAGATATTATATAATCACAGCACAAGCCTACTTAAAACATTTGAAACTATTGGAAAAAATCATTTTGAGATTCCCAGTGCTTAGTATGTGAGCCTCCATATCCCCCTGAAGGAATTTTTATTTTCATCATGCCTTCACTGAACCATCCTTACTCCAGTTACAGCGTGAATTACAATCTATATTGCTGTCCTGCATGCCTGAAGGTGACTCAGTAGGGAATAGAAGAGGGAATCACTGTAATATAGACAAGCTTGGTGATATCTGTCAAACAGAAAGAGCATCCTGTGAATGTTTACTGTCTCCATTTCTAAATGTTGCATCCAGTAGAACAATTGAATCAAAAAATAATTATAGAGATTAGAGAAAACACTGAAAAAGCAGGATATGGTTATTCCAATTTAAAACTACATTTAATAGCAATTTTCATTTAGCCTATAAATGTAAATAATAGGACCATACTCTTAGCATGGGGAATGTTTGCATATCCTTTATGTTGGCACATTTCTAATTTCATGCCTAAGAATATTGTGTTAGTCAGAATAATTTCTATTTTAAGTAACCGCAAATGCAACTCACACTGAATTTAGAAGAAAGCAAAAGGGCAAAAACAAAATGAAACAACAAAAGAAGTTAGTAACTTAATGAGACCCCAGTTTCAAGTATACATAGAGCCAGGCCCTAAAGGGCCAACTCCATAAATGACATCTCTCTGGATCCTATTTTCCTATGTACTGCCTTCATTCTCAAAAAGGGCTCTCTCCATGATGTAGTTCTGCAAGTCTTGAGTTACATTTTACATTTTTTTCAGGTTCAAATCCAGTAGAAGACTAAATGTTTCTCCCCCAACACACCATCAAAAGTCTCATGTTTATTTTGGCAGGGTCATTTGAAGTCAATTTAGGTTGCTCTCTTTTATATTCATTATTGCTATCTCTTCAGATCCTAATGTATGTCTATATATTATTTTCCAATTATCTTACAGAAAAAATTTGTAGAAGTGATATTGCTGTGTCAAAGTGCATGCATGTATTTTGAAACATTTTTAAATGTACCAAAATTGTCTTTGCGGAAAGTGGTATAAATTTCTATTTCAATGAGTAGTCTATAAATTTGCCTTCAGATAGTCTCATCATATATGAATGTCATCATTTTCACTAATCTTGTCCACATTAAAAAAGAAACAAGTTATTTTATGTTTAGCTATTGTTGAGCACACTTTACTTTTGTTGAAACTTTTGAAAATAAATTGCAGCTATCAAGATACTTTTTATACTTCAGCAAATATTTCTTACATAACCAAAGTACCATAATCATAACCAAGAAATTTAATTTTGATGACACTATTTCATAAAAAGTCCACATTCGAATTTTTCCAATTGTAAAAAGTGTCCTCTATAGGTTTGGTTTTTTTTAGATCAAGAATTCAATTGGATCATGAATTACATTTACAGATCATGACTCTTTACTTCTTCCTTCCCAAACTCTGTAACTTTAATTTCATTTTCTTATATTATTACACTGGCTAGGACTTCCAGTATGACATTAAAAAGGAGTAGTGAGGGGAAATATCCTTGCTTTTTTTCTTATATTAAATAAAAAATTTTGAGTTTTTTACTATTAAGTATGATGTTAGTTGTAGGTTTTCATAGATATTCTTTATCAAGTTGATAAAGTTACCCACTATTCCTAGTTTACTGAGAGTTTTTATCATGAGTGGATATTGGATTTTGTCAAATGCATTTTCTACATTTATTTATATGATCATTCTTTTTTTGCATGTTAATGGAATGGGTTACATTCATGGATTTTCAAATGTAGAACAGATCATGCATAGCTGGGATAATCTCATTTGGTCCTGATATATAATTCTTTTTATACGTTTATTGAATTTCTTTTTATACATTGTTCAATTTACTAATAATTTTGTTGAGGATTATTTTATCTATTTCATGAGAGCTATTGGTCTGTAGTTTTGTAATGTCTTAATTTGGTTTTAGTAAAAAAAAAAAAAAAAAATAGTAATGCTGGCCTAATTGAAAGAGTTTAAAAGTATGGCCTCTGCTTTTATCTTTGAAAGAAATTGTTAAAAAAAAAAAAAAAAAAGTATAATTTCTACCTTCAATATTGGTAGCAATGAACCAATCTGAACCTGGTGCTTTCTATTTTGGAAGATTATTCACTATTGATTCAATTTCTTTAATACATATAAGACTATTCACATTGTTTAATTATTCTCGTGTGAGTTTTGGCAGATTGTGTTATATAAGAAATTGGTCTATTTCATCTATATTATCAAATCTATAGGAATAGAATAGTTCATTGTATTCCTTTACTATCAGTTCAATGAACATCAAATCTGTAGTAATGTTCCATTTTTCACTTTTACCTTTAGATATTTTTGTGCCATCTTTTTTTATTTTCTTAACCTGGCTAAAGGCTTATACATTTTATTGATCTTTTCAAAAAAACAAATTTTACTTTTGTTGATTTTCTCAATGACTGCCTCCTTTCAATGTCATTGATCTTTGTTCTAATTTTTATTATTTATTTTCTTCTATTTTCTTCAGATTTTATTTGCTCTTCTTTTTCTAGTTTCCAAAGAAGGAAGCTTAGATTATTTATTTTAAATCAATATATGCATTCATGCTCTAAATTTTCCCCAAAACATTGCTTTCACTGCATTTCAAAAATTTTAATAACTTATATTTTCATTCTGTTCAAAATATTTTTTTTACTTCAGAATTCTTTTTTTACTTATGTGTTAGTTAGAAGTGTTTGGTTTCATCTCCAAGTACTTTGGGATTTTCCAGGTCCCTTTCTGTTATTTATTTCTACTAATTTCATTATCTAATTCCATTGTGGACTGTGAGAAGACATATCTTTTCTACACTTTTAAATTTGTGAAGGTATGGTTTACGGCCCAGAATGTGGCTTTTCTTGGTGAATGTGTCATATGAGCTTGAGAAAAATGTGTATTCTGCTGATGCTGGATGAAGAGGACGATGGTTATCAATTACATCCAGTTGATTGATGGTGCTATTGAGTTCAACAATGTCCTTACTGATTTTCTGCCTGCTGGACCTGTCCATTTTTGCTAAAGGAATAGTGGTTTCATCTGTTTCTCCTTGTAGTTCTATCAGTTTTTGCATCACTTATTTTGACACTTTGTTATTAGGTGCACACACATTAAGAATTATGTCTTCTTGGAGAATTAATTCCTATATCATTATGTAATGCCTCTCTTTATCCCTGACAACTTTCCTTGCTCTGAAGTTGGAAGATGTCTAAATTAATATAGCTACTCCCTTTTACTTTTAGATACAGCTAGCATGGTATGTCTTTCTCCATTCATTTATTTTTATTCTATACTAGAAGTCCTGTGCACAGATTTATGCACATTAAAAGGAAATTAATAAGAAAAAAATATTTTAATATCGCTTTTCACCCTTTCTCTATAATAGAAGTGTCAACCAAATTCATGATTGATTACAATGACAGATCAAAATACACACATGTAACTGGTGCCAGCAAGAACTTTATATGTATCATACATGTGCGAGTCAACTTAACTTTTTATATGTTTGGATAAACTTGCTTAATTAGACGTGCTGTCTGATGTAGTTAAACTTTTTCCCTCCCAGTCAAGCATCCCAACTTCTCTTTGAGGCAATACAGCAGTAAGTATCAACATGAAGCAGATTATTATTATAGATCATGCAGCAAGAACAAAGGGTAAAATATTTAACTGCAGCAGTGTTTGACTATATTCTGTGCAGTGAGAAAATCTAAAGTCATTTTCAAGGTCCACCATTTCTTACTTCTTTTCAGTTGAGTCAAGTTTCTAAACTTTCTAAATCTCCATTTTCCAGCTAATGAAAAGAAAATAGGATTCCACTGAGTCTCCTATCTACCTACTCCAGGACTTCTGTGAGAATCGAATGAGATGAGGCATAAGAAAACACTTCCCAGACATTTGGTTAAAGTGTAAAATGTTTGCACCTGGCTATAAAGCAGGTTCCTGGGTTGAAGAAAGTGCAAAGGGGCTAATCATCACTAGGGAGAGGAAGACGTTCGCTGCTACATGATGTTATTACCCAGTGCCCACAGTGACCTTTTCTGGGCTGGGATGGGAGCCATATTTTGCACCATGGGGATCTCTGCATCGTTGGCTGCAATTTGGTGGGCAGTCGTTTCAGGATGGTGGTGGGGCCTGTGTCCCACTAAGGGGAAACTGTGTATTACTTTGTAGGCGCTAGGTTTGAGGTGTCATTTCTCTGTGCACATCATGGCAACTCCTGCATTGAGTGTCTGCCCTTTCATGGTCAGTGCACATCATAGTGATCATTCGTAGGGTCAGACACTTAGCATATTATCGTTTTATATATACAGATGTGTCTTTATTCTTAAAGTAGGTTTCTTGGCCCAGCCAATGTGGCTCAATGGTTGAGTGTTGACCTATGAGCCAGGAGATCGGTTCAATTCCTGATCAGGGCACATGCTCAGATTTCAGGGTCCTGTATGGGGCATGCAGGAGGCAGCTGATCTATTATTCTCTCTCATAATTGATCTTTCTCTCTTTTTCTCTCTCTGAAATCAATAAAACTATTTATTTTTAAAGGTTATAACCATAGGTGAAAAATAAAAGCAGGAATCAAAAAGAGAAAAAGAATAAAAACTATGGTTTTGTGAAAATGGTCCTCCCACACCAGGTGATGACTAAAACTAGAAAATAAATTTTGATTGTGATATCTGATTTATTGGTGCCATTGGTTTTTGTTTGTTTGCTTGTTTTTGTTCATTCTGACCCAAGGATACATTTCCTGGTTTTTTTATTTTGTTTTGCTTTTCTTTTAGAAAGAGGGAAAAACAGAGAGAAACATCAATGTGAGAGAAACACATTGATTGGTTGTATGCTGCCACAAGCTCTGACCAGGGCCCAGGTTGGGGAGAAGCTTGGAACCAAGGTTCATGTCCTTTGACCAAAATGGAACCTGAGATTCTTTGGTCCACCCTGTATCCACTGAACCAAACCGGCTAGAGAGCTACCATTGGTTTTAAACACAAATACACATTTTCTCCTAAAGTATGTACTTGGGTATTATAATAGTTAATACAGTAGGTCCTCGGGTTACATTGGAGATCCGTTCCTATGGCATGACATAACACAATTGTCGGAGATCCATTCCTATGGCGTGATGTAACGCGATTTTCACCTTAAGTTGAAAGCCACCTACGTAAGCACCTACATCACTCCCATGGAGCACATACACAGCAGTAATGAAGTGAAACAGTAAAAAATTTTAAAAGAAAGATAACAATTCCTGACCTTTACTTATGGTAAATAAATAATAATTAAAAAAAACATAAAGCACATATGTACATATGTCTAAATGATGGAACTTTTTTTTTAAATAAATAAATGGAAGATAGCGACATAACCATGAAACGAGATACATTGAGTCTGACATAACCCAAGGACTGTCTGTAATTCATAAATGTTGAACTACTATTAAGTTCATTTTCATTATTATTTTGAATGCAAAATAATAAATACAAAGTTGCTCTAAATGTATTCAATTGTTTGAATAACACAAATTACCGAGTTGATAAAATCAAAAGTAATATGATAGGGCATGTAGTCTATGGGAAATTACAACCATACAATAGGTGCTATGCACATACAAAGACTAAATATATTTTGATAGAAAGTGTGAGTAACAATAATCTAAATTAAAAGTCTTCTTACATTCAAAATCACTGACATGGAGTACAATGGAGTACAACAGAAACTACATCTAATGAAGAAGTCCCTGAGCAGGGATCATTAGTGTTAAATAAATATTCAACATTCACTTTCCACAGTAGCTAAATGCTGCAGGCTGAATCCCAATGGCTCTGCAGACCTAACTCTCACAGAAGCGTGATTTTGAATTAACAAAATATTTAGAGCTCAGTAACAGTCCTTCAGTTCTCAGGCCCCGGGGGCCATATGAAGAAAAGAGGAAGATATGCTGAGATGACAGGTATTGCTTCTGTTGTCATTCCGCCCCCACAGAGATAAACGTAGAAATCACATTGCATCCCCTATCCACCAACCAACTTTGTGCATTTTACAAATATTTACTGAGCTCCTAACAAATGTCAGGTGCCGTTTCCAGATGTGTGTTAAAGTTTCGGTTCACAGTACACTGTGAACTCTTCCAAGATTCTCCAAATAACTGCCATTAATGAGATATCATGTTGGCCAAGGAGAAAGAAGATAAAGGAAAAAGGTAGCTTTAGTTCTTGGAGAAAATCTTCTCTAAATAACCAGAATTCTAGTAGACAGTGATAGAGTGGAAAGCACATGACATGTGGAGTTCAGGAGACCTGAATATGACTCTTGATACACACCAGGTGCAGTCTATAGATTCGGGACAACTTGCAGAACTTCTCTGAGCTTGAGTGTGATCCCTCATAAATGGGTGGTCACTCCTACTTCACAGGTTTGCTTAGAGAAAATATTCTTAATCTAAATTTTGGAGAGATTTCTTCATTGACCTAAAATTGTGTGGAAAAATACATCTGAGTGTGTATTATTTTGCATGGATAGCTACTCTTACTGGTATCCCATTTTAAGCATTGCAATAAACTAGCATATGAAATCTTGTATATCTTTAGATTTCATTTTGAAGGATATATGATGCAATATCATCTATCTCTGTATTTCCAAAATATGGGCAGGGAACTATAAGTTTACTCTGACTATACTTTCAAGAAATGTCATGTATCTGCAAGTTTCTGAGTATCAGTTGAGGATTTGGAGCAAAAAATTTCCAAGACCCAAGAGATTATTTTCACGTTGTCTAAAATATCTTATTCAGTAAGGACAAGAGGGAAAAAGAAACTTTTTCCATTTAATTACTTCTTCAGTTTCTATCAGCTGCCCTAGCTTTGTTGCTGATGCCAAGCATAGTTAGGAGAGTGGGAAGGTGAGACATAACAGAAGAGGAGCTTCTGTATGGCTTACAAATGCAAAGCAAAGCATCTTTATTGATATTCTTTTTAAAGAGTTCACTGAGGTGCAGCTCACAGTTGTCAAATGGAATGGAAAACAGAAATCCCTTTGAAAATAAGAGATAGAATTCAAGATCAGTTTCCCACAGGCCATATTCCCTCTACCCTCACCTTTTTGGAAACAGTAAACCACTTATCTGGATTTGTTCACTGCATGCTGATGGTATCAGACCTTATCATTGTCTACAAGGACACTTCACTGGCATATTTTTAAAACAACAATTTATCTTCTCTTGTGCCCTAGAGTAAGTTGAACCCCAAAAGTCTCATTGTGGGGGGGGGGGGATGTGTGAGTTGCAAAGGTTTGGATAAAAGTTAAAACTTTCTTAGATCTATCATTCAAAGTTAATGAGTAGCGGATGCATTTATAATAAATACATGTTTCTTAGATGAGTCCCCTAGGCCTACACCAATGATAAATTTTTCAGAAAATATTCACAGCATTCAAGTCAAGAGGAGAATTATCACATTGTTCTTGTGGATAACAATGTCTCTCTGGTCATTTCTCCATCTTTTTCATGCTGGATCTCTCATGAAATAAAACACTGGTGATAAGTGGCTGACACCTTCATGTTACCATAGCACAAGATGCCTAAGCCAGAACTACGCACACAAACTTTAGCTCCATTCAGATTTCTGATTCAGCAGAAACAACTGCCTTTCTGACAATCTCCCAGTTGATGCTGATGCTGCTAGTCTGAGGACCACACTATGGAAATCACCACACTATGTAATAAAAGCCTAATATGCTAAGTGACCGGTCACCCAGTCATCCATTCAACCAATCAAAGTGTAATATGCTAATAATATGCTAAGGCCAGTTAACGAGTCACTATGGTGTGAACTGACCATCAGGGGGCAAATGTTCCAACTGATAGGTTAGCTTGCTGCTGGGGTTCGGTGATCAGGACTGAGCCTTCCTATGGTCCCTCCCTGGCTAGCCAACCTCCTGTGTCCCTCCCCAGCCCTGATCATGCATGAATGGGGTCTGTTGGCCTGGCCTGCATCCTCTTGCAATCTGATCTTTGGGGGGTATCAGAGAGTTGGTTTCAGCCCGATCCTGTAGACAGGGCTGAGGCACCCCACTGGTGCACGAATTTGTGCACCAGGCCTCTAAATAAAAAGATAAGTTTATTAATCATCAGTATCAGGATTTTAAAGTATTATCTCATTGAAGGTTAAGGTATTTCTAAAAACACCTGAGCTATAAAAATGCTGAATAAAACAAAGCAATCTCTGATTCATATCTATGACAAAATCAGTTCAGTGGGCAGGATATTTTGAGACTATTAAAATAGGGGTGTGCTGCTGGGACCGGTTTGGCTCAGTGGATAGAGCATCGGCCTGCGGACTGAAAGGTCCTGGGTTCGATTCCGGTCAAGGGCATGTACCTTGGTTGTGGACACATCCCCAGTAGGGGGTGTACAAGAGCAGCTGATCGATGATTCTCTCTCATCGATGTTTCTAACTCTCTATCCCTCTCTCTTCCTCTCTGTGAAAAGTCAATAAAATATATTTTTTTAAAAAATAATAAAATAAAATAGGGGTGTGCTACAAAATTTTTCTGCCTACAGGCACTTAATATAAATAGCATGTTAATTGGAAAAACAATTTTTTTGCATATTTACGTTCTATGGCTGGAAACATTGTTAACAGGTTAATTGAGGCACTGTCAAGAGTTAATTTGAACACACATGGATTTTAATTGGGCAGCATCAAACCAAAGGTGTTTGAGGAACATTCTACTGACAGGAGCTGAGTGAGAAGTTTTTATAAAGATGTGGAAGCAAAGTAAGAAAATTATTGCATTGGTCATAGCTTAGGCAGTTGCCTTATTTGAGAAAGCCTAGTTGGCTACTTGTGATTAGTCGTGCTTAACTTCCATTTTCTCTGATTTGAGTACATTGACTCTAACTTGGGTTTTGGTTTGCTTTCATGGGTTACCAAGGCATGAGAACCACCCCTATATCTAATTACCTACTTGTTCAATTACGTTATCAACATTATAACTATTTCATTTATTTTAAGGGAGCCAGTATTTATTGGTGCTTTCCAATGGATAATGCAGTAATATTCTGTCTCTGTGCCAAATGTAATTAGTGCGTAAATTTTATGTTTGCTTTGTCATATCTTGATCCAGACATAAAATTTACTTTTTCTTTAACTTGAATATTCAGATGGTTAGACAACTTCAAATGTTGCTGTGAAAACAGAGATCAGAGTACATAATTCTACAAAAAATGTAACCTAAAGTCAAGACCAAAAGATAAAACAACGACGACAAAAGAATTCATGTTTACTGGAAAGCTGAAGGGCTGTGTATCAATATTATACAAGATTGAGCTGAGGGGGCAGTAAACAGTTCTCTAAAATGAAATGTCTTAAATAGCAAGAAAAGAGAATAATTTCTAAAAATGTTTATATTAAAAGACAAAAAAGAAGTGATTAAGCCAGAATGGTGTAGCTCAGTGGTTGAGTGTCGACTATGAACCTGGAGGTGATGGTTCGATCCCCATTCAGGGAACTTGTATGGGTTGCAGGCTCTATCCCCAGTGTAGGTCATGCAGGTGGCAGCCAATCAATGATTCTCTCTCAACACTAATGTTTCTATTTCTCTCTCCCTCTCCCTTTCTCTCTGAAATAAAATATATATGTATATATTTTTAAATGTGATTAATGTAATATATCTTCCACAGTTATAATTTATGTTTTGAGATTTTAAGCTCACCTCTACCTCAAATCTAGTATTATTCAAGTGCCCTAAGAACACAGAGAGGATCAGAACTATAGACCTCAAATTGAATTGAATGGTTTAAACAAATCAAAATAAGAAAGACAGGGTAGACATCCCTCAAGATTAGCAAGTATTGACTGTGAAAACTAAAGATCCAAAAATAAATAAATAAATAAATAAATAAATAAATAAAACCTGATTGATTAACTTAGCACTAGGCCCAGAAAATCCTATATAACAAAAGAGTAATATGCAAATTGACAGTACCTCTGCTATACCTACAAGTCATGCCCACCAGCCAATCAGGAGTGAGTATGCAAATTAACCCAACTAAGATGGCTGCAGCCACAGAGCGAGCAGGAGGCTTAGGTTCTCTCAGCAATGGAGGAAGCCAAGCTTCCCCCACACACCCTGGCTGGCCTAGGCCTCTGCTCAATGCTACAAAGTTTCAATTATAAAAGATAAACAAATCCCAACAAAAATGGCTGCAGCCATGGAGCTGGAGAGAACAGGAGGCTTGAGTTTCCACCTCGATGGAGTAAGCCAAGTTTCCACAGCCCTGGCCTGCCTTGGCCTCTGTTCAATGCTACAAAGTTTCAATTATAGAAGGTAAATAAATCCCAACAAAAATGGCTGCGGCCATGGAGTGAACAGGAGGCTTGACTCTGCTCAAGGCTGCAAAGTTTTAATTATAGAAGATAAATAAATCCTAATATTAGGGCCTCTGCTTGGGTTGCCAGGGGGCATGGTTGGCCTGCAAACCACCACATGCCCCTCACCCAGGCCGCCCCACGCCCCATGGGAACCCCCACCCTGATCCAGGACACACTGCAGGGCAAACTAGCTGGCCCCCACCCTATCTAATGAGAGAGTAATATGCAGCAGGCTTCTATCTTATCTAATAAAAGAGTAATACGCAAATTGACCATCACCCCAACACACAAGATAGCTGCACCCATATGGTCAAAGATGTCTGCCTCCATTTGGACACAAGATGGCTATCACAAGATGGCCAGCAGGGAGAGCAGTTGGGAGGGACCAGGACTGCATGGAAGGGCAGTTGTAGGTGATCAGGCCAGCAGGGGAGGGCAGTTAGGGGTGACCAGGCCAGCAGAGGAGGAAATTTGGGGGTGACCAGGACTGCAGGGAAGGGCAGTTATGGGGGACCAGGCTACGTTATTGACAATAAATGTTAACTATATATAAACTCCCAGTCTTTTTAGCCCGGCCAAGTAGCTCAATTGGTTGGAGTATTGTATTGATGGGTCAAGGTTGCAGGTTCCATCCCTAGTTAAGGCACATTACAGGAATTAGCCATTAATGAATAAATGGGTGGAACAACAAATTCATGTATCTCTCTCCCCCCGCTTCCTCTCTCTAAAATTAATAATTAAAAGGTGAAAAAAGGCTCCCTTTAAAAATAAGACATTTACAGACAAGCAGTTCAAGATATCCCTTCCTCTGAAAAACCTTGGCATAACACCAAGGTTTGCCCAAGACTTTCTGTTTTAGCTCTGAAAATCCCGCAGCCCAGGAAGCCCTTAGCTGATAACCACAGTGGTTGGTAACCCCACCAATCACTCTGTGATTGAATGTTCATGTTTCATTCCCAGATGCCTATATAGCAGCCGAAGCAATAAAAACAAACAAAAAACTTTCAATCTAGAGATTTTTTTCCTCCTTTTTCAATTGCACTCTTGCTTCTATTTTGCTGATATCCTTCACATATTTTTCAGAACAAAAAACAAAACATCGAACAGCCAGCAAATCCATGAGTGACCTGAGGGCAAATATAGCATCACATTCAACTTTCTCTCCCCAATGTCTAGCCGAGTGCCTGATACTGTGAGAAGCATTTGATAAACTTTTAATGAATGAAAGAGGTTGGAGGACTTCAAAATATTGTTTTCCATATACAAGAAAGAAATCATTTCCTTCTGTGAATATGCTCTGAGTCAGTTCTCCTCATCCCCATCTACCGACAAATGTATGTTAGCAATCTTAAGTCATGTTTTAGGTATATGCTTCATTTGCAAACTAGGCTTGCTTCTCCAAATGCTCTTTTTAAAATAATAGCTCTCAAATTTATTTGTAGAAGGACTGTTGAAGTGCCAGAGAAGAAATCTACTACCTGTTGTGAAGTTTGCTTTAGGGAATATAGAAATGCATATATTTGCACAACCAAAGATTGGAACATTTATGCCAAGCCTTTGTTTTTCATCAACAAGGATATCAGAAAAATCAGAGTAAGTTAGACACATTTCTCCTGATTCCTAGTGACAGCTGGGAGGCATTTATCAGCCATTCTGACAGTGAAGAAAACTATGATGGAGAAAATTATAAAACCAAATGCCAAGGTAAGGACACTAAAGCGAACACTCAAAGCTTTCTGGGGATATTTCAGTGAGGCTTAGGAAGAAATTCTGGCTCTCATTAGAAACATGTATCACAGAAACATCAGCAACAATTAAAAATCCAGAAATCAAACCCTGGCAGGTTTGGCTCAGTGGATGGAGCATCGGCCTGTAGGTGGAAGGGTCCCGGGTTCAATTCTAATCAAGGGCACATGTCCGGGTTGAGAGCTTGATTTTCAGGAGGGGGCATGCAGAAGGCAGCCGATCAATGATTATCATTGAGATCTCTCTCTCTCTCTCTCTCTCTCTCTCTCTCTCTCTCTCTCTCTCTCTCTCTCTTCATAATCAATAAAAATATACTCTTAAATAAAGAGAAAAAATCCAAAATCAGTAAATCCATTTCTCCATTATCATCACCCCATATCAATTAAAGTTATGAAGACTCCAAATACCTAGAGAGAAGGAGAGAGGAGGACAAGGAGGCGGTGGAGAAAAAGAGAGAGAACATATCTGGGCAGACATGCTTAAGTTTGGGAAGAAAATGTGATAAGATTTTGAAGAAGATGGACATCCCATTCCTACACAAAGAACAAGTAACTGTAGCTGGAAGTTCACACTGATATAGCTGATTTGGAAAACTCCATTAATGACTCTTCTCCCCAAATCTTCATCTTCACCCTTGTGCCAATTTCACAGTCTCCTTTACATATTTCAGTCACCCATTAATAATAATAAAACACCCTTGGAAAACATCCTTTGAGACATAGCCTTTCAACAGAGTCTTCCAAATATTCTGTTGCTCCTGATCCCACAACTCATATTTTTTCATCCCCTCTGCCTGAAACATCAAGGTCAAGGCCTTTCCTCTCCATCCCACCAACGTGTCATCTCTTTGAAGCCTTTCCTTCACATCCTCGCTCCTCTTGCCCTGACAGACTGAAGCAAGACAGGATCTCGTGGCTTGTGCAAAGTCTTTTCACTTAGGCAGTATTACAGAACCCAGCCAAATTCTCCCAAAGAATTCAGTAGTCACTGAGGACATTTCTACTATTTCTTCCATTTCACAGCCCATCTCTCTGTGCTGACAGCTGGCTTTGACAGTATGTATCATTTTAATGTCACCCAAGGCATGGCAGTGTTATGTCAAAGCTTTAACCAGGGTGATCCAATCCAGATGATGAGGAAACACATTTGTATTCTGCACATATTGACTTCGTGATAGCCTAAGATGATAAAATCGCCGAAACCGGTTTGGTTCAGTGGATAGAGCGTAGGCCTGCAGACTGAAAGGTCCTGGATTTGATTCCAGTCAGGAGCATATACCTGGGTTGCAGGCACATCCCCAGTAGGAGATGTGCAGGAGGCAGCTGATCAATGATTCTCTCTCATCAAAGTTTCTAATTCTATCCCTCTTTCTTCCTCTCTGTAAAAAATAAATAAAATATATTTTTTTTTAAAAAAAAAGAAAGAAAAAGATGATGGAGCCATTCATTCTTAAACCCTAAGACTTATCATAAACAGAGCAGTCTACTATTAAGAGAGCATTGCATTTATTTTGTTTTATTCTGCTTTGGGCAGGGAGGGGGGAGGGAGGATTTTTGTTTTTATTTTGGTCTTAGCACTGGGTAATGTTTTGTGATTTTTCTTGGAAGAGACTAGGGCTACCCACCAGAACTGACCCATAGATTATCTTTCAAGTTTTTCTTGCAAAATATGTCATTAAACTCTCTTGGGCATTCCCATGGTAAATAGCAGTTTGGGTTAAAACAATAAATAAATAAAATTTATATGCACTCTGCAAAAGACACTGTACTTCACATGTTAGATATTTAAGATTAAGTCCATGATTCTTTATTGTTATAACTATAAAATCATCACAGAATAAGAAACAACTTGAGCTGCAATGTATCTTATATGGATTATAGGCTTGTGTGAGTCATGAATTTTTATAGATGTAGACATGAAGCCTTTTATATGCTTTCATGCAGACAGGTTTAGGCAAACAGAAAATGCCAGGTCATGCAGAGAGTTGACTCCATTGATGAGAGAGGGTACAAGCATCTACATGTCTACTCTTCACCATTCAGCCTCTACTGGAGGATCAAGCTGGTCAGTGACAAAGACCAAACTCTAGGCAAGTTCTTCTGAGTTCTTTTCACTAGGACCTGTCTTTGGGCATGTTCTTAAATTCACTTTTAGCAAGAACACTGTCAAGATGGATTAGCAAGAATTCCCCCTCCCCATAGATATCTCTTCTCATCCCTTCCTGTACCTCGGATGATGTCTGATCGCCTTGCCATGCCTGTTAGGTCAGGTTAGCCAGAATCTTGCCTTATCCCTGATATCTTCTCTTAGCAATTTTCCACCTGCTTCTTGATTATAAATTCCCATTTTCCTGGTGTTCAGCACCTGGAGTCCAACCTCAGTCCCCTCCTGCAAAATCCAGTGGTCCCTGAACCTAGCAACAGTCCTTAATAAAGTCTGCTTTATTTTCCTTTAACAAGTGCCACTGATAATTTTTCTTTAACATAAGACTCTCAAAAGATATTTTAGGAAGCAATTATTATTTTGTTAATTTAATGCTTCATCATACCATGAAGTTTATTCATCGGTGAAAAAACTACACATTGACCTCCCTGGGTATATTTTTGTGATCTAAGGAGAAAATGTGGTCCCACTCAAGAAAAACAGACCTGGAAAAGAAAAGCGACATATCCCTGAGGAGATGCTACAAGAGCAAGAGGCAGAGTGGTGAAAGTCAGAGGCAAAAAAAAAAAGAAAAAAAAAAAGAAAATTCATGATCTTGGGGGACAGAGAAATCTGTCTTGCCCAAATATTATTAGGATTTATGTTACTATGTAGAAATGATGCTGCTTTGGAAACAAAAGGCTATTACTAGAGTTCAAGTAGCATCTATGCTTAATCCTATTTGATTAGAGACTACAGTTTTGAGAGGCTCTTTCCATTTTTTTATTCTCTTTCACAAATAAATCACAAAAAAATATGGTGGATCACATCACTGAGTTCACACTGTATTCCTTGCCTCAAATTATATTGGGGGGGGGGGGATTCTTCATTCGGTTTTAAATAATATTTGTATTTCAAAAGTGAGATCATGTTCCTCAGTTGGAGAACACTCTTGTGGATGAGTGAGACTAAAGCCCGGATCATTGAGGCTATTCAGTCCTTGGCTCTCCCGCTGCCTGTCACTATTCTGAATTGCTGGAAACACACTAAAAGAATGTCCTATACATGCTTTGGAGGTCTATTTTCTCTCCATTACCCCTTTACCAAGAAGAAGCTTTGATTAACTTCCATTAATATCTCCTTACCAAAGCCAATACTCAGAGCCAAAATTACTTTTGATTAACCACAGCTGTTCTAGTCCAAGCTTATTCCAGTATTTTCCCATTTGAGCTGTTTTCAATATCTGATGTTAATTTCATTAGATTTTCTGAATTACTTTAGGGAGGATGGAAGGGAATACTCCCATACACTATAAAAGTTTATTATGGGATGATAATTTTCATATACAGATATAGACATAAACAGAATATATACATGATATATATGTATGTATATCGATATATCTATATGTGTGTGTGCCATTCACAAAAATTATGAAATGTGGGACAATTAAAATGTATTATAAGAATAATCTTTTATATGACGAAAAAATGTACACACTAAATGGTTCTTTTGCTGAATTTTTTTTTCTAAAGGCTTTTTAAATAGTCCCCTAAAATCTCTCTTTTATTAGGGAACATAAAATGAGAAGTGTTGATCCTTGACCTGAAGTTGAATAGAAAAAATATACACATTTAAGCCAACTGAAGAACAATAAAATCAAGTTCAAGTTTCTATGACACAAAGTTCAGAAATCTACATAATCTTATTCCATAATGCCCTCCAGTTTGTCAAAATCATAAAAAAGGGATTTGACTCAAGTGTCCAGACAACAGTCCAAGTGAGAGATCCCATGTATCCAACTGCACAGAGGAGGGAACAAGTGTGGCATCCCATTTTAATATCCTGTTGTACACAGGCACCCAAGCTGGTTGAAGAAATAGTGAGAGAGGAAGCTTAGAAGGAAAGAGAATTTATACCTCCATCCATATGTTAAACATATTAAAACTAAAAATTAAATTGAAATCTTTTCAGACATTTCTACCCAATTTAAAAGCATGGTATATATTTGTCATTTGTTTATAAAATTGTCTGGGTTTTTAATGTAGAATTTACCATTTCCAATTGTGATTTCCACCCCCACCCCCATGTTTGCATTTAACAGAATCTATGCCAGGTGTCCCCCAAAAAAGAGTGTGGTATGTATATTTTTTTTCATCTTGTTTCACTGACAGCTAAAATAACGCTCTCATTTCTAAGAAAACGAATGAGTGAAGTTGTCCATTCTTGCTCTGATTCCACAGTCAAAAGCAGCTGGAGTTTATACAAGGTTCACACAGTTCAGGCCCAATCAGAGAAGGTTATTTTCCTTTTCCACTTCTGACTGTGAAAGACCCGGTTATCATTTCCAGAAAACATCTATGCCAGAAAAACCTGCAGATAGAGACTTTTTTCCCCCCTCATTCTGAATTGTTAGTCGGTCTCTCAGCACATTTTGAATGTAACCTTTTTAATCCCTGCATTTGCAATTAGAGATTAAAATTCCATTCCAAAGAGCCATTCGGCAGATGGCATAGCATGAAAAAAATGGAGGTAGTTTAAAATTGTATTTATACAGAACACCAGATGAATTTGCCAGCCTGTTTCTTCCTGAGCTTATACATTTGCTTGTGAAAATTGATTGTTTAAGATGTAAATTTCATTTGCTGGGATTTAGCATTTTTATAGGATTTTCAAGCATCAATTAATCCATCTCTTTTGTTCAGCACAGTTGCTTTTAATATGGAAGTAAAAAATCTATATTTTAAGAAGTTGCATCTTAAGAAGATTAAGCCACCTGTGCCAGGGTCACCGAGGTAGGCTCAGAAAGGCCACGTGATAATGGAATGGACAGGCCACTGAATCAACACATCTGTTAAGCAGAAATCTCATCACATCTTAAACCATTTAGGCAGTCTGATTCTTAATTAAGATTTTTCCTTTCGCTTCCTCCAAGAGCTTTTAAAAAAAATCCTTATAACTATTCAATGCTTATTGATATCTAAAAGATTCAGAAAAGCACACAAATCAAACATGTATAGCTTAAGGATTTTTTTCTAAATGAGCATATCCATATAAGCACCTCCCAGATGAAGCAATAAAAAATTGCTCACTCCCCAGAAGACTCTCTTCTGCTCCTTCCCAACATAACCACTGTTCTAATTCTAGCCCGGAAGACCAGTTTACATCTTACTGAAATGCATGGAAGTGGAATCCGTATTACTACTTCATGTCTGGCTTCATTCACACACATTCTGCTTAATCCATTCACCCAATCTGTTGCATGGGGAGTATTTGTTCATTGCTGTTGTTGTATATATATATTTTTATGAATATGCCGATGAACTTTGGTGATTTTTCTAGTTTGGGGTGATTACAAATAGTGCTGTTGTCATTACTTTTATTATATCTGTCTATTGTGAACATATGTAGGCATTTCTGTAGTATTAGACCTAGCTGAGGATTGTTCACAATTCTCCAAATTAACCACATCCTCCAGAGGAGTATGAGGGTTTCAGTCTCTCCACATCCTTGACTGAACCTGACAATGTCAGTCTTTTTCACTTTAGCAATGTCATGGCCATGTAGTGGCTTGTACTGTCATTGTCATTGACACTTCCCTGGTGACTAATAAAACTGAGCATGCTCCCCTATTTGTTAGTCATTTGTGAAGTGTTTGTTGGAATCATGTGACCATTATTCAATTGATTCATCATTTTTTTATTTACAATAGGTACGAATCTCTTGTGAGGTGCATGTATAGCAATCAATTTATATCCTATAGTTTCCTTTTCCACACTCTTGGGTCCATAATTTTTAAAAACTTTAGTTCATTAATATTTTTAACTTTTTGTTTTGGTGAAGAAATCTTTACTTCTCTTAAGTTCACAAAGTGAACTATGCTATCTTCTAAAATCTCTAATACTCTGACTTTCAAACTGGTGGTTAACAATCCAAATTTATTTTTGCATATAGTGTCCACTGGGATAAAAATCATTTATTTCATTTATATATATAATTGATCCAGAAACTTTTACTATAAAGACCATCCTTACCCCTTACTCTCAATGCACTGCAATGACATCTTTTCCATGAATCAGTCAATCCTATATATATTGTATAATTGTGTCTATTTCTGGACTCTATTTGTCTCTCTTTGTATCAAGGGCACACCATTTAATTGTATAGCTTTATAAGTCTCAATATCTGGTGGAATAACTTCTCTGATTTTGTTCTCATTCAATAATTAATTTCTAGACTGTTTTGGTCCTTTATATTTCCACACAAAAAATGTAACTTGCAGGGATTTTGACTGAAATTTCATTGCCAATAAATTATTTTGCTGAGAACTGACATCCTTTTGATACTGAGTCTCTGTTAATATGGTATGTCCTTCTATATACTAACATTTTTTAATTTCTCTCAAAAATGTTAGTATATAGTATTGTTACATTACGTGAGGAGTAAATATACATCATTTAATAGGCTTCGTCGAGTTCTTTGCTTTGTTTTGCGATTATACAACTAAACTATTGCTTTTTTAGTTGCTAATTTTTGTTCAATAGAATTTTCATTTGATTCTTTGTTGTTGATCCTAATGTTTTTTCTCCATCTACTTTTCTATTTTCTTAAACATATGATAAACTTTAAAAGTCTGAAACTCCATGCCGAAACCAGTTTGGCTCAGCGGTAGAGCGTCGGTCTGCGGACTGAAAGGTTCCAGGTTCGATTCCAGCCAAGGGCATGTACATTGGTTGCAGGCACATCCCCAGTAGGAGGTATACAAGAGGCAGCTGGTCGATGTTCTCTCTCATCGATGTTTCTAGCTCTCTATCCCTCTCCCTTCCCCTCTGTAATAAAATCAATAAAATATAGTTTTAAAAAATAAAATAAAAATAAAAAAGTCTGGAACTCCCGTTTTTGCATTGCTAAAGTAAGGATTCTGATAGAAACTCTGTTTAGATTTCTAGCCTCCATTCCTTCCTGCTTGGCTTCTTAGCCTTCTGCCCTGCCCAGAATATGAATCAGTAAATGCCTCGGTTGGGAAAGACCACAGAATGTCAGGTCCACTTGACTATTGTTGATCCCTACTCTAGAACCTTGACCTGTCAAGTCTGCCTTCATAGCCCTGAATGCCATGTTTTATCTACTCAACCACAGTGGACAGCCAAGAGCTCTGAGCCAATATTCACTGCCCATAAAACTTATGGACCAGAGAACAGTTTTAAAGAAAAGTGGAGGAGAATGTTAGGTTTACTTCACCCTTTTCTACAGCATCTTAAACCCTCCAATCCTGGATATTTTGGTTGCTGTACTATGCTTTTTTATGATTGTTCTCCACAGAGAGTTGGTCAGATGCAGCCTTTCTATTATAGCCAAAAGCAAAAACTATTGCAGAGCTTAAAAAAACTTCAGAGTTTGAAGCTGTAAGATAGACTTGGAGAAAAATCAATGTAAATTTGGTATTTCTTGGCATTTAAAAATATGATATATTATAGATTCAAATATAAAGTGAAAGATTGCTAGGTCCAAATTAGTAATTAACTTACCCATTATTATGAGTATGGGTGGAAGAGAGGCATTATGGGTTATGGAATAAAATGGCCTATTTTTAAATATCATAAATGAGATTCACTAGCTCTAGGTCCATGACTAGTCACATATGTTTTCTGAGTGTTGGTTTTCATCCGGAAAAAGTAATAATAATTGAGGTTAAATTATATTTTAGTGTAAAAAATTAATAAACTAAAATTAAAGAAGAAAAACTGAGACAAAATCCCTTGTGGTATAAAAGAAATAAGAAAAGTTAAGTCATATTTATATTTAAAAGAATCAGAGCATGAAGAGTAAGAATTGACATATGCCAACTGTTCCACATAGAAGAGCCAGCCTTTGATTGCTCTGAGAAGCTATTTTTTCAAAGGCTCTTTATTTAATGAAAACATACCTAATTAAAACTTGATCTTTATAAAGGAAAATTTAAGATCTGAATACACTATGTAAAGAGATTAAACTAGTAATAAAAAAAGTAAAGAGATTAAACTAGTAATAAAAAAAATACCCACAAAGAAAAGCTCAGGTGCAGATGATTTCAATTGGTTAAAGAACCAAAAAGATATAAAATAAGAAATATATAGAATATCTCCTATAAATACAAATCTTCAAGAGAATTTTAGCAGACCAAATGCTACAGTATATAAAAAAATTGTACACTGTGACCAATTGGGATTTATGCCAGGAATGCAAGATTGGTTTAATATGCAAAAATCAATTAATGTAATAGACCATATCAACAAGTAAAATTAAAAACCAAAAACCACATACTCACCAATAAATTGGAGAAAAAGCATTTGACAAAATCCAACACTCTTTCATAATAAAAACTCAATCATTCAGAATAGAAAGAAACTCACTTGACATGATAAAAGGCATCTATGAAAAACCCACAGTGAACATCAACTTAATTATGAAATACTGGTTGCACTTCTCTAAAGATCAAGAACAAGACAAAGATGTCTGCTCTCTCTACTTCTATTAAACCTTACAATGACAGTTGTAGCCAATTCATTAAAACAAGGAAATGAAATAATATATATAGAGATTGAAAAAGAAGACATAAACCTATTTCTATTCACAAATGACCCGATCTTGCACAAGGAAATTCCAAGAAATCTACAATTATAACTAATAATTAATGAGATCAGGAAATTGTAGGATGTAAGATCAATACAAAATATCAAACACATTATTATACCCAAGCAATGAATAATCCAAAACTGAAATTAAAAAAACAATTCCACTTACAATAGTATCAAAAAAGAATAAAGTACCAGTTGGAAAAAATTTAACAAAGGAAGTGTAAGATTCATACTCTGAAAACTACAAATTGCTGAAAAAAGTCCCAAATGAGTGAAAATACATCCCACAACCATGTTCCCAAGGCTTAATATTGTTCAGATGGCAAGTGTTCCCAAATTGACCTGCAGACTCAATGCAATCTCTATTGAATCCCAACTAGCTTCTTTGTGGAAATTGACAGGCTGATCATAGAAAATCAAGGGACTCAGAACAGCCAGAACAATCTTGAAAAGTAAAAACTTAAAAAAATAAAAACTTTCTGATGTTAAAAGTTGCAACAAAGCAACTATAATCAAGACAGCATAATAGTGACATAGAATAGACCTACAGATCAAAAGGATAGATTTGAAATCCAAAAATAGCTCTGGATTTGGTAGAGGTTTCTTTAGACATAACGCCAAGCACAAACAACAAATAAAAAATAAACGCATTAAACTTCATTAAAATGAAAAACATTTGTGCTGCAAAGGACACTATTAGGAAAGTAAAAACACAACCCACCAAATGAAAATATTTGCAAGTCATATATCTGACAAGTTAGCTGTATCTAGAATATATGAATAACTCTTACAACTCAATAAAATCATAAGATAAGTAACAATATGGGCTAAGGGTTAAATAGACATTTCTACAAAGATATACAAATGACCAACAAACACATGAAAAGATGTTCATTAGTTTATTAGGGAAATTCAAATCAAAAGCACCATCAAATACTACTCACTTCACACACACAAGTATGACTAGAATCAAGAAGTCAGATGCTCTGAGCCGAAGCCGGTTTGGCTCAGTGGTAGAGCGTTGATCTGCGGACTGAAAGGTTCCGGGTTCAATTCAGGTCAAGGGCATGTGCCTTGGTTGTGGACACATCCCTGGTAGGGGGTGTGCAGGAGGCAGCTGATCGATGTTTCTCTCTCATCGACGTTTCTAGCTCTCTCCCTTTCTCTCTGTTAAAAATCAATGATATATATATATATATATATATATATATATATATATATATATATATATATATATATATATTTTTTTTTTTTTTTTTTAAAGGAAGTCAGATGCTCTAGCTGGATCGCTCAGTTGGCTGGAGCATCATCCTGTATACCAAAAGATTGCAGTTTGGATCCCAGTCGGACATTTTTGGGAGCCAACTAATAATGTTCTTTACATAACTCTCTCTCTCTCTCTCTCTCTCTCTCTCTCTCTCTCTCTCTCTCTCTGTGTGTGTGTGTGTGTGTGTGTGTCTCCCTTCCTCTCTCTCTAAAATCAATAAAACAGCCTTGGGTGAGCTTTTTAAAGTCAGATAACAAGAGTTTGTAAGCATGCAGAGAACATGGAACCCTCATACATTGCTTATAAGGATATAAAATGGTACAGCTGCTTTGGAAAAGTTTGGCAATTCTTCAAAAAGTTATAAACAGAATTACTATTTTACCAAGCAATTTCACTCCTAAGTTTATACTGAAGAGAAATTAACACATATGATCACACACAAAACTTTACATTCAAACATAGCATTATTGACAATAGCCAAAATATGGAAACAACCTAAATGTTCATAATTATGTAGTATATGTACATAAATAAAATGTGCTATATTCTAAAATGAAATATTCAGCAATTAAAAACTAAAATATTGATATATGCTTTAACACATATTAACCTTAAAAACATTATGCTAAGTGAAAGACTTATAGTCATAAAAGACCATGTAGAATTTGATTACATTTTTATGAAATGTCTAGAATAAGCAAATTTATAAAGACAGAAAGTATATTAGGGATTTCCTAAAGATGAGGGAAGGTGTGGCAATTAGAAAATAATAGCTAAAGGATTAAGGGTTTCTTTCCAGAGTAATTAAAATGTTCTGAAATTCCACATGTAATACCTTAATCAATAAAAAAAATTGGGAAAAAAAGAATAAAATAAAATTATTAATGTCAAAAATTAAAATTAAATGTTCTGAAATTATGGGGATGCTGGCACAAGTCTGTGAATATACTAAAAACCATGTAATTGTCTAGTTTAAATGGGTAAATTGTATGGCATGTAAATTATATCTTAACAAAGCTGTTATCCCTCCCCCATCCAAAGAAAGGGTATATATAGTCAGCACTGATACTAGGTACTATGAGGACTTATAATATATTAAATCCCACTAAATATAATAAGACCTATAGAAATAATATATGGATACATTTTTTAAATAATATATAGATAATTTTTTTAAACATCACACCAACAAATATATATTTGCCTCTCTTTTAGATCCTAAATATCAGTGGCTTTCAAAATTTACCATATCTACAAGTAAGCTATCTCTTTTCTTTGTAAACAGCTTAGAGTCAAATAAATGTTGAGGAATGTAATAGAAATCATTTGTATTATACAAGTCAATCCTCATTGAGAATTCATGAAGAAAGTCCCATACTTCTGAGGCTTGAACTGGTCAGAGAAACCTTTGTCAAGATGTCTGCTCAAAGAAGCCTTTGAAGAATAAGCAACATACAGACTGGGGGGAGGAGGGAAGAAATAAAAGAAGTTTTCAGGCACTTTTTATGCAATTTCTGCAGATGCCCAATACTTTCATTCCCTTTTACTTGTACTTCTGTGCTTTTCAACATATTGGATCTACACATCTGCTACATATAATCATTCAAATAAAGAATGAGATCCATGTTTTTTATATGTCACACTTATTACCAATACAGATATTTTACACCATTCCAGATAAAATGGATAAAAATAGAAGACTTTTAAAAATAAAAGGGAAGGTGAGGGAATTACAATGCGGCTCTGGATAGTCTATTGTCTTTTCCAATCATAACCAACAACTGTATTTATAGAATATCAAATTCATAGTGATTTTATATTTTACATAATTTATTTCATCCTCCTCAAATATTCAACTAACTAATCCCACAAAGTAATACAGGATTAAGCTCAGGCATGCATTCCTTTAAAAACTAAATAGAATAGTATAATTGTTAAGAGCTCAGTCTGTGTTCAAAGCCAAAACTTTGTCATTACTTTGCCAGTTGTCCATGATCCCTACCTCTGAGCTTCATCATCTTAAAGTGAAATGATAATATCTAGATTTGGGGAAATGGACTTGTTTTCATGGTCCTCACAGGAACTGGGTATCAAAACCACCAGGTAAAGGACAGTTACACCAGACTTGAGGGAGACTTCAGGGAAATGGGTCTCCGTAGTTCAAGCAAATTGAAGGAATCTATACATGTACTTTCTGCTTCCAGACAAGGCTATAAATTTGCTATTACTCCTATATTTGGTTTCAGAATCACAACTGTCCCATCACAGTAAAGATTCCCTTCAGAGGGAGCACAAATATTGTTAGCACCACTTTCTGAATGGTCTCACAAAAATCACTGTGGCACAGCAAAGATTTACTCTCGGGTGTGGCAAGATCCTACCTTGTCAGTAATCTGAATGATCTCCTGTTCGGGACTCAGACACAAGAGAGGCTATTCTGAGATCTGCTGAAACTGGTTCTGCTGTCTCTCAGCATCTACCTCACTTACACAACAATTTTGTGTCCTTGACTAATTAACTCAGGATCACAATGTAACCTACATAGGATGTTTGTGCAAGCACAGGCTTCTCCTAGAATCTGTCACCTCATAGGCTGGTGTGTACACATAATCCTATATAATAAAAGGGTAATATGCAAACACACTGAGCAGCAAAACAACCAATCAAAGCATAATATACTAATGATATGCTAAAACTGCTCAACTGCTTGCTATGATGTGCACTGATCATCAATCAGGGGGCAAACACAGTCAATCAGTCAACCAGTAGCTATGATGTGCACCAGAGGGCAGATGCTCCAACTGGTAGGTTAGCTTGCTGCTGGGGTCCAGCCAATCTGAACTGAGTGAGATGGGCAGGACAAGTCCTGGAGCCCTCCTGTGGTCGCTCCCCAGCCTGACTGTGCATCTGTGGGATCCCTCAGCCTAGCCTGTGCACTCTCACAATCTGGGACCCCTCAGGGGATGTCAGAGAGCCAGTTTCAGCCCCATCCTGCAGGCCCTTGGGAGGGTGCCAGCCATAGGGCTCATGGTTGGTGAGCACTGCTGAAGCAGCGCAACCCTCTCCCAATCCAGACTGATTGGGCGCAAGCCCGCGGCAAGCACAGTGGGGCCAAAATGAGTGAGAGCAGCAAGTGGGAACTGCAGGTGGTGTTGGACTGTGGGTTTTGGCCTGATTCCTACAGGCCACCCAGAACACCACCCGTGCACAAATTCATGCACTGGGCCTCTATCATATGTAATACATTTAAAGTGCTTAGTAGGATATCTATTACAGAGGAAAGCCCTAAATAAGGGTGATTATAAAATGATGAAGTCAGTATTCTATGTGAATAGGTGATCAATAGGGGAGATACTACCTTTATTCCCCGATTAGGCACTGGCATTAAAGAATGGGGATTTTAATCAGTTCCTGGAGACTCTTGCTTTTTTTTTTTTTTTTTTTTAAGATCATTAAAGTCAATAAGATAGTCCAGAGGTTATACCAAGGAACATTTCTTTTCCCTTTGTCTTTAAATTCAAAATGCAGTGATGGGTATTAAATGAAGTTGGAATCCGACATTCTAAATGCAGTCTTCTTGTGTGATTCAGAGGAATTCAACAATGGTTTCAAAATTCCATTCAACAATGGTTTCCTCACTTAGTAGACAAGGCTACAGGATCATCCTGAAAGACACAGATGGCAGATCTAAAGACCCGTGGGAGTGAAAGTAATAGAGAGATGAAACAACACAGGCCTCTGCCTCTGCCTCTGCCTCTTCTTATAGTAAAGCTAGGCCTTTAGCAGCTCTGTGGCCTTAGGCAGATACTTAATCTCTAAATCTCAATACACTCTCTTGTAAAATGGGGATGTAGAAGCTACCTCATAAACTGTGTGGGCACTATCAAAAGTCTTCATTAGAAGGATTGGAAGAAAAGGAAGCCAAGAATAATCCCAGGCCATGACCTTGTATCCATCTTCCTTCCTAGCTTCCTCTCTCCAAGAGCCTTCAACCCTCCCTACATTTCAGATATATCCAAATGTTAATTGTTCCTTAATTACATCCTAACTCATTCATTTTCAAACATTACTGAAGCACCTTCTAGCATTCACGGTCCTGAAATACAACAATGAAACAAGTTGGACTATGTCCTCAGAAAATTTACAATCTGGTAAAAGACCATCATTTGACATTTATCTCTTAAGCAAGACATAATTCTCTACTACAACCTCCACACGGGAAACATTTTCCAATACATCCAAACAGTCTGAATCTATCAGCCCTTCTCTTGTTACATTTTTCTTTAATCTCGAATATGCACTTAAAACACTGGCTCATACAGAACAGTTAGTTTTAATTCTATTATGGAAAGGATACTGCCTTTTTTTTTTTTTTTTTTTTACAGGGCCTCCTTTCTCTGTACCTAACAGCACTAGCCAGCTGTATCTATCCACAGATATTACACACAAGTATATATACATGCACAGAAATAATAATACTTATATTCCTTTGGCATTTTATATGTTTAAAAGTCTTTCTCACAAATCTCTTCTGTTAATTTTACAGCAACTTCTATAACGTATGGATGCGAAAGAAACAAAAGACTGCTTGAATGAGTCACCAAAAGATAAACCTGGTGGAGACTGGAACAAAAAACTTGCAATTCCTGTTCCAGGGATTTTACTACCATGATCTCACTGCCTTCCAATGCCCTCCTACATTGTGTCCATTTTCAGATGGGCTCCTAAGAAACATTTAGGCAGAAGATTTGAAGTTAGATATGAGAAAGATCAGGAGAGTGAAGGACTGCCTACCTTCTTGAAAAGGACAGAAATCTATTGTTAGCAAATAACAAACCTACATTTGTCATGCAATTCTAAATCCATAAATTCTAGCAATATTTACCTACTGAAATATAACTTAAGTCAAAACCTTTTCACTTGTGGGAGCCAACAACATCCTTTACTCCATCTTCATAGCACTAGGATTCAGGGGTATGTTCATTTCCCATTAATAAACCTTATTTTATTGATTAAAGACATGGTTGGCTTCCCCACATAGGTATGTGTATACATTGTGTGTGACTCTGTCCTTGTACCGAAGCAGTGCCAGATAAGCTCCCAGTTCAGAGAACTCTCTCACCAAATATTCAATACTTTCTACATTGTGAATCTTACTCGGAAAGGGGGCAACTGGACGGAATCCAGTGACTGAGACTGGAATTCATGAATTACCATCTTTGATCCAGCCAATTCTTTCTGTCTTTTTCTTTTTTGGCAAATTCATTATGATTTTAAAAATTATTTTTCAACATGTATGATTTTCTAGTTGATATTGGTACTAAATGCATGTGCTAAAGTAGGCATTCAGGACAGTCAAGGGGGACAGAATTGCCTAAAACAGACTGGGCTGAAGTTGTCATGCTTCTCCATTATCAAAGACTAATAGATAGGAGACTATTCTGAATTCCACTGACCTCTATTCCTCCGCCTGGCCATTACCTCCACAGCCATTTAGATAAGCCCACTCTACACAGTGAAGCAAGAACTTTCCACTGATGCTGAGCTCATCACTTTCTCCTAAACTCCAGGGTGAATGAGAAATGATATGTTATTGTCTGAAAAAAAGGGATGGGGTAGAGGGTGGGGAAGGAGAGAGACAAAAGGACAGATTTTAAAGCAAGATGTCCCTATTTGTTGAAAGTTAACTTCAAAATGTAGGTCACCCACACACACACACACACTAAATGTACTCTATTCTCCCTTCACAACTTTGCATGTACAGTTTCTAAAAGTCTCCAGGTGTTTGTTTGTTTTTTTATAAGCTCTACCAAGGTTTAATTATCGAGCCACTGCTAGGTCTAAAACCGAGTGCAGAACCAGATGTATTGCTGTGGGGATGAGGCTCTGTGCATAAAATATCAGTCCCATTGGCCAACTGGCAGCTCTCTTTGTTTGCACACTCTTGCAATTACTTCAGGTCATTAGGCGCATCTTGAGTGGATATTTTATTGTCATTAAGAAAAGTGGTGTAATGACATCCAGTGATTTCATGATTATAGCAATAAAAGAAGGGGGGGAGGTGATGCCAACAGGGAAGACGTATAGGCATTGACTCAGAGCTAAATTTTATATGAAAGTTAAAATTTAAAAAAAACATCATTTCCATACATCAATTATCAATAGATTTGTTTCATTAACAAAAATAAACTAGGGTCCACAGTGAGCCAAATAATCTTTTAGGTATTGAAGGACAGAGCTTTGCATAAGACAGACAAGACCCGCTAGCTAACAGAATTAATTTTTAAGTAGGATGAAAGACAGATGAACAGATGTTCTAGAAACTATTAGCTAGTTGTAATGAAGAAATTAAACTAGGTGATATAATAGAAAATGACCAGGGATCAAATAGAAGCTCTTCCTAATATAGAACTTAAATCTGAATGACAAAAAGTACTCAGTCAGTTGGAAATCAAGTAAATGTTAAGACAGCTGGTACAAAGGCTATGAGACAGGAATAAATTTAGCATGTTTTAGGAACATTTTTAAAAGGCTGATGTGTACAGAGAATATTAACCTGGATGAAAGTGCTAGAGAACTAGTTAGGTCTAGATTATGTAAGACTTGATAAGACCAAATAACTGTACAATATTTACTGAAAACCTAGTATGTGCCAGGCACTATTCTAAACTCTGGGAATATATGTGTGAATGGGCAAATTCCCTAACCTCAGAATCTCACTTTCTGGTTGTCATAAATAATAAGCAAAATGTTAAAACTACAAATGCTATGGAGAAAAATAAAATGGGATAAAGCAGGTAATTAGTATGAGGTGGGGTGGGGGGGTGCTATATGATAGAGAGTAATATGGTAAATGATGGAAGACAGCAAATTCTTTGCAATGCCTTACATGAAACATTGAATCTGATCCCCTTACCCTGGAACCTGGGCTACCTTTGATGAGTTACATGAACCAAAAGATGCAGTATAAGGAATTTTCTGAGGGTTGAGGCCAGAACATAAGAACCCTTACATCTACTACCCAATTCTCTTGGAATAATCTCCCTAGTCACTCTGAGGGTGCCAGGCTGGATATGTCATATGAAGACCTTCTGGCTGTGGTTGGCAGCACCTAAAAATCTCAACATCCTAATATTCATAATCTTGTGTGTGTCCCCCTCTCCCCTTGAGTATGGGCTAAACCTAGTGACTCACTTCCAGCAAAGACAATACCACAAACATGTTGGGATATCACTTCCAACCTTAGGTTACAAAGAACTAGATTTTCTGTGTGAAGTTTTTTGTTGCTTTTTTGGTCTGTGCTT
Source organism: Pipistrellus kuhlii (assembly GCF_014108245.1). Lineage (NCBI taxonomy): Eukaryota > Metazoa > Chordata > Mammalia > Chiroptera > Vespertilionidae > Pipistrellus > Pipistrellus kuhlii. The sequence continues at coordinate 9,897,991 of NW_023425584.1, forward strand.
TTAATCCTCACCTGAGGATATTTTTTCAATGGATTTTTATTTTTTAAAGAGAGAATGGAAGGAGGAAGTGGGGAGAGACAGAGAGACATCGATGTGAGAGACACACATCAGTTTGTAGCTTCCCCCCTACACCCAGATCAGGATCAAGCCTGCAACTGAGGTACGTGCCCTGGACTAGGAATTGAACTCAAGACCTTTTGGTCTGCAGGCTGATGCTCTAACCACTAAAATCAGCCCCGGGCTAGATATTCTATTTTGTTTGACCTCCCCCACCCCCTCTCTCTCTCTCTCTCTCTCTCTCAGAGTTCTCATTCCAGAAAATGCCAGTTTGCTATGTTAGAAGGTCAACCTATGAAAAGGCCCAGGTTGCAGGAATCTCAAGACTCTAAGCAACAAGCAGCAAGGACTTAAGACCTGGCAGTAGCTGACTGAGTTTGGAAGCTGCTCTTCCCCAGCTAAGTTCTGAGATGACTAAAACCCCAGAAAACACATTGATCACAGCCATCTAAGAAACCCTGAGCCAGGGGACTTAGCCAAGTCCCACCTGGATTTTTGACCCACAAGAAACTGTGAGTTAATAATGTTTGTCATTTTAAGGCACTATGTTTTGGGGTAGTTTGTTTCACAGCAACAAACTGATACACTGAAAGACTGCCTGAAGCCAATTCCAGCATGTCATAATTGCAAGAGTTTCATCAAAAGGTTGATGGAACTTGGGCATTCAACAAGAGCTGAGTCACATATGTTATTGCCTGCTGGAATGGCTAAAGGCATTTCCCCAAACCTAAAACAAAATGATTGCTTGCTGCCAGACAGCTCATGGCATCTTAATCTACATGTTATTGCCTCCTGTTGGCCAAATACCTGAACAGCTGAAAGCAATTCCCCAATCTGACAATGCTTCTGTACCTAACCCTACCCTTTGATGTGTATATCTCCACTTTGCCTTAGGACAAATTGTGTTAGTAAAAAGCAAGGGGTCCTGAGACAATGAGAACTTAGTTTCTTCAGTCAAGCTCCTCTGGCAGCTGCACCCTCCATCCCACCCCAATGCCTCTCAAAATTATGTTTCATCTCTTGACTCTTATTTAATTTACACACAGCCCCTTCTCCAGGTTTCCTGAACCCTTCTAGATGCCAGATCAAAGACCATTGGCAAAAGACAATCCCAGCTGAGGTAGTCTTCCATACATCCCTGCCTAAGTACTAGGTATATGAGTATAGCCTCCTTGCAAAGTCATCCCCTATCTAAACACAACTGAATGATCTCTGTCAATGCCAAGTGCAATAGAAAATTCATCCAGCCAGACCCTGCCCAAATTTCTGACAAAAAAAAAGTGCACTATAATAAAAATGGTTGCTGTTTTAAGCCACTGTGTTTGGGGGTAGTTTGATATGCAGCAATAGATCAAAGCAATAGGTAGGGGGTCAGGAATACCTCTTTGGTAAGGCAGCTTCTAAGCAGAAATGTGAAAGACATGCCAATATTGGGTAAAGGAAATAAGTAGGAAAGCATCTGGTGAAAGCATGCTAGTCAAGTTCAAAATCCATCAAGTGTCCCTCTGCCAAAGTGGAGTAAGTAGAGCAATGAGTGGTAGGAGATGAGTTCAGAGTGGAAACACGCTAGCAGATCATGAAGATCATGCAAAGGACTGACATTTACTGGGAGTGAATTTCAGGGTTTTGATCAGTATCTGAAAGTTCTGAGCAGGATATTCTGTCATGAACTATTCTGTCTCTGAGTCCTCTTCCTTCATTTCCAATAGCCATCCATGTCCAAGTGGTGAAAGCCTACAGCAGACCCCTCCAAGGCATCAAGCACCCAATCACACTGGGTCATCTTCCAACTGGTCCCAAGAGAGTGCTTCATGGCCTGGAGTCTGTGTGGGGCCTGTGCCTTTCCCTCCCTCCATCCCCCCTGCTTTGCCTGGCCATATCTGCAGTTCAGTGGCAGTGTTTCATTTTCCGAGTGTTTACATTAACTTGAAGTTGTTAACGCAGTTGTGTTGCAGAATGTTTCAGACAATGCCAGAGGCTATAAATAAATAACAGTCTCTTCAGGTCTGCCTGGTAAACAAGCGCCTGGATTCTGCGGAGACCCCCAGAGACTGAGAGGGCTGCAGCGCTGAACAGCTCAAACAGGGCTAAACGCTGACAAACTCCAGGTGACAATTACATGTGCCATCAACACCAGGACCAATAAATGGTGATGGAAGGAGACTTGACTTGGAGTGGTAAACATACAATACAGGGCACAGATGATGTGTTGTGGAATTGTGCACCTATATACTTACATTTTATAATCCAAGTCACCCCAATAAATTTAATAAAAAGGAGAGGGGAGTTGAAAATGTCACTCAATCTGCATTTACAAGTATAGCAACAAAATTACATAATATACTATAAATCTGAATTAAGGCAAAGTCTTAGATACTAGGTAACAATTTTCTTTACCTAATTTAAGTCCATGTTTTTGGACTTAACTCTACAAAGGCAGTCGAGAGAAATACCCTTTAATGAACTGCAAGAGAACAGGGTTGTAAAAGAAAAAAATATAATAATTTAGGGGAAAGAGAAAGAGGATAAACTAATATTAACATGGGGACTATTTATAGTTTCATTAATGAGTCTACCCATCTTTTAATAATTTTTCCTTCATAACCATTTTCACATTTGCCTTTCTGAGGGACATACACCATTTCTTGTAAACAAGCCAAAGTGCAAAATTAAATGCTATCACAACACCTAAGTACTAAGAATATTTTTCTTGTAAACAAAAGAACATATTACTGCTAATCTTTAGTACTGAATCTGCATCAAAATGTTGACTATTTTTATTTTGCCCAGATTAGCTGAGTACACCCATTCAAAGTCCCTGCCTTTGTTCTATTGCTGGTGTTAGAATTCACAGGTCCCTAACTGCCCTCTGCAGGCTGAACTTGGACTAGGAATCCTCACCCACTTTGTACTCAGAAACTCTTGGTAGTATAGGTAATGATCTCAGCACACCTCCCATAACTCCTCACTCCATTAAATACAAATTTGAATGGAAAGAGCCGTTTTCTTCCCATGCAAATGTTTGTTTTTAGCCTAATGTACTTTCCAAATTACTGGTTGCCATGGTGGCAGGCATTTTGGACAAAGTGACACAGAGTGGGTAAAATTGACTAATGGGCATCGGATAGGAAGCTGCTATTTTTATGACCAAGTGAGAACCAGGATTCTCTGAGCAGAAGCCATGTACATGCACATAAAGTAGGAGAGAGGTGAAGGTGCAGAAAACAATTGTTTTATCCTTCTTTCTCCCTAGCAGGACGCTTTGTGAGAAGTATATTATAGACTACGAAAATTGTTTGATCTTCTTGGTTACCTGAGTACCAATTGCTGCTGTTTTTTTTGTTGTTGTTGTTGTTGTTGTTTTTTTAGAATATCCATCCAGTATCTGTCCTTTCATGGGTCAGTTGTTTGTGATGTCCGTGAGAAGAGTGTAGCCAAGGGAAGGTTAGCCATAATTAGATTCTGCTATTTCCCTCCCCAATCCAAGACTCATGATTGTATTTTTAGAAAAATGTTTCCATGCACAAGGTCATAAAACACTACCAATTTCTGTTTAACCTGCCTCTTCAATTGACTACTTAAGCTGACAACTCTAATTGTCTACAAGCGGACACGTTTATGCATTAAAATGTCTAGTTACGTTGTTCTAAACCAAAGGATGAGCTGACTTCGATAATCAGGTCTGAATTTAGAGGCTAATTGCATCTCATCCCTTAACCTTTAAAATGAGTTGCCCTTATAATTTAACAGGATCTGCTGCACATTTGTCTAAAACTATAGGTTCCAAAGAGGATGAAAATGAAAAGATTATTATCTGTGACTGAAAAGTGACAAAGCAATGACCCCCATCACAGCCCCCAATTCTTAAGTTCAAATGGGTTTGTGAAATCAATGTTCATATTGAGTACTCACCAGATTTATAATTCTTTCATTGACCATTGCTCTCATTTACATGAAAAAAGGAGGGAAAGGTCAATATGATCCTTTTCAAATATGTAAATTTCAATTCCAGAAAGCACTGTTAAATGATGACATCTTTCTTTTATTCTATCCATCTCTTCCTCTCTTCCTTCTCTCTCTTTCTCTCTCTCTCTCTCTCTCTCTCTCTCTCTCTCTCTCTCTCTCTCTCTCTCTCTCTCTCTTTTTCTTTCTCCAAAACATAATCTCATAATGTAGATTTGTGTTTGGTTTCAGAAAAATCCAAATCTTGATCTTAATGCTATCCTAAGAAGTCAAATAACCCAAGGAAAACATTAATCTTTTATTCAATTTATTTATTTACTGATTGTAAATATTATTTTTACAACCTCCTCTATTTAACAGATAGTTCACTAGATGTTTGTTTCTTGCCATCATTTGATACATTTATACTAGGCTAAATAGAAATAAAATGAATTATGTTTATTAGCGACTATAGTCACTGTCCTCAAAGAGATTACAAGAATACACCTATCTAATTTAAGGAAACAATGAAAATGTGTCCTCAGAGATAAATCCATATGTAAATATCAGCTCTTATTACTTGCTTAATTTACTCTAACAGTTGTCTATTCTGCTTTTAAAAGAACCAGTAACTTGAAACTCATTTTTTTTTCTCTGATTCCTGTACTGACTCTAAATTGTAGTTTCTATTCACATTCAACACAATTTCTAGTTGGGTAATATTGGGGGTAAATGATAATTTAAAAGAAAAGAAAAATTAAGTACAAATGTGCCTATTTTATTGCACCATTGAATTAAATCTAATACCCTGTATTTGAATTTTTTGACATTTTGCCTATTTGAATGGAATGAAGGAATCCCTTTTGTACAATCAGAACTGCTCTATCAAAAGTCAAGAAAAAGCCAGAGGAAAGGAGAGCTGCTGGTCAATAAATATAAAATTTCAGTCATGCAAACCAAAACAGTTCTAGAGACCTGCATATCATTAAAATAACTATACTTTACACCTAAAATTTTGTTGAGAGTAGATTTCATATTATTTAATTTTCCTAAAATAAAAAATATATGAAGTCTAGAAAAGTCTGTACTCCATGGGTGATTAAGAAACAATGGGATCTGAAGAAATAATTTGAAAATCAGCTATTTATCATTCATAGTAGAGGCCTGATGCATGAAAATTCATGCACTGGAGAGGGGGGTCCCTCAGCCTTACCTGCCCCCTCTCACAGTCCAGGAGTCCTCAGGGGCGGAAGGCAACCTGGTGATCAGGGGAAGGCGATGCCCCCATCACACCTCTGCTGCTGTCACTACTGGCAGCACAAGCTTCAGCCGGCCCTGGTTATCTGAGCTTCAGGCAGCCCTGGGCAGCTGGGCAGCTGCCATCCGAGGCTTGCCTGCACCTCGGACCAGCTCTGGGTGGCTGGCAGGCTGAGGGCAGGTCTGGCCGCTACATGTGCCCACCACCCTCGCCCCACCCCAGTGGGACTGAAAGGACTATGGGGCTGAGGGGACTGGGTGCCGCCATCTTGTGGCTACGAGTACCGCCATCTTCATGATGGCATACTGGTCAATTTGCATATGCCCTCTTTATTAGATAGGATATTTAATGATAACCTGCTGACCTTTTAAGTGCAAATGCTATTATTGTAGTATCTTTATAGTAAGCAGACTAGATTTGGGTTGCTTGTTTGACAAACAGTTTCTAGGACTCCAGAGATTCTAATTCAGTAGGTCAGCTGTCCCCAATATCTGCATTTGTAACAGTACTTCAAGGATTTGTAGGCAAGGGTCCACCAACCACATTTTGAGAAGTCAGGGGTGGTGTGCCCCTTCCATACCAAACACCACTGATGAATCTGATGGGCTCCTTTCTAATACCTTTCCCAGTCTCTGTTGAAACATGCACTTGGAAAACATTGGCCTGGATATACTTGGAAGCTTAAATAGTATAATATTGAGAGGTCAATTCTAGAAATAAAATCCATGACTCTAGCACTATTAATACCAATAACTAGTTGCTATGATAACAGGAACTATAGCTAAAGTGCCTCAATAGAATGTAAATTCTATTAAAAATGACTGATACACCATAAACAGGAAATTTACTCAAACAGCTATAATTCATAATCAAGTTAGGGTAACAAAGGAAGACATAAAAAAGAAAAACAGCTACCCTCAGAGCCGGTATTATTTTAAGCTCCTTACAAATATAATGAGACATATGAATGAAGACGCATCAATTGTAGCCATTTCTTGGGCTTTTAGTAGGGCACCACCAACTGTGATTAGAAGATTAAAATGCAGGAATTATTGCAATTTTAAAAAAGGCTGATGATAACAAAGACATGGATAACATATATCCCCAGACCATAGGATATTCCAAGATTACAGTTCTCTTCCTTTTGCTTCTATTAGAAGGGAAACCTTTTTCCACTCAAAAGTCTTTAAATTGCGCAATGTTCATGACATCTTGGTATTCTTAGAATATCCATTGTTTCTATGTTTGGTCCAATGATCATACATCAAAACCATCAAATAGAATCATACTCCCAGACAATAATTTCCTAGATAACTAACCTTGTATACATTAAGATGTCTTCGAATATGTAAAAAATCCACTTTCCCTAGTCAGACTTGCTTCAGGAGAAGTCTAAGCAAGTCTTTCATACCATGGGTGATTAAGAAACCATTTGTCTCTTTACAGTGAGCAGACTAGATTTGGTTTGCTTGTTTGACAAGCAGTTTCTAGGACTGAATATGAAGGAAGAATTTAAATAATACAACCTCTGTATTGCTGGAATGTTGTCAAATCATCCACAGATCACCTGCATTTTGTATTCTTCTTTTTTTATAAATGTAAACTGTAACAACATTCATAAGACCAAGTTATCAAACAACAACAACAACAAAAAAGTGAGACTCAAGTGAATTTTATATATAGACTTGGATGAATACACTAGACTGGTTAATTCAGATCTGTCAGAATGTTTAAAAGTTTGTCACAGTTTTCTGCTTGTCAAAAATACAATACTGCCATCAAAAAAGAAGTTGCAAATTGTAAGTACTGTAAATGGAGTCCAAAACCCATGTTCCATCTCTGCAAGCCAAAGAAATGATTTCACACTAAACACAACAGTTTGAATAACTTAGGGATTTGCTTCCATTAATGTAGCAGATTCTAACTAAGTGATTACGGGTCTTAGACTGCATTACCAATAGAGACACAATGCTAAACAGAGGAAGCTTGCATTCTACTGTGTTTCCCCGAAAATAAAACATCCTCCAAAAATAAGACCTACTTACAGGTTTCTTTCTGAGTGAAATATAAGGCATCCCCAAAAAAATAAGGCCCTCCCTAGGCTCTGTCTCAGAATGAAAAATAATTTACAGTAAACTGGTCGTTAGGGCCACCCCAACTGGCGTCTAGCAACCAGTGCCAGTTATGCGGAGTCCTGACATCACTGCTGTTTGGAGGCGGAACAGAGGTCGGAGTGAGCAGTGAGCACAGGGCGGGAAAGAGGAGAAGACTTTTGCAGATGCGTGTAGAAGAACAGGAGGATTAGAGCAGATGGGACATGGTGAGGATGGTGAGTGCTGGTCTGTCTCTGGTGACACTACCTGATGCTCGCGGCCGCCCTCGTGATGATAGAAGGTTCTCAGTCAGTGGCAGACCCTGCTCCAGCCCAGATCCAGGCCCCAGCAAGCCCAGTGACAGTCCCCAGGCAGGCCCCAAGGGATAAATGTCTGATAAAGGGGTAGGGAGCATGTCTGGTGAAGGTGTTCAGTGGCACGGGGGTGGGGGGAGGGGGATCACTTAAAATGACACAGGAGGATCAGAGGGGGCAATCAAAATGACACAGGAGGATCAAAAGGGGTTACTAAAATGGTAATCCGCCCTCTGATTCTCCTGTGCCATTTTGATTTCCCCCTCTGATCCTCCTGTGTCATTTTAAGTGATCCCCCTCCCCCCACCTTGATACCCCAATTCCTTTTTTTTACCCCTAGAAATGAGCGCAAAAAGAAAAAGGTACTCCGTGGAGTACAAGAAAGGAATCGTGGGAGACTCTTGGGGCCAAAATCTTCCTGCTTTCTGCAAAGAGAAGATGTTGAGTATCCGATTGGTCTGAAAATGGCGAGCAGAGTATGGTAACCTCATTGAACAAGTGGACGAGGGAAATGCTAAAAGGTGCAAGTGTGGATCAGGTCAGCAACCATTATTTTCCAAGTTGGAAGACCTGATCTGTGAATGGGTTGTTGACAGGAGAGCAAAGGTTGTGAATAGGGCTCAGATTCAAAAATTTGCCCTTGCAATGGCACCACAGTTTGACATAGCCCCCGAAGACTTCAAAGCATCACAACACTGGTTGGATAATTTCCTTCAGCGACGTGAACTGTCTTTAAGAAGATCTACAACATTGCCGGGACCGGTTTGGCTCAATGGATAGAGCATTGGCTTGGGGACTGAAGGGTCCCGGGTTCGATTCCGGTCAAGGGCATGTACCTTGGTTGCGGGCAGATCCCCAGTAGGGGGTGTGCAAGAGGCAGCTGATCGATGACTCTCTCTCATCGATGTTTCTAACTCTCTATCTTTCTCCCTTCCTCTCTGTACAAAAACAATAAAATATATTTTAAAAAAAAAGATCTACAACATTGTTTAGGTTGGAAGATACTCAAGTTATTAAGCGAGCACTTGCATTCAAGTCCTTTATTGATGATGCTGACTTCTCTAAATACAATCTTTCCAACATGATTGCTATGGATGAAACTGCAGTGTTTATGGGCCAATCATCTTAAACAACAATTGAACAGCAGGGTGCCTCCTTAGTGTACATTCCCTCCACTGCTTACTGAAGTGCACGTGTTTCCTGTATTTTGGCAATTCATCTGGATGGCACTAAAACCCCACCTTTAATCATTTCTAAGGGCAAGAAGGAAAAGATTGAACGTGTTTTGGGCATTTTTATTCTTGAAACTGAAAAAGCCTGGGCCACACAAGCAGTTATAAGGAAGTGGGTTGATTTAATGCTGCCATTTGTTATGTGAGGGAGCCAAAGAGGTCTGCTAGTCTGGGATGCAGCCAGCACTCACCACGCTAAAGACATAAAGACATTTCTTCATGAAAGAAAAATAGATCAGATAATGATTTTCGCAGGAATTACAGCCTATCTCCAGACTCTTGATATTGCAATAAACAAGCCATTCAAAGACAATTTGCACATGGAAATTAATGACTACATTGAAAATAGAATGGAGAGAAATCAGCTTTGAAACTTTGTGAAACCTAAACTGCAAGAAGTTGTGACTTGGGTGAAGAATTCATGGGAGAAAATCACTGACAGTTGCATTGCAAATGCACTGCGAGCAGGCTACCTTGGCAAGATGTACTCATTTAAAGACAGTGCTATTGCTAAACATGAGAGATTTGATCCACTGATTCTGAAAGAAATGGAGTCACAAGAAATTCACCAGAAAATTCAGGAATTGGATTGTTATAATATGTTCCAGAAGATGACATGATTGTCATTGAATAAATGAGTAAATTCTTGATACTGTAGGATTCACAGTTTGTCTGGTTTGTGTTGACAACTACCATACTACCATACCGTATACAGGTAATAAATGTTCTTTATTTTCATTTAACAATAAATATGTGCTGTATTCTTCTTCATGGAAAAATAAGACATCCCCTGAAAATAAGACCTAGTGCATCTTTGGGAGCAAAAATTAACACTGTCTTATTTTTGGGGAAACAGGGTAGCAGGCCTGACCATCACAGGGCCAAGTTCAGCCAAAGTGGTGAGAGTCACAACCCAGGTGTGTGAAAATTGGGTGGGCGCATAACTGAACATGAGAGGGACTCTCTCTGTCTAGGCTAGTCACTGGTTAGTAAAATAATTATTTTACAAACCCCACTCTGCCCCACAGCAGGAGTAGATCCTGGGTAGGTAGAAAAGAATCAAATGTGTGGGGAACATTTGTCAAGTGGGTGGGTTGCATCATAGGGCTGAAGAATGGAGTAAATGGTGGGCATGGCAGGAGGTGACAATCAAAAAGTCTTTTCCAAACACAAGTTTATTTTTTTCTTCAAATCACTTGCATTTTTTGAGGGCAATCCATTTTCTTTCCAGCTGCTCCATGTTCACACACACACACACACACACACACACACACGGAAATATATGAATGGCACAATGAAGTAAAAAAGTCCCTTCCAGGACTGAAAAAAGCAAAATTCTAGCATATCTGAAACTCATTCCCAGCCAACTAATAGGAAGATCCAAGTCAGAAATGAGCATGCCTTGTTGAAGGTACAGACGTCTAAAAATGAAACTCTCTAGATTCAAATTCTGATTCACTAGCTGTACAAGCCAGAAGAATGCTCTTAACCTAGTCAAGTTTCTGTTTTTATGTCCATAAAATTGAGTGGATAACACTTAATTACCAAATTGTGAGGATTAGATAGTGGAGGTAACAAAATAGATATAACAGCTCAACAACGCTTAACTACTAATATTATCATTATTACCATGGGGCATGCAGAAAAAAATAAAAAGATAACTGTTGTATTATACACTAAACTCCTAAGAGTTAAGAGCTATTTAATCTTCATACATTCCACTGAGGGAGGCACTATAATCATTTCCCTTTTACATATGATGAAACTACGGCACAAAGAAGTTAAATAATTGCAGAAAGTTGCATAGAGAACAGTGATAGTCATGTGAAGCATGATAGGAAAATTGTTATTCCACAGAGATCCTCTAGCCCAGAAAAGAAACAGGTTCTTTTCAACAAACAAAAAATAGGTATATTTCCAGTTTCTCTTAAGAGACATCATGCCAGCTTTTAATTTATCTAAACCCTCTGTATGTTCATGTATGTTTTCTGTTCAGCTATTTGCTAGAGATTCTGTATTATTTTTCTTTATTTTTTTCCTACATTTACTTCACTCAAATCACACTTCCTATCTCCTTGGGTTGACATTTCCAGATTTGAACATAAAATGCATTTTTCCCTTTGACTAACTCTTATTTCAACTCAGAATTCTTGCAGCAACTCCTATCCCCAATTCTTGAATAGATCATTTTTAATTGATTATGTCTTTTTGAGGTGTATCTGCTAAGTTGCACCCAGTATTTGAAGATAATTTGGGAAGTTGTGTTGAGCAGTGTAAGTATTCAGTCCTAAAGACAGACAAGCTTGGCTAGAGTGAAATATTCACATTCAAGACATGTTTTTGTAAAGCAGAGTTCCTGGCATTTTTTCACTATTGTGTTGCATGGTGCAAGCATAATCAAGGTAAGATATCTGGCTCTCTGACATCATTAATTTCTCACTTTGCACAAATAATTTCTATAAATTAAATTGACACCCAGAGAAAAATTGTGTTGTCTGTTCAATGGAAATTACATTTGACTTTATTCAAAAAGGTTGAGCTATAAATTAATTATTCAAATCACCAAATGAAAACTAGGAATTGTTTTCTGAAAATAGACTGAAGAGACATGCATGATAGAAACTTTCTAAATTTTCATCCTTGCTATAGCAACTCATTGCCCCGAAAAAATGTATGCAGGATAATCTTGTTATTCAAGAACATGGACATAAACTACCAATGAAACAGCTAAAATAGTTTAAAATTGTTTTTCTTAAGAATAATGTAAGAGCCAAAACCGGTTTGGCTCAGTGGATAGAGCATCTGTCTGCAGACTGAAAGGTCCCAGGTTTGATTCCGGTCAAGGGCATGTACACTGGTTGTGGGCACATCCCCAGTAGGAGGTGTGCAGGAGGCAGCTGATCGATGTTTCTCTCTCATCGATGTTTCTATCTCTCTATCCCTCTCCCTTCCTCTCTGTAAAAAATCAATAAAATATATTTAAAAAGTAAAATTTAAAAAAGAATAATGTAAGAGCAGGAGGTTGATGGAAGGAGCAGGAGTAGGTGTTTTTACTTTTGAAAAATTACTCTGTCAAAAATATTAACATTGTTGAAATATGACATTTTTTTTTCCATTTAATGCTCATTAGCTAAAATATATAAGCACAGAAATGAAAATTTAACCTGAGGATGTTTCAACCACGTTATACAGCTGGGAGATGGGGTCTATTTAATGTTTGATTACTAATGAAGTATACACCCTCTATTTACCAATCAGAGAGTTTAGAATAAGTCATTGAAGGCCATCTAAAAAAATTCAAAACATTTCTAAAACTCGAATCACTTCTAATGGGGTTTTCCCCCTTGAATTTCAAAATATAATGTATCTTCTCTTTCCCTGTAGCTTTTATTATTTGTGTTATTTATCAGACAATCCCATACAACCAGTCAATAAACTCTGACAGAAGTTTACAGGGGTTCTTGTGTCCCAGACTTACAAAGGGGTCAGCAACCTGGAGAACGGGGCATAGATTCAAGAAGGAGTCCAAAGATGAAAGATAATTTTGAAAGGCATTGAGTGTCAGAGGATCTTCACCTAAAGGAGCTAGAAGACTCACCTTGTCGAAGGACCCCGAGCTATTTATTAATACAATTTGTCTTAAGGCAAAATAGAGATAATACACTTCAAAGGGTAAGGTTTACAGAAGCATTGTCAGTTTGGGGGATAGCCTACAGCTGTTCAGGTGTTTGGCCAATAGGAGGCAATAAAATGCCCTGAGCTGTCTGCCAGCAGACAATCCTATTCAGGTTTGTTTTTGTTTTGTTTTGTTTTGTTTTGTTTTGTTTTGTTTGGGGGGTGGGGTGGGGTTGGGGGGGGGGGGGGGGGGGGTGCTGTTTAGCAGTTCCAACAGGTGAACTACATTGGACTCAACCCTTGTTGAGCTCCCATTTTCACCAACCTTTTGATGAAACTCTTGTAATTATATGACATGTTGGAATTGGTTCTCGGCAGAAGGTCCATATTTTCTGTAATTCTTATTACAAATAGTCACATTACTGCAGGTGCAAGAGGAAGGAAAACAGAAAGGAGGTGTGGGGTAGTCAGAAGAAACAAGTAGGGAGATTCTTAATCAAGTTTTTTTTTTTTCTAAACAAAACTGTTTAAAAAAACAATCTTGAACTTTGGCAGCATTGATTTTCTGTTCTTCGGGTGTTTTTATTTAATTATACAAGCATAACCTCAGAATTCCATGGTTCCCACTTATATCTGATAGAAAAAAGCTAAAGAATTCCCTTCCTAATATTTAATTAAATGTTTCTATCAATTACACCAAATAAGTATTCAGTCACAACAACCACTAATTCAGGTGGCATCTAAAAAAACATAGCACATATTAAAATTTGGCTTTGCAACAGATTAGATCCGAATAGCAAACATAGCAATTATTTCTCCAAAGAAAATTGTTCCTTTTAATTAAAGAATTTGCTCTTCTCTTAGCACTTGACATTGTGTGATGGAAAATAAACATAAAGCAGGTACAGCAGATTGTCCTTCAGCTCATTCAGTCCAGACTCAAAATCATGTGATTCCGAATCATTTCTTAAAATTGTATTTACTTACAGTGGGAGGAAAAAACACTACTTGCAGTTTTGGTAACTGGCAAAGGTACTTTGTCAATGAATCGTACTACTTAGGAAGCTCTTACAGAAACCAGGATGCCATATTAGAATGTGGGATCTTATACCTCCTTTCAAGTCAATGGCTAACAAATAAAATCCCCACTTATGTATTAAGATGAGTGTTTCAAAACCGGTCATATAAAAAATGACTGATTCCAACATTGAAGTAAAAATGAAGAGTATGGGTCTGAGTCTAAAGTCATTTCTCATAACTGGGTATTTCTCTCTTTGGAATACTTGCAATTAGCTAATAAGGGTGAACTACTTTTGAGTTCATTTTGACTTTTTAAACTAATCTCTGAGTATAATATAACTGACCCATGTTTCTATTATAGTTGTAAAATACTGAAATTCTTCTCTCACTCTATCTCTCTCCTTCATGCAGTAAGTGCTCACTTAAAGTCAACCATAGGTTCTGTGACTTTAAGCAAAATGACAGGTAACAAAACCAATTTAACCATAGGTTTCAATGGCATCTCATCAACGTTATAATGAAATGACATTATTCAAGGACCTGCTGTATTTTTAACACATGCCCTGGATCCACTTTTGTTTTTAAATGTATTAGAACAAAGAATGTTCATCTGGTATTCCTGAATCATCAAAAAAGGTGCAATTCTGATGGGTTTTTCTCTTCAGGTTAGAGTTAGCAAGAGATTTTAGAAGCTCTAGAAACCAGTCCTCCGATTGAACCACTTCCAGTGGAAGCAAAGTATAGAATTGTCAGCCTATAAAACAGATGTGTAGCTAAAATTATTAATGAAAAATTCAGTGAAACAATTTTATGGTCTAAACCAGATATTTAGAATTCACTGGATATTTTTTGCCCATGACTGATTATTTGTTGGAACATCCACACCCCAAAATGTGTGTGTGTGTGTTTGTGTGTGTGTGTGTGTTTGCGAAGTCAAAAGAATAGGTCATAAAACTAGAGACACAAAGTTTATCTTTCCTCATGAGAACCCAGAATTACAAATCAACAAGAAACTACCCCCTCTGTCCACCCCTTCTTTATGGCCATCTGCCTCATACCTTTGTCCCTTTTCCCATATTTTTCTAACTCTCCTCTCTCTACTCCCTTCTCAGTAAAAGGAGTGTCTCTCTTTTTATTCTGAACTAAGTCCTAAAACCATACCTTCATTTTTGAAAAGAAAAAATTAGAATGTCTAATGCTTGTATTGCCAACTAATAGGAAGATCTCTGTCAAAACTGATGGGATTGACAAAGTCCGTGGGCATTGGGGACCCAGTTGACAGTTGCCTGAAACAAGTGTTGGGTAATGTAAGTAATACAAGCCATTCAGGAATGCATGGCCCACCGATGCAGGCACAGAGGTGACTGGTGGAGTCCCCAGACACTCCATATATTTCATAAACAGCAGAATATGGATATTTATGAAAATAACGCACTAGGACAATAGGAATCCAGCTTAAGGAAGAGAATTGGCTTTAAAGTTAAAACATCTTGGATTCATTTTTGGACTTGGGATTATTTGTTGGACAACCAACCGTAGAAAAATAGCCTCCATGTGTGTCTGTTTCTATATTTGCAAAATAGGGGTGGTAGGATCTCCTTGCTGGGTTGGAGAAGTAATGAGACAATGCATATAGAGTTCATAATACAGTGACAGACGTAGTCTTTACAGAGGCTGTGCATTGGGTCAGGGCTGGGAGAAGAAGGGAAGCAAATGTAATTCAAAGAAGAATGCAGAAGAGTGTGTGTCATCCCCTTATCTGATCAGGGCCTCAGGATTGTCTTCGACTCTATAACTGTGACTTGCAGAGTGCCAGAATAAAGGGCCCTCGCAATGGGCAACATAAAGACTCACAGAACACCTGCCCAGCATTAGTAACTTCTCTTCATCCTTTCTCCTAAGCTTAAGTGCCCCAAGAGGCTTAATGTTGCTGACTGGCCTGTCTCCCAAAGATTAGAATAGGCCAGCAATCCCTCCAGTTGGTCCAGGAGCTGTGCCTCATGCTATAATACCATTCACTAATTTGTCACATCTTTTTTTTTTTTTTTATCATGCTCTGATAAAAGCAGGGAGTATTTCCTGTTCACTATTACATCGCTAGTCTGACAAATGAGTGCCCAGAGTTAACAATGCTATTTGGTTCTTTTTGGTTGTCCAACATCTAAATACCCTTCTAGCTTTTGGTGAAACCTCCAGGCCATGATTCTTGTTAGCAGTGAGGGCTGAGAGAAGCTATGTGGAAAAAGACATTCTCAGTATCTGATACGGAAAACATAGGGCTTGAGCATGAAACCTCAGCTTGGCCAGCCAGACTTCCTGCCCAGGACTCTGAATCCACAGGGAAAACAAAACCTATGAAACAGATACTGTTCATAGTGGCATCTGTGCTATCATGTGTTCAGGAAGAGCAATCATGGTCCTACAAGGACTCTGCATGAGCTCTGACACCTGCCTGGGCTGTGGTCTGTGTGGCCATCTGCCTTGTGTCTTCTGTACGGTCCTTGATTCTATGAATTGCACCTTTTCTATAAACAAAGTTTTTTTCTGCTTAAATCAGACAGTAGTGGTTTCGGTTGTCTATAACCAAGCTACCTCGATGATAAGGAAAGAACACAAAATTTTAATAACTGAATGGTCAAGTAAATGAATCAATGCACAAATAATTAAATTAACAAATAAATGAATAAAACAAAAAAAATCAAATGAAGACCGGGCTCAATTTCCATGATATTTGCCATTCTTTCTCTCCTTTTTCCTATGGCCTGGCCTCCCCCAATCTTTTTCTTAATAACAACTGATTTTTAAAACAAATAAGCATTCCAGTTCCCTAGAACCCCAACGGTCCTTTCAAAACTTATAATTATGATTCCTAAGATATTGGCTTACTTATTTTCAACTAGACTGGGAACTCATTGAAATAGAAGCCCTATATCCTCTCCTAAAAGCTCACTTAATTGTTTTGAAACTAAGAAAGAGATTAGGAGAAAGGAAATGAGCATCTTTGCATTTATAGAAACTAGCTAAGCTTAGTACTATATTAAATTTGGAGCTTCAATAAATCCACTTGTGATTCTAAATAGCAATTAAAAATCTTCCTGTGAATATCCCTCAGGTACCTTAAATTCAACATCTTCAAAAATTAATTTACCTCTTTCTTTCTAAAGATGGTTTAAAACTTCATCTATTCTTCAGGTTCCAGAAAAAACATGAGCCCTTAGATCGACCTACACCACTCTTGACCTTCAAATGTCCTTAAAATTAGAGGGAAATGCAGTTGGACAAATCTGTATTACTACTGGGACAAAATTTTAAACTGTTTCATACAAATGCTAGATGCTTTGAGGCAATTCTAAACCAGTGTTTTTCAACCTTTTTTGGGCAAAGGCACACTTGTTTCATGAAAAAAATCACGAGGCACACCACCATTAGAAAATGTTAAAAAATTTAACTCTGTGCCTATATTGACTATATATAAAGTAATTCTCTTGAATAGGAATCAAATAAACACAAAGAAAGTATTTTATAATTACTTTATTATGAAATATTAAGTAAACAAAATAGTGAAAAATTATAAAATTCTTGTCTTGTCTGCACCTACGGCACACCAGGCAACATCTCGCGGCACACTAGTGTGCCGCGGAACAGCGGTTGAAAAACGCTGTTCTAAACAATGGAAGGAAGGGCTAGAGAGTAGAATTTCATTGACCTCACTAAGGAGACTTCTAAAGAGTGTTTGAGATGCCATTCTGACCTGTTCTAGATACTTGTAATAAAATGAAAGAGCAGAGCAATGAGTCAAAGGCTATAAGTAAACTCTTCGGTTTTTGCATTAGATTTAGGAAATAAAAAGGGCTCCAGACATTCTATCCAAGCCACTCAATGCTTTCAAAGATACAGCCTAAGGGAAAAGATCAGATTCAGAGCACTGCAAATAAAACACAGCCTCAAGGAACCCAAGCTTTGGCTGTAAGATCCTTTCTGAAGAAGTGAGAAAGACTTAAGTCAGTACTTGCACATAAAGGCTTCTAGGAACATTGAGAGCATGCCTCAGAGACCCTCTCACTTAGACAGTGTTGCTTCTGACCTCAAGAACCCCCAAGCCTAAGGCAGAGAACAAACTAAGAAAGCTGCAATATTAGTTATGTTTTAGGCAAAGAAGGTATTACTACCGTGTTTCCCTGAATATAAGACATCCTCCAAAAATAAGACCTAGTGCATGGAAAGATAAGACATCCCCTGAAAATAAGACCTAGTGCAACTTTGGGAGAAAAAATTAATATAAGACACGGTCTTATTTTCGGGGAAACAGGGTAAGAGGGAAGAACCAAGAGTTGCAGAGAATCATGCCCAGAAGGCAGGGCCGAGCACTATTCATCAACTAACAATATGCACACAAATGAATTTCAGAATTGCTCTACTGGTGTACCTCCCGTTTCTTCCTTTTTGTTCTTTTTTAAAATATATATATTTTATTGATTTCAGAAAGAAAAGGAGAGGGCTTCTCTTACAACCCACTTTGTGGATTGAGCCCACAATCTGGGAATCAAACCTTGACCTCCTTGTTCATAGGTCGATGTTCAGTCACTGAGCTGTACCAGCCACCAGGCCAGGTTCCTTCTTTTTGGATGAGAATATCTAGTGTCTGTATTTCAATCACGGTATCTTGCCTGTGTGTGCTTATGTTGAGGGGTGGGGGGAGGGAAGCACTGCTTCTTAAATTCTCAATTTTTCAGAAGAGAAATTGTGCCCAACTAGATCAAAGAGCTTTGTCTAATCCTGGACATGATTTCATATGAAATCCCAGTCTCAAGCCTGATGCTGTAACCAAGGGGAGCGACTTCTTTTCTGCCACTTTTGGATAACAGGTACTGGGGGGAAAATAATTGTATCCAGAATTCTAGCTGGGTGAAAAAAGCTAAAGGGATTAAATAAAAGCAAAACAAAACAAAAAACAAAACAAAAACTCCTAGACATAGACAAAAGTTTGGAGATTACCAGAGGGAAAGGTGGGGAGGGGAAAGAGAAGAGGGTTAAAAGGAGATAAATGGTGATGGAAGAAGGCTTGATTTTTGGGTGGTGAACACACAATAGAATATGCAGGTGATGTTTTATAGAATTTTACATCTGAAACCTTTATAATTATATTAATCAATGTCACCCCAATCACTTCAATAAAAATTTAAAATAATGTTTTCATGTTGACATTTATATATAATAAAGAAATATATATATAAAATGTTTACATTTTTCACAAAATATAAATGCTAAAAACTCATAGACTACTCAAGCCAATCCTTTCCAGTATAGAATATGAGTTTATTTTATTAAAGATGGGATGCTATCAAAATATTTTTCTAATTTGCAATTAGAATTTCTAATTTTAAAACGTGTATACCATTTGAGAGATAATATTTAATTTGTTCTGAACGTCCCTTGTTCTTGGAGAGATTCATTGCAACAGTTCCCTATTCATAAATTTGGTTTTGAACAATTACAAATTGCTAAAAAGCATTAGGCACTGATGTTTCTTGATGTTCCATTCATAAATATATACATTGATTAAATATTTCTGACTGATTTTGAATAAAATATAATAAAAATTTTAGATGAATTGTTATACAAAAGCTTGGTGTTATAGGAGAGCACTTTTATTTCTAAAGTTTTTAGAGCCTAAAACATTCTAACACTTAATCAATGGTGGGCAGCAGAGATACAAAGCACACTCGCCAGCTAAAATTCCTTTCTTCTTATTTAGAGGAGCTTCTCACATAAAAACAAAATTGTAGTTCAGTTACTCTCAATTGTGCATGTGTTTAAGACTATAAATTTGAGCACTCTTGCTTCTGTTGCCATTAATGGAATGAGAATGACGATATGTTATAGAGCTCACATGATGCACACCGAGTACATTGCTACAAGTTTCCTTAATTTAATCAAAAGAGTGTTTTCCTGTGATACTGTGCCCCACCATTTTAGAAATGCAGCAAAACACAGTGATTTTATTGTGAATGGTGAAACTTTTAACTGAATTTTATTAAAGTGTCTACCACAATAATATTTCACATTTGACAGAAGGACTATCCAAAACCTTGACTTTGATTTCATAAATTGGATGGGGAAAACAAATTGTTCCATTATTGAAACTAACTGGTTTTCTGTTTGAAGGATCTGAATATTTTTATACGAACCTGCCATCATTTAATTATTGGAGATACCCTTCTGCTAATGCAGCCAACATGGTCAAAGCTACTGCATATGTTTTCATACATGCACAAGAAAGTCTGGAATAAAAGTTGCATAAAAGCTATTTTTAAACAGTCATTTTATCTAAATGATGAATGATGTTTCACAGAGTAATATATAAACATATCATCCGCAGCTGCATATTAAATCACAGTCTTCCCACACATTTTTCTTAATGTAATTATGAATGTTTGAAGTAAATTCTGTTGCTTCCTCAGCATCTTTGTCTTCTGTATCCTTTGTAGTCATTGATATCATCATGATCCCACTAGCAGGGAGAAACTCTCAACAAATATTTTGTTTATGCTACATGCTCTTGATCAACTTTTTTGAAAATCAGAAATTTATACTTACTTTTTTTAAGTATGCTCTTTTAGTTTTTTGGTTTATTGCACCCAAAAGAATTAACTCCAAAACTAAATGTATCACCAAACAATGACATACATCTTTGTATATTTTTCCATATAATAACTGTCACTATCACTATAGCAATAATGTTTGGAGCACTCTCAATATTCTCAGCGTTGCCCTCAAGTACATTTAAACCAGTAAGTGTTCATTTCACCCCACTGATTCCTCCAAATGGTGGCCTGATGACTTCATGCATCTCACTCAACAGCACAATTTGAAATTGAAAAACTAATATCAAATATAATAGCATAAAAATAGAAAACATCTAGGAATAAATTAAATAGATAATGTACAAAGGTGATACAAGAAAATCTACAAAGTATTGCTGGGAAAACTTTTAAAAGATTTAAAAAGAGACAAAAGATCATGATCATGGTTTAGAAAACTCACAATTGGTAAGATGTCAATGCTTCAAAATTAGCCTATAGATTCACTGCAATCCCAATCAAAATATTGACAAATTCTGGGTAGAAATTGAGAAGCTGATTCTAAAATTAATATGCAAAGACACAAGGTATTTTAAAATGCCAAATGATTTTGAAAATGAAGAAAAGAGTTGGAGATGTTACAACAATGGATTCTAAGACATCTTAAAAAGAACAATAATCAAGACAGTGTGGTACTGAACAGACACATACATCAAGAAACAGAATAGAGGGGGCAGGAAATACATGTGTGTTTACATATGTATAAATTCATTTCTGTGACATTCTGAAAAAGGCAAGGGTAACCTGGGTCTGACGGGTGTGTCACAAGGCTCCAATCCCAACAATGTCCAAGCTGATTACCCAGGAATATGGGGACATGTCATTGGTCGAACACAAGAAGATGCTGGACAAGAACAACAGCCACATCAAGCTGGTGCTGAAAGGACTGGTGAGCAAGGGCACCCTGGTGCAGAACAAGAGCACCAGCACTGGGTTCCTTCAAGCTCAGCAAGAAGGCTGTTCATGAGCTCACCAGGTCAAGGTCAAGAGTCCACTTCTGCCAAGACCAAAAAGCTGGTCTTGTCCACAGAGTCCAAGTCTCCAAAGAGAACTAAGACTAACAAGAGAGCCCAGAAGCCAAGGGATACAGTAGTTCTGAATGAAGGCTTCAGGAGCCAAGGTAAGCTCAGCAAAAGAACCCTGGCAGGGTCAGGACAGAAAAGCCCACAGCCAGGAGGTCCAAGTTGACCCAGCAGAAGACCAATCCCAGGAAGGCAGCACCTAAGATGTAAGAGTCCAATCTTCAAAAAAATCCAAAGGCTCTTTTAAGAGCCAGCCAAGTAATATTAAAATAGCATAATACTGTTCCAGAAGTTTAAGACCCTACAGGGCAACCTCATTTTCTGCTAACAGTCAACTTGTGATGAGGTGAAAGGATTTTGTCACACGTGCACAGATCTACAGGGGTTCAGATACTTAAAACTACTCTAGTCTTGCCAAATCCCAACATGCTAGGTTGTACTCTCTAGTTGGAATACCGCTATATTTACCTTGTGTAAACTTATATTTTATTAGAAATACCAGTGTTATGCAAAGGAAGGAGTAGAGATCAGCTTAGTGCCCAAAAATACTTCCGTTTTCTGTCTTGCTTTTTTACAAATGTCACATTCAGTTTTACCCTTTTATATGGTACCATTCTAACAGGATCATTTTTTAGATTCAGCAATCCATGGACTTTGAAGAGGTTATAAATAGAAATCAAGGTGTCAGAAGATGGATTATAGGAAAAATTTTTACCTGTTTATGTCAAACTTTAAAGTTTTTTTTTACAGTATGAGTGTGACTAGCCAGTAAAAATCACAAATATTCATAGTTTGCAGTTGTTGCAAGAATATTGAAATGCTATGTATCCTTATTATTGACAAAATACTACAGTTACCACTTGTCATTTATGTGAAGCACATATATCATCACACTTAAAATGTTTGATGATTAATATGATTGCTCTAATTATAACTCTATGTGCTTTATTTGTGAAGAGAGTGTATGGATAGTGCTCCACAGGCAGAAAAACGATACACCTAAAGCTTTTATGGAAATAAAGTTGGAGGCTACACAGTTGTTTGGGTCTGAATCAAACATTTGAAAACACAAAAACTGCTTGTATTAGAAACCGCTCAGAGTGCAAATTAATGCACGTTTCTCGTGTTAAGCAAAATTAGTTAATTCAGTTCAGTTTTTGCTTAATTGGTGATTTAGCATTCTTATTTAAAGATCATCGCAAATATTAAATTCTTCGTGTTGCTAATCCTATTTTGGGCATTGGTATGTGAGTGCAAAACAGCGTCACGCATTCTTTCAATTTGAGCATCTACAGGTGACTCACAAGGACCTAGTTTTTCAGAACTCATTTGTAGAATTGGGCCTCTGAGGGGAAAAAATTAATTGTATCCTATCTGGAAATGGTGGCATGGATTTACACAGAAGATACCCCTGGCTTTCTTGGCTGTGGTGTCCAGTTCCCCTTCAGGCTGGAGCTTTTCTTCGCTAGAAACGGGCCTTGCTTGCCTGGCAAGCGGTGGACTGACTTCCGGTCCTCAGACCCTCAAATTACAGAGGAGAAGGATGAAATGGCCTTGTCCAGCCAGCAGCCACCAGTCTCCCGGTGCTGCTCAAATCATCTAGAACCAGTGCCACGGGCCTATGCACTCCCGCTCCTCTAGCCTTTCAGTGCCTGAAAGTTAAAAACAAAGTAACCGACTAAGGACTTGCCTCCAGTTCAGGGAACAGCAATGAACCCCTGCCTTTAGCCAAGGGAAATGGCCCTGCAATTCCACACTCCACAATGTAACATGCTTTTCTGCACAGCACCCTGTATGGCCCCCTGGAATCTTGTCCCCATGGGGCCTCATGCACATACCCTGTGTGTGTCAGGCCATAGAATGCAGACCTTTGTGCCACTGGGCTATCCAACATCCCGCTAAATCCAAAGGACCTTACTTGGAATTTTGCTCCTGCTCACTTTACACTCCTTTTAAAAAGGCCTACTTCTTTGTTTTGGGGGGGGAAAAAGTGATCACATTCAATGCTACGTTGGGAGAAACAAGACATTATAAGTGCACACTGATTTGATGCAAATTTTCCAGATTAACACACATCAACGCTCACTCTTCAAATATGCATGTCTCCTAGTTCAAGAACTTACTACCAGGAATGCCTTCTAAAAAAATAATCTTGTCCCACAGAAATCTGGAGAAAGATTTATGTATGTAGATGTCTGTATTACCAAAGCTATGGTGACACATAACAAGCCACCTGGAAAGTAAAAATGACTTAAATAGACAATAACAGGGGAAAGTATGCTTAGTATACTACATACACATCAACACTGATTATGAAACACACCAAATTTTAAAAGTGAATTCTTTCCATATAATAGGACTGTAGTTATTTTACTTCCCAAACTGCCTAGCATGTGTCTATATTACTTTAACAATC
The DNA here is from genome assembly GCF_014108245.1 of Pipistrellus kuhlii. Taxonomy (NCBI): domain Eukaryota; kingdom Metazoa; phylum Chordata; class Mammalia; order Chiroptera; family Vespertilionidae; genus Pipistrellus; species Pipistrellus kuhlii. The sequence continues at coordinate 9,921,601 of NW_023425584.1, forward strand.
AGGGAAGAAAACTCTCATATTTTACCTTGGGGGGAAGGGGGGAAACTATTTCAAATGTTTAAGAAAGAGGAATACAGAAAATAAGAAAATATAGTTAATACAATTCCTATAGTATCTTTCCTATACATATTATGGTTTATCCCATAACTTTAGAATAAAACTGGGTGTGCACTGGTTATCTAGTTGCTACCGCTATTTTGAAATCAGTCGAACATCTCTCTAAATATCAAGTGAAGAATGGCTTAGATGATGTGTGGAGGCATATTCCTCTATATCCTGCAATAAGCACTATGTAAACATGGAGAGAGATATTTAATTTGTGTACGGAAAGATGGATTACACAGTCAACTTCTTTAACTTTTATTTCCTACTGTGAATCAACAAAAGCCACGCTTTCCTGCCTCCCGGGATAAGTAATAGAAAATGTCACAGAGGCAAACTGCTGAGTTATCTTCACCCTGATTCTTTTATTTGATATTATGTCCATGTTATTTTATTTAATGAAAGATACAAGGCCTGAGAAAACACACTAGGGGGTCTGTGCATGTAAAGATATAGGAGAAATCAATTACAATACAATAGAAAGTATTACATTTTCTTACATACATTTTGTTTCAAGAGTTAAGGAAAAACCACACAGTATTAGCCCCCAAAATATATTTACCTTAATATAAATTCCACTATAACAAAAGAACAAAACATGTATCATTGTTCTAAGATCACTATTAGATTTTCATTTGAGAGCTCTCTCCCACATATCTGCTTTTGGCATTAATCAGTGTTAAAGTTGGGAACCATAATTAAATGTAAGTCATCAAATACTTTTACTATAAGGTTCTCTACTAACTGGGTAAGTTCACAAAATAAATATTCATTTGGGAAATTGTGTTTTGTGTTTGACATGGCTTCTCTCAATTGCCCTGTCTTTTCCAAAAAAAAAAAAATTCTGTAATAATAAAAGTGTAATATGCAAATCTACCGAAAGGCCAAACAGCGGAACTACTGTCCGGATGAAGCCAGGTTGCAAAGGCCTACTCTTGCACAAATTTCGTGCACTGAGCTTCTAGTATAAATAGTAATGTTGGATAACTCTAAAAAGAGTTTTAAAACATAACGTATAAATAGCAATAGTAATATTAAACAGCTAACATTTGATACCTAATTATATGTGCTACGTAATTAAGTGTTTGACATATATTATCTCAGTTATTCCTCCAAACACCGCCTGAGAGATGTACTTATGCCACCTTCATTGGTGGATGGGGAAGCTGACGGACAGAGGAATTAAGAAAGCCATGCAATGATTCAGCTAATAAGTGGTAAACCCGTGCTTTAGTGAAGGGCTATCTTACCTTTGAACCTAAGCTCTTAAGCACTCGATTATGTTGAATCTTGAGTATTAGTTGCTTGTTGGTGCATTTTTCCCCCCTAAAAAAGCATGCTTATTGGTCCTATGAGTACCCACAAAAACATTGTATCCATAGAAAAGCATGACTTCTGTGATACAGAATCTGACCATAATCTTTAAAGTTGCTTCTGTGACACAATCTATTCTAATATTTTTATTCTCGGCATAACAAGAATAAGTTTTTTATTTATGTAATTGAACAATAGAATCTGTCCCCTCTCCCCTGTTCTCCATTAAACCTGAATACAGCTGATTATGTGGGGTTTTGTGATATAATAAGAGTAATAAGAGTAAAATAAGAATCATTCTCACCATTGAGAAGACAGAAATAGACAATTGTAGAAAGACTAAAATAACTACAATGGCTACAGTAGTAAATGAGAATCAAAATCTGTTTTCAAGAGAATGTATTTCTATCGTGCATTGTGTACCTATCATGTCTAAACCCTTGCTAGATTTTATTTTATTTTTTAATTTTCAATTAGAGTTTACATATATTAGTTTTATGTGTAAAGCATAGTCATCAGACCACCTTACAAAGCAATCCTATTTTACAGATATCACCCCTAATTCACATAGCATCCTTGTGAGGTAGATATAAAAATTCTTACTTTATAATTTAAAGTCAGTTGAAACTAAAAGTGGATCACACAGCCAGCAGGAAAGCAGGTGAACCAGCCTTAGAATTTCTGGAGTGTCTAGATCCAGAGTCTCTATCATGTTGTGGTCATTGGTGATGAAAGATTTCTGAGGGGTCCTGAAGGTCAAGATTATTCCACAGTCTTATCCCACTTGCTGCACCAAGTGTCTTAAGGAGTTTTGAACTTAAGTTCCTATGCTCTCCAATTTGTTACAGTTCCTCCACACTCCATCTCTTCAACTTAGCTTCCAACCATTACATTAATTTCTTTGCTTCTGAAAGAATTAGGAATCCCAGTGGAAGAAGATGAGGATAATGATGATATCAAGAAATCACAAAAACACTTCACTAAATTTTTATTGTTGTTAATCCTCACTTGAGGGTGTATTAGAGAGAGGGAAAGAGAGAGAGAAACATCAATGTGAGAGAAACATATCAGTTGGTTGCCTCCTGCATGAGCCCTGACCAGGGCCAGGGCCAGGGCAGGGGCCGGGAATGGGAAGGAGCCTTCAACCAAGGTATGTGCCCTTCACCAGAACCGAACCCTTTGGTCTACAGGCCTATGCTCTATCTACTGAGCCAAACCGGCTAGGGATTCACTAAATTCTTTACATATAGTATCCCACATTTAATCACAATAGCTGTCCAATGTGTTAAATATGGTCATTCCCATTTTATACATAAGGAAATTTATTAATTTGCCTATGGCAGCAACTTTTAACCTTTTATATTTCATGGGACACAAAAACTAATTACTAAAACTCTGCAGCAACACACACAAAAATAGGTGTAATTTTGATTAATTCACACCAAATGGCTATTGTTGGGTTGGCTACTTTCTTTTTTCTTTTTTAACAATCTAAGGGAAAAGAGGTCAGTGCCCCTGATGAAGTAGTCAGGTATTGCATGTTGATTTGTTTTTTAATCTGTATTGTTGAAAGGTATTGCATGTTCTAAAAATTCTTCCGCACACCAGTGTCTCTTGCAGCATGTGGGTTGAAAATCACTGACCTAAGGTCATGCAACACTCAAGTGGTAAGAGCTGAACTCTGAATCCAAGTCTGTATTACCCAAATTGTGTACTCTACTAACTGCATTTCTTGTAGAGGACTATGTTTTGAATGTTTCTATTAAAAAACAACTCCCAAACAATAGCTACAAGCATCAGGATAGGATCTGAGAGCTAGTAAAGGAAAATGGTTACCTTGTTCACCAGTGAACTCTTTCCCTTACTTCCAAAAGGAATCAGCCGAATTTTCAATTCAACAATTGTAAACACCTCACATTGAGAACATCTTCACTGCAGGAGGTTGGCTTCATCGTCCAGAAGGTTTGAGGCTAATCTGTCCTTGGAATTCACTCTTAAATCGATGGCCCTCAAGTCCTCCTCTCACTGTGAAGACTACAGCTTCTCATCTCTAGACAGCAGAAGAGCGAATGTGCCAAAAGGGAGGTTTGCTGATGTATTAAAGAGAACTGCAACCTGGGCAGAGGATTGATGGTGGTTTCAAGGGAATTTTGCTCTCCCATCCACTCACAAGTGTAATTTAAGGAGGATTTTTCAAGGCATGGATAGACACCATTACTCACATCAATTCCCACTGCCTTCTCCCTCTGTAACTCTTTACAAATTCTGGTCCACAGCTACTTTGCCCTGTTTAATCAACAGCATGCATTTCAGGACTATTCTCCAGCATCCCCAGATGAATCTCTTATAACGCAAATTGAGTGAAGTGGTGAAAATGATAAATATGTCTGCACACAACAGATCTGTTCTGAGCTGCATGATCTGCCTGAGAGTAAAAGGAACTCCCCAAACCAACTATGCCAACCTCAGATTTTAAATGGTCTATTTTGACCATGATCTTACTCTGTTTTTATCCCATGAATATTTTTTTCTGTGAAATATGTTGTTGTTGTTCTTAACCTACAATGTTTTGTGATATTGAGGTGAAGTCTTTGCTTGGAAAGGAAAGATATAAGTCAATTCAAGGACAGAAGTTGATGCAGGACAAAAATTTCAGATACTAGGGTGCATTTGTGATTTCTGATGTTTTTCTAAGCGTTTCCCATTTAACTGTTGTGGTAGACATAATAACATACACCCTAAAGATGTCCAAATCCTAAACCCTAGAACCTGGGAATATGTTGTGTTACATGTCAAGGGTATTAGGTTGCCAGTTAGGTTGACCTTGAAACTGAATCATTAACCTGGATTACCGGAAATAGTTCAGTGTAATCCCCAGGGACCTTATAAATGACAGAGTCTGGAAATTATGTGTCAGAGGGATGTGATGTGAGAAAGAAGGGCTATGAGCCCAGGAAGGTAGGCTACAGAAGCTGGAAAAGGCAAGAAAACAGACTATCCCAGGGTTTCCAGAAAACAATGTTAGTCCTGCCAACAACTTAATTTTAGCAAGAGAGACCGCTTTTAAGATGTCTGACCTTTCAAATGATAAAACAATAGTTTCATGATTTTTTTTAACGCAGCAACTTTGTGGGAATCTGTTATAGCAACAAAGGGAAACTTAATACAAACTTTGGTACCAGAAGGGGGGTAATGCTATAATAAACATCTAAAAATGTGCAATTAATTTTGTAATTGGGAAATGGAAAGAAAATGAAAAACATTGGGGGCTCATGATAGGAAAAGCCTACTGATGGATAGCCTCAAACACAGTGTTAGCAGAAACATGGATGATGATGACTTTGCTAGTGAGGAACCAGAGGAAATGAAGAGAGAGAAAATATTGTCTCAGAGGACACCTCAATTGCCATGAGCAGACCACTGTCAATGAAGCTATATTACATTGTTATAAGCCTGTTTGGTGTGGGAGAAAACTTTAATATATATACAAACTCATTAACTCTTTCTAAGAATTATTGAGATGTCAATAGGAATATGGTGAAAACTTAAAAAGTAGAAGTTCGCAGGAAAAGAAATCAAAGGTATAATTGTCTTTAAGTAGATATATTGCATTTTAGATGCTCCAGTTTTTTTAAATATATTTTTTATTGATTTCAGAGAGAAAAGGAGAGGGAGAAACAGAAACATCAATGATGAGAGAGGATCATTTATCCACTGCCTCCTGCACATCCCACACTGGGAATTGAGCCTGCAATCTTGGCATGTGCCCTGACTGGGAATCAAACCATGACCTTCTGGTTCATAGGTTGATATTCAACCATTGAACCACACCAGCTGGGCTCCAGTTGCTCTTAAAGAGAAGGCCTTGCTCAAATTCTGTTTCCAGAGGGGTTTGTGTGTGCAGGTTGGAATCAATACTTGGAAGATCAGAACTACTCTGTATAGCTATAGGGTGAAAATGTGTTGGGGGTGTGGAGATCTCAGAATGGGCTGGATGGTGGGGCAATGCATGGGAATGGGTCTGGGGGGATTTTAAGGCATTGAGCCAGAACAGGCCAAAAAGAGATGATGATTTTTCAAGGCATGGATAGACACCATTACTCACATTAATACCCATGTGAGCCATTAAAAATACTAAAAAAAAAAAAAAAAAAAAAAAAAAAAAAAAAAAAAAAAAACACATGAAAACATACTTAAATAGCCAACATAAATATGAAAAGGTGCTGGACCTCATTAGTGGTCAAGAAAATGCAAATTAAAATCAGAACTAGGTACCATTGCACCAGGTAAAAAGATTGACAGTATGAGAGTTAACAAGAATGGGGAACCATGGGAATTCTCACAAGTGGCTTTTAAAAAGGAAATCCTACAACTCTGACTTAGCAATTTCACTCCAAAGCCTATGCCTAAGGGCAGCATCAGATGTCATAGCTCCAACTTGGATATTGTGAGATCCTCCTTTCCCCCAACTGGTGGGTGGAGTTATGACATTACTACAGTAGCACCTGCCACAGAGACACCCCCAAGACATTGAACCACCACCAATCAGCGCATGCCGAAGTGCCCTGGGGCCCACCCCTTCCTGTTCACCCTGGGTCCAACCCTTTCCTGTTCCTCCCCTCAAAAGGCTCCCCTGACCCTCCAAGTGCTGCTATCTCCATCTCCATCTGTGGAGGCAGCCTGGCTGGGTCCTTTCTCCTCTCCCCACTCCTTTACGTCTGATTTCTCTACCTCCATAATGAGTCCCGCTCATTACTGGGAAATAAATCTTCCTTTAATATGTCTTGGTGGTCAGTTTCCTGTGCCTCAAACCTTGCAGATATAACCCGAATGTCCATCAATAATGGACTAGATACCTCACTTATATTATGTCCATAGAATGAATTATTATACAGCAATAAAAACAAGTGAAATGCAGCTACACACAAAAACTTGGTGTATTACTCACAAATGCATTATTAAGCTAAAGAATCCTGATTAAAAAATAGCATATGGTGTGTGACTGCCCACATCATCTTGGACAACAGAGAGGAGAAAGCTATTCTATAGAGTTTAGGAATGCACACTTAGGTATAAACTTAAAAGGAAAAGCAGAACGTAATTCCCACAGAAGTCAGGATGCTAGTAACGTTGGAGAGAAATTGTGGGAAACAGGAAGGCGGGTAGACTCATGGATCTTGGTGATGACCAGTTCCCTTGACCTATGGACTGACCACACAAGCACCCATTTGTGTTTTGTGTACTTTTACCGTATTTGAGTCATATTTCATGACAACAATAATGGCAAAGAAAACATTTAAAGCTGCAAGTAGAAGATTACAGTGCTAAGGTTCTCAAAATCACGACAAATAATTGCTTACCTCTCAGCTACTTTTTCCCAAACAACATGGTTTCTGAGCTCAAGTAACCATTTTTTACACCATAGATGTAAATCATTAGCAATGTGCATTACAACACACTTGGAATTACTTGCCATAAACATGCATGTATATCTCTCTGTTTCCTTTTAAAATATTTAGTTCAGAAAGCATTCCAGACTTAGAAACAGCAGCACAGACTGATAGCATTCTAATGCATTCCGCTGTGTCCTTGGTTTCTGTGAGGCTGGACCTGGCCATTCTAGTTATTATGGAAGGAGAAAAACAATACATTTTTAAGCCATCCCTCTTCCTCATATAGTGTGCATGAATAAATGAATGATTATAGACTAATGGAATCATAATTATTTGTCCTAAAAGTTACTTCAACTAATTCTTCCACCTTTCACCAAATTATAATGGTCAAAACATTACATGACCATTGTAATCTGGAACTGCTAGTCACAGTTCCTGATGCCCAAAGAAAAGACCCAGAAACCTAACCCCCTCGGATGAGACCTTCAGATGTTTCCTTGGTACAAGGGGATCCAGTATCTGTATTCCATGTGTAAATAACTTCAATTAACGACGAGTTATAATTGCACAGGGAGATGAAAATTAGCTTAACAAGTCAATTAAATCATAAACATTTCAGAAATAAGAGGATGTGTTTGTAATCCAATTAGTGTGTTAATATACTAATAAATTTGCTGATTTGAATGGTATCTTAATTGTCTGGTAGGGCACACAGAAGAGAAAAACAGTATATCTTAATTGTCATAAAGGGAGCATTGGCTGCACGATGACTACATAAGTTTGGAAAAAATTATCCATGTTAATGAGATCAAAATGCTTCTATCTAGAATAATAAATAAGGTTACTTGGTGGTTTGGCTAATAAAAATGCATCCGAGGGACAGGCTAAATGACTGAACACTGTTGTCTGCCAGATGCTAATTACACTAAGTTCCTGATGGGAGAGAATGGGGCATTTTATGCCATGACCAAAGAAGCCGCTTTCGTATTTTAAACACTTAGGTAATCATGGGAATAAAATATTCCAGGGATAATTCTTTATTGCTACCTCAATTACCACAAATTAAGCTGATATTAATATACTTTACTGCTGCTCAGCCTTAAGTGAAATCAGTTGCACTTCATAGATAACTCAAGGGAATGAGCTGATCTCCTATTGCAGCGTAATTACCTATAATTTATGGAGCACACAGAAACCTGTAAGCAGCCTATTCAAGGTCGCCTAAGAAGGTTGAATCGCATTGTTTGCAATCACCATCTGTGATCTGGGCTGAGGTTGCCACCTCCCCACCTGCCACAACAGAAAGGGACCCCTCCCCAGCGCAGGAGGTGCAGGACCAAATCCTCAGGCCAAGGGGCAGAATGACCATGAGCTCTAGGCCGAGTGTGCATTTTAATGAGAGCATAGCATTCTGATGAAAATGCTGAAATAGATAAATAATGAGGTTTTGATGCTGATTGCAACATTTTAAATCAATTGGAATGCCTGTAAAGAATTTTGAGAACCCACTTTGGATGAATTCCAACTTCTGCAAATTTGCCGGCTCCTCAAGCCTTCTTTTCTAGTGCCATCAGTATCTGTAGCATCCTCTCCAGGTCTCTCCAACCTGGTCAAATCCCCAGACATTTTTAACATCACCAGGAGCCATTATTACTCCACTAATACTGCTCAGTACTTACCACACCTAAAAAATTTCATTGTGAGGATGTTCTGTTTGCTTTCATGCTGTTTTCTTGTTAAAAAAAAAAAAAAATCATGCCAAAACCGGTTTGGCTCAATGGATAGAGCGTCGGCTTGGGGACTGAAGGGTCCCGGGTTCGATTCCGGTCAAGGGCATGTACCTTGGTTGCGGGCATATCCCCAGTAGGGGGTGTGCAAGAGGCAGCTGATCGATGAGAGAGAGTCATCGATCAGCTGCCTCTTGCACACCCCCCATCGATGTTTCTAACTCTCTATCTCTCTCCCTTCCTCTCTGTACAAAATCAATAAAATATAATTTTTGTGCAATTTTGGTCTTTTTCGGTTGACTTTTTTTCGTTTCAAACATCTTCTTATACGCCGGAAAATACGGTTAAAAAAAAATCAACCTGGCCAGTATAGCTCAGTGGTTGAGCATCAACCCATGAATCAAGAGGTCTCTAGTTTGATTCCCAGTTAGGTCAAATGCCTGGTTGTGGACTTGATCCCCAGTAGGGGGTGTGCAGGAGGCAGCCAATCACTGATGTCTCTCTCTCTCTCTCATAGATGTTACTATCTCTCCCTCTCCCTTCCTCTCTCACTGAAATTCAATAAAAACTTTTTTTTTTAATCAAGTGAGAAAGCATTTGGGAAATGACATATAAGGTAAATCACCCACTCCAGTGATAAACTGGGAGTAGCTAAATGTAAAAGAAAAAGACAACCTGGAGTTTCTTGGTGAGCACTGTATGTAGAATTTTAATAAAATAACTGCATTTTGCCCTGACTGGTTGCCTCAGTGGATAGAGCATCAGCCTATGGACTGAAGAGTGCCAGGTTCAATTCTGGTCAAGGGCAAGTACCTTGGTTGCAAGCACATCCCCAGTAAGGGGTGTGCAGGAGGCAGCTGACCAATGTTTCTCTTTCATCAATGTTTCTAACTCTCTACTCATCTCCCTTCCTGTCTAAAAAAATCAATAAAATATATTTTTTAAATTGCATTTTTAAGCCAAAATCAGGAAACTGAGATAGAAAATGATCTCATATTACTTAATTTAACAAATATGTAATAAGCACTTGCTTTGAGCTGTCCACTAGAATACACAAGCCCCCCAATGGCCTGGAGTTCACAATTACAAGTTCATTGCTTGGAATACAAGTGGTAAACAAATAAACAAGAGCAAATATAAAATATAGATTGATGAAAAATAAGACAAGGAAGAAATGGAAAGTACTGGGGGAAGGGAGAAACATTTATTGTGGTGTTAAAAGAAGACTTAACTAATAAATATTTGACCACAAGTAAGAGAGATACTAATGAAGAAGTAATGTTTCCAGCAATAGGAGAATGTGTGAGGTTAGGCCATGATGTGAAGATGTCCTTGACATGTTTGAGGAAGTATGAGGAAGCCAGTATAACTGAAGTTTAGAAAGCATAGGGGAGCCCTAACTGGTTTGGCTCAGTGGATAGAGCGTTGACCTGCAGACTGAAGGGCCCCAGGTTCAATTCCAGTCAAGGACATGTACCTTAGTTGCGGGCACATCCCCAAATCGATTTTTCTCATCAATTGTTTCTAACTCTCTATACCTCTCCCTTCCTCTCTATAAAAAGTCAATAAAATATATTTTTTAGAAAGAGAAAGAAAGCACAGGGGAGAGTTGCAGGACATGCTTTCTCAGAGGTTACAATGGGCCAGATGTCAAAAGGTATTATAAGCCTCTATAACAAAATTTGCTTTTGTTCTGAGTGATATTCCTGTATCACTGGAAGCCACTGGAAGAGAATATGATATGACATATTTCAAAAGAATCATTTTGATACTGGATTGCAAGTGTTAGTGTGTCAACATAAGAAAGAGAACAGTTAGAAGGCTATTGCAATAATCCAGGAGAGAAATTATGGTGGTTAGAGAACATATTGGTGGCTACCAGAGGCATGGGTGGGGGTTTTGAGAAAAAATTATGGTTGCTTAATCAGTTAGAGAGCAGTAGAAGTAGTTAGAAATAATCAGGATTTTATGTATGTGTGTGTGTGTGTGTGTGTGTGTGTGTGTGTGTGTGTATTAAGAGCAGAGCCAAGTGGTAGAGATGGATAAGAAAAAAAGACAAGAGTGATAGACCAATCCAAGATTTTGGCACAATTAGAAAGATGGAGTTATTCTTTACTGAGATGGAGAAAATAGGAAGAAAACAGGTTGAGGCAGGGAGAATTGGCAGTTAAATTGTAGACAACACATATTACGTTTGTGAAGCCAAGTCACCATCCAAATGGAGCCATTGAGAGAGCAGCCAGATAGATGAGTCCATATTGGCCCAAGCTGAGGATACAAATTTAGAAATCAACAGTTTATAAAGCAAAAGTCTGGATGAGCTCCCTCTGGAGTAAGAGTCAATAGGGAAAGGAAGAGATCCAAGGGCTAAGATGGAGATAAAAACAATAGCAAAGGAGATGGAGAAGAACTAGTTTCTAAGAGGAAAATAAGGATCCCAGTGTTACACCTGAGGTCAAGAAAGATGAAACCTAAGATGGGACCATTGGATTTAGCCACATGGAGGTCACTGGTGGTTTCTGACACACAGTATAGGATTCTAGGTTTGAGAGCAGAAAGCAATGGAGGTTTCACTGGATGATTTCACTTTTGTCTCTGTAATCACTCATATTAAAGTAACAAATGACCTTGCTGCTCTTAAATCCACTGGATACTTTGCTCTTGTCTTAGCACCAAGTCACATGGAGACTGTTCCCTGTTTCTCAAAATGCTCTTGTTTTTTACTTCCCTGACATTTCACTATGCTGTTTGCTGTGTTTTTTCATTTCTTTAAAAACAGCACACCAATTAAAACTGCAATGAGATAACAGTATGCTTTAGCAGACTGGCTAAAAGTAAAAAGGTGAACATAGTGCAGTGTTGGTGAGAATGTGGAGCAGCTAAAATGGGCTAAAGAGTACTATTACATTTATATGAAATTCTAGAATAGGCAAAACTATAGTTTCAGGAAGCAAGTCAATAGGGCTCAGGACTGGAGTATGCAGCAAAGAGCATGAGGGAAGTCTATGGGAAGACTTCAGCTCTATGCTGGTAAATGCTTAACAACCCCCTCTCTGAAAAGAAAACATATGTGCATATGCAAATGTTAAGTTTTACTGATATAAAAAATGCACAGCACACAGTTTACAAATAATGGAATATTACAATCCAGTTTATAGTAATTTCCATAGAAATTCTCACAGAAAGCTTTCATTGATTTTTGCCAAACTCTTATAGCCCAAGTCACCTACAATTCCAATTTACCACGTTTTCACAAATGAAGCTGCATTCTAATTCTCTAATTCTTTTCCCAATAAATTTATTTTCATTACATCTGATAAGTAACATAGTGTTAAACTCTTTCTCATTCTTTTGGAAATTGCATTTATTAAGCTTCAGCATTATGTATGTTGGAACCTGACTTGTCCATGAAAGACATGAGTGATTTCCTTGCTGAACCAGGTAATAGTCTTCAAATATAGGAAGAAAATATACTTAATTTCTTGTTATTTCTAATGACAGCTACAGACATGGAACTTTTACAGTTAATCTACATTATTAACAGTTTATCCTTCTCTTACTTTGTGTCTAGACAACTAAAAATTAAGTCAAACCCTGCCCTACCTGGTTGGTTCAGTGGATAGAACATCAGCCTGTGGACTAAAGGGTCCAGAGTTCGATTCCGGTCAAGCGCACATTTCAGGCTCAATCCTTGGCCTGGTCGGGGTGCATGTGGAGGGCAGTCTATCTATGAGTCTCTCTCACATCAATGTTTCTCTCTCTGTTTCTCCCCTTCTCTCCACTCTCTATAAAAATCAGTGGGAAAAATATCCACAGGTGAGGATTAGCAAACCAAAAAAAAATAAGTCAAGCTCCAATTTGTAGCATTTGCCAAATTCCATGAAATAAATAATCTCACCATGGCTCAATTCAAGTTACCAACATGACATCACTAAACACATGCCAATATATGGTATCTCCTCTGTTCAAATAAAACATGTGTCAATAACCCCAAGATCACAGATAGTGTTAAATATATAGTAAATAACTAGGAAGTACCAAATTTTAGAATGTTTTGTTTTTAATAAAATTGATTTAATTATAAGATCATGTACATATTTTGAAATATTTTTATTTTTTAGAGAGAGGAAGGGAGAGGGAGAAAGAGAGAGCAAGCATCTATGTGAAAATGAATCATCTATAAGTTACCCCCTGCATGACCCCCTACTGGGGATGGGCTTGTGCACTGACCAGGAATCGGACCAGCAGCCTTTCCGTGCATGAGATGATGCCCAACCACTGAACCACACCGGCCAAAGGAAGGTCACAATTTTTAACTAATGACTGTAATTAATAACCAGCGTCCAAAATTCCTAAAAATTAATCAGAAATTGCAAGCTAGATCCAGCACAACACTAAGTTTTTCTGTATCTCAATTAAAAACAAAACACCTGGTTAAAAGAAAGAAAAAAGAAAATCATGATATCTCCTTTCTCTGAATTCCCGTAATAAAATACCATGTCACATTCATTCCAGCACTTTCTGTGGCTAACATCTGTTGACCACACTCATTATCTCACTTAGGCATTATCTCAGGCTGCAAAGTCTCAATCCTTGGTAGTCGATATAAAATACACCGGGGGCAAAGGGAGGGGATACTTATGTCAGATGAATTTTAGAATTGACCAGCACACAGTAAATTGTTTGCAAGCATGTTTTTTGGGGGGTTTTGTTGTTGTTGTTGTTTGTTGTGTGTTTTTTGTTGTTGTTGTTTTTAGGGGGGTTTTGTTTGTTTGGCTGGTTTGGTTTTTTTGGTTTTTTGTTTTTGTTTTGTTTTTTTGCTCTTCTATATTCGAGCCAAGGAAAATCTGTATACCAAGCTCAGAGGCAGAAATGAAACCAACAACTGCGACCTCTCCTCTCCAATATGTTCATCCATAGACCCAATTTTATTCCTCGTGTACATTTGTTTGGTTTGAATTGGGGTTGGGCATGTGTTTGTTTACTGTAGAAAAGTCCCTCGGGGAGAAGGAAGGAGTGCCACCATACTTGCCCCTGCAGGAAATAAGTCCATCATTTCCCCCATGTGTATTGGAAAAGGAGCCTGTCTCTTCTCGGTGTGGACATGGAGGCAGGCAGACAGGCCAGCACAGACGCTCTCGTCCTGTGGGTACACCAACCAGCAGAGCCACTGCCCTGTGGCCCTTCTGCTGCTTTCACTGTTTGCATGAAAGGAAAGCTTGAAATAAAATTTACTCTTTGCTCTCAGCAAGAACTAATACTTATCAAATGCCCTGGTCAAACACAATAAAATCATACTGTGTAAGAAAATTGCTTTTGTAATTGATTTACTAGTTTTCATGGAGGAAAATGCATTTTAGTAGCATTTTCATGAAATTGCTTGTCTACATCAACCAAAAAATACCTAGTGTTCAGTTTTTAAAGACCCAGTATCTCTGTCATTGGGATTTTTTAAAGTAATAGAATGAGGGGAAATAGTAAACCTAATGGTGAACTGTATAGTAAATAAAAGATCTAGACACGTCGTGTCCTTCATCCTAGCAATGCACAGACATAGAGATTATTTGTAGGAATGGCAGTGTTTTGTTTTAGCTGCTTTAGGTTGGAAGACAGAACACTAAAGGGAGAAAGCAATAGTTTGGCTTTGTTTATATTTTTTAAATGCCTTAACCCTCTCCCCTGAGCCTCGAATATTCCAGCAGACAAAACAAATTCCACCTCACATTCTGCTCCCCTGGATTCTGTATGTCAGTTCAGGCCCCACCATGAGCCCATAGGAGCCAACAGAAAAGCTTTTAATCACTTAAAATACACTTGGTTCAAAAGAGATCAAGGTAATGAACTACATCCAAGTTTCCTGTTGGTGAATTTGTTTTGTGTAAAACTAAACTACTGATACTTTGGGTAAAAATGTGTATTTAAATTGTAAGCACCGTAAGGACAAGGTGTGTGTGTGTGTGTGTGTGTGTGTGTGTGTGTGTGTGTGTGTACATCTGTGTCCCCAGGGCCAACCACAGAATGTGACTCATAGTTAATATATGACTTTTGAATAAATGAATTTTAATTTCCTATTGAATCAAATAAAAAGCGTCTTTGAATGGATGTGAAAACAGTATCTCTTTCGTCACTTTTCAGGCTAGAAATCTTCCCAAGTTCCCCCTTGCTCTCCCATTTTTAGGGAGCATCAAAAGGAAGAGAAAGAGATTGGGGACCAGGGTAGAAAATGGGAGTAGGAAAATGTCACGTGGCCCCATCGCATCAAAAGCTTGGGCTTCAAATCCCAAATGCCAACCTTTGCTTACTTATAAATCTAAATACTGATGATTCAACTGTAGCTAGATTTAGTGAGCACTGCAAGGAACTGGCTAAGTAGAGAAATTTCAGTAGGACAGGGTAGTGTTTTTTAGGAAACCCACTTGATATGCTGACATAACTTGAGAGCATTCATTTATCCAACAAATATATAAAGACCTGCTAGATGCTCAGCACTGTGCTAGGAGCTATGGATTCACCAGTGAACCTCCAACACACTCATCAGATTATTTTTGAAGGCCCTGCATGAATTTAAGAATCTGATATATAGAACTTCTCCCCTTGTCTTATTACAATTTCACGGGAGTTATAGATCCACCAAAGACAATTCACATTCCCGGGTATATATATGTCACAATCCTACCTATTCTATTGCCCTCTGCCCAAGCAATAACCTAGCATGCTGCTGTATTTTGTCTGGTTGCATTTAAATTGCACCCAGACTGTGTTCTGGACAGACGTCTCTGATGAGAACAGGTTACAACAGAAGGCTCACCAGAGACAGAGCAAGGTGGCAGGTAATCTCAGCCCTCTCCCCATCTTTGGGAGCTTTCTGAGGTTGATCGCAGACATTAAGTCATTTTAATACAGTTTTTAGAAACCTCCCCTAACTTGATGAATCAGCTTAGAGTACTTTCCAGTTCAAAGGTTTTACTCACTTAAAATACTTTTGAATTTTAATATGTAGGTACCAAGCCATATATGATGCCAAATTTTTAGGAGAAATCAAGCTGAGATGTCCAATTTCAGAAAGTGGGTTAACACTAAAAATACTTGTTTGCACAATGGATGCTTCAGTATGGTTTTTTTTTTAATTAATTATCCTGCTCTCACTTGCTTTATGTATTATAATTCATGGATTACTGGAATTCATAATTGAATATGTAGATGTCACCTAGATGTGCTAAATTAATTCTTCTACTTGGAATTGCCTGTCTAAATAAGAATGACACTGACTTTAGCATTTTCCCTCTGATTAGAGACCCTATAGATCTGCAGTCGCCTCCATGTAATATAAATCAATAAAGAATAATTTTCCAGGCAGTAAATCAATTGTCAGTTCACAGACCCTAATACCCTTGTGCAGGATTTATTGAAAAAATGAATGGCAGGCTTGTTAGGAGATGTACAGCACGCTTTATAGGGACATAACAGTGTGAACCCAGATCATTACATTCACTATAGTGAGGGCTCCACCGAATAACCCTTTCCTTTCCATGGAACACACAGTCAAGTGGATTTTCTAACGATAAAATTTAAAAAAGAAAGAAAGAAAGGAAGGAAGGAAGGAAGGAAGGAAGAAAGGAAGAAAGAAGAAAGAAAGAAAGAAAGAAGAAGAAAGAAAGAAAGAAAGAACGAAAGAAAGAAAGAAAGAAAGAATAAGAATGAAGGAAATTAAAGTAAGGACGGAAGTAAGGAAGGAAGGAAGGAGGAAGGAAGGAAGGAAGAAAAAAGAAGGAAGGAAGGACGGAAGGAAGCGAAGGAAGGAAGGAAGGAGGACTGAAGTAAGGACGTAATAAGAGAGAGAGAGAGAGAGAGAGAGAGAGGAGAGATGAGAGAGAGAACGAAATAAGAAAGAAAGAAAGTAAGGGAATGAAGGAAGGAAGGAAGGAAGAAAGAAGAAAGAAGAAAGAAAGAAAGACAGCCATCCATAAGACAGAACGACGTAAATCTTATCCAGATCTCCTCTGGAGTGTCTTCTTTTCCCAGTCGTTGCTACCCCTCGCCCCTTTTCTTGGGCCTTCTTGCACTTCTGTTCTCTCGCGGCTGAAAATTTGATATTCTATTAAGTAAATCTTTGCCATCCAATAGGTTATCCACCAGCCACATGTGGTTTCTGAGTTCTTGTAATGTGTCCAGTCCAAACTGAGATAAACTGTAGTGTAAAATACACACTGGATTTTGCTTCGCTCTACCCAGTAAAGTGGCTCAAGAGAATTATTGAAAATTATATTCTGGTTCTCCAGCAATGAACCAGTAAATACCTAGTTGAGTAAGGGAATGACAAAATGGGACTACACTTTGTAGAAGGGAACAAAACTTGGGTCCTCTGAAAAAGCAAGAAGACAGCAGATGTTCATGGGCAAGAAGGGAGGTCCGCAGGTCTTATGGTAAATAATAATATAACTTAAAGTGCTTGGCAAATGAAACTAGAGATCCTGAAAGGAGAGAAATTTCCAGATCTGCTAGTGGCTACATGAATAGATTTCAGCTAATGAGAGGTACAAGGAAGAGGATGCCAAGAGACGCTTGATTAATGCCCTACAGAGATATTTTGTTTGTGGCAAATGTTATCTTTGGTTCAACAGTTATAAGCAGTCTCATTTATTATTATACCTAGAGGCCCGATGCACAAAATTCGTGCAAGGGGCTCGGCTCTCACAGCCGCAGCTTTGTCCGGAATGTCATCCAGTTTAATTAGGACACTTTTATTATTATAGATTCCCAAAATCTTACTTAGGGCCTGACTCTAGAAAATAATAAAAATTTGCTAAAGACTGAATGAAATTATTAAATAGAGAGGGGGGGAAAAAAAAACTAAGACCTAGCACCTACCATGCTAAACTAGCAATGCCCATGAAGAAAATGGAAAGATTGGAAATCCAGACAATGAAGAAGGAATTACTTTAAAAAGGGGAATAGCTGAAACCTGTTTGACTCAGAGGATAGATCATCAGTCTGTGGACTGAGAGGTCCCAGGTTCGATTCTGATCAGGGGCATGTACCTTGGTTGTGGGCACATCCCTAGCTGATTGATGTTTCTCTCTCATCAATGTTTCTAGCTCTCTATCTCTCTCCCTTCCTCTCTGTAAAAAATCAATAATATATATATATACATTTTATATATATTAAAAGTAGAATAATGATGGAAAGGTTTTAAGACATTTAAGCGTAAAAGGAAATTTAAATGCATAGTAGTATTAGTGACTTTTTTCTTTTGCTTTTTTTAAAAATCTTTATTGTTGAAAGTATTACATGTGTCCCCTTTTCCACCATTGACCTCTTCTAGCCCACCCCACCCTCTGCCCCAGGCCTTCACCACCTTATTGGCTGTGTCCAGGAATTATGCATATATGCACAGAAGTTCTTTGGTTGATCTCTTCCTACCCACCCACCCTCCTCCACCTTCCCTTTGAGGTTTTAAGTCTGTTTCATGCTTATATGACTCTAGATCTGTTTTGTGTTCATCAGTTTATGAATGAGATCATGTGATACTTATCTTTCTCTGACTGGCTTATTTTGCTCAGCATAATACTCTCCGGGTCCATCCATGCTGTTGCAAATGGTAAAAGTTCTTTCATTTTTATTGCAACATAATATACCATTGTGCAAATGTGCTACAGCTTTTTATCCGCCCATCTGCTGATGGGCACTTGGACTGATTCTTAAATCGGTGGAAGGGAATCCAGCTAGTATGACTCAGTGTTTGAGTGTGAACCTACAAACCAGGAAGTCACAGTTCAATTTCTGGTGACCAGGTTGTGGGCTTGATCCCCAGCACAGTGCCTCTTGGAGGCAGCCAATAGATAATTCTGTCTCATCAATGACATTTCTATCTCTCTCTTCCTCTCCCTTCTCTCTGAAATCAATAAAATTATTTTTAAATAAAATAATACCTAAATACTTTATTCATCCCTGGTTGTCCTATCTCAATATCACTTCAGAAGTTTTGCTAGAATTCTTCTTAAGAAATCATCTCTAAGAAAATGAGAAAAATAATTCAAATTTATATGGGAGATATATGGGCATTTTATGCCGAGGAAGTAAAAATTATGCTTTCTTCTATTATAAGTAAAAAGACTTGTCATAAACTTAGACTGGGTTCATTTCTTTATGCTTAATAAAACCTGCACAGAAGCACCTGAAGAAAAAATAGATAGGAAATGTATGCATTAAAATATTTACACTTCCAAGTAACCTAAAGTGATATGAAATATAGGCTTAATTATCTTTGATTTCCAGCTAGCACAGGAATTTTCAGGCCTACAATCCTTGAAAAATAGAGAACACATTCAATGCCATATTTAAAACTACTGCTTTCAAAATACTTTCCTTTGGCCTGCAGACTTTAATCAAGTATTCCCTATTACCATCAGTTTTAGTACATTAATGTGATGTAAAAATGTTTTAACGATAGATTCATGATTTATAATAATTGAAACTCTCAGAAACTAATAGCCAGAAGCATTTGACTTTTACCTTCAAATACACTAACTCAAATCCAGTTAAAACACTGTCTGAATTAGCGGAAGAGCTTTCTGAGGAAAATGTTTGAAACAATCAGCATTTTCTAAAAGAACTCCGCTATTGTGTTCATGCTTGATGTGTTACTCTTCCCAGATAACATATATTTATTTTGACATTGTTAAAGAATATACTTCAATAGGATTCTAGTGATAATATTTTTAGAGACCCAAAGCTGCAAAGCATACACTGTATATGTATATTTGGGTCGGGGGGGAGAAAGAGGAGGAGGATAGGGAGACTTATTTGAGTGCCTCACCCCCTGAAGCTGCTATAACCAAGTACTACAAACTGTGTAGCTTAAAACAACAGAAATGTATTCTTTTTAAAAAATATATATTTTATTGATTTTTCACAGAGAGGAAGGGAGAGGGATAGAGAGCTAGAAACATTGATGAGAGAGAAACATTAACCAGCTGCCTCCTGCACACCCCCTACTGCGGATGTGCCTGCGACCAATGTACATGCCCCCGACCGGAATAAAACCTGGAACCCTTCAGTCCACAGACCAATGCTCTATCCACTGAGCCAAATTGGTTTCGGCCAGAAATGTATTATTTTACAGTCATGGATATTAGAAGCCTGAAACCAAAAGGTGCCAGCAGGGTTGGTTCCTTCTCCTGGCTCTCCAAAACAATCTGTCCTCTGCCTCTATCCTAGCTTCAGTATCTGCCAGCAATCCTCATCATTCCTTGGCTTGCGGCAGCATTTGACCCCAGTACTTGCCTCTGTCTTTATATGGTCATTTCTTTATTGCTCTGCTTCCTCTGTGTCTGTGGGCTCTCCGTTCTTAGGCAATAGTCATTGGGTTTTGTGTTTGTGTGTGTGTGTGTATGTGGTGTTTCTTTTTTCATTCCATAATGATTTTTTCTCTAGATCCTTAACTACTTAACATCTGCATTTCTATACCCATAACTAATCATAGCTTCAAAGACCCTATTTCCAAAGGGCACATCCTGAGCTTCTGTGTGGACATCAAATTTTGGGAGGATGCTATTCTACCCACTATGCTCATCAGACCTTATTTGTGGTCAACTACTTGTCTTAAATAAAAGTCTGTCTGTGTCTCCCTCTGTCATTTTTCTTATGGCTCCAAGCCTGAAATTATATAGAGATAACTCTTTCCACAGACTCATTGTCTCATCTATAAAATAGGTGTCAACAAAAGAATCCAGACTTACTAGGAATAAATTGGTCAATGTACCAGTTTGGACTTTTTCAAATTGTAGAGCTTAGTGATTTAATGTCTTAATGTTTGTGTTATCAGGAAGATAAAATGAATTAACCGTCATATAACACAAATGGTGTTTGATCTTAGCTCTTTCACAGAAGAGCTATTTGACTTCAGACAAATTATTTATCTTCCTTTAATATCAGGTCCTTTATGATAGCATTCAATAAGCAGAATAATGTAATGTTGATTTTAAAGATAAAATAAAGATTCATAATTTATAATAATTCCTGATAAAATAAAAATGATAAAAATCCTGTATATGAATATGCCAACCACAGTAGATCCAGTGATTAGCCTGATGACAGATTTTGTTTGGCCAGCATATGGGCTTTATTTTTTTATTTGAATTTAAATGACATTTAAGCAGAGAAGAAAAATTTAACAGAGAGCTAGAAACATTGATGAGAGAGAAACATTAACCAGCTGCCTCCTGCACACCCCCTACTGCGGATGTGCCTGCGACCAATGTACATGCCCCCGACCGGAATAAAACCTGGAACCCTTCAGTCCACAGACCAATGCTCTATCCACTGAGCCAAATTGGTCATAGGCACCACTCTTCACTGCCTTCAAATAGTTTTATCTATCCTGGGGAGACTGGGTTTATTAGTACAATGCAGGTAACAGCAAATATTCAATAAATGAGAATGCTAACAGAGGCAACTTGCCTCAATACTGACTATCTAATTCTAGGTAGTAATTCACTAACTAGCCCTAGCTGATTTCTCAGTGGGTAGAGCATTGGGCTGCAGACCAAAGGGTCCCGGATTCTATTTCAGTCAAGGGTGTGTACCTTGGTTGCAGGCTCCTCCCCAGCCCGTTCCTGGTCAGAGCACCATGCAAGAAGCAACCAAATGATGGGCTTCTCTCACATCGATGTTTCTCTCTGTCTTTTCCCTATCTTCCACTCTCCCTAAAAAATAAACCACAGGTGAGGATTAACAACGAAAGAAAGAAAGAAAGAAAGAAAGAAAGAAAGAAAGAAAGAAAGAAAGAAGAAAGGAAGAAGAAGGAAAGGAAGGAAGGAAAGGAAGGAAGGAGGAAGGAGAAGGAAGGAAGGAAGAAGGAAGGAAAGGAAGGAAGGAGTGAAGGAAGAAAGACCGTAAAAGGAATTCAATGAAGAAGGGCCGGAATACCTGCAACGTACCGTAAAAGTTTATTAATCTTACCGTAGCCCTCCACTACCGACTAAGACACATACTCCCGTCCCGCATCCTCCTCATGCCTTCGTCCGCTCGCCTTCCGCTCTCACGCTCACTCTCTCCGTTCTCTCCCTCCTCCCTCCCTACCCCCTCACATCCCGCCCCCCCCTCCCTCCCCTCCCATCCCGTCACCTCCCTCCCCACCTCCCTTCCTCCTTCCCTTCCTTCCTCCTTCCCTCCTTCCTCCTTCCCTCCCCTCCCTTCCCTCCCTTCTTCCTTCCTTCCGCTCCTTCCTCCTTCCTTCGCCTTCCGTCCTTCCTTCCCCTTCCTTCCGTCACCTCCTCCCTCCCTCCCGCTCTCTCTAATTTCATTTTTTTAATAACTCCATTTTCTGATAAATTCTTCCTTCTATTTCTATGAGTTTTATTCACTGACCTAATGTTTATCCCTAAGATAACATTAAATAGGTCAAATTCTGCATCTAGTCAAATGTCTCTCATTTACGGGAACACATCTATTATTTCGATGACAGCATTCAATTAGTATACATCATTGAACTATCTGTCTTACTACTGTCGAAAAATATACACTTGTGCAAATTTAACAAGGCCTCTCTCTTTTTTAAGGCCTCTCTTTTGTTCACTTTTCTTGGGCTCGAAGTCCATAGAATGATTATTGGGCAATTTTTCTTTTTACAAAAATAATTTTTAAATTCGTCTTAACCTTCAGATTTGGCAATAGGATGTAGTACACTCTCCCACGACCCTCTCACCCCAAGCCATCTTTCCTGCTCCAGGAGCCCTGAAGAAAACTTTGTAGTTTGGCGACACATTAAAAATGCTAACTTGGAACTATTAACTAGTGGGCATATGTCAAGAATCTAGAGAACTAGACGGGGGCTCTGAGTCAGACCTGGTATTCCTGATGTTGAGAAACGTATGAAAGAAATACCAGTCACGTTGGACAGCAACATCTCACATGAAGGCTATAATTGCCAAGCGACCAGATGTCAATATAGTCGGCTTTCTGCAACAGTTATAGAAATTCTATGAGATCTGGAATGCTGAAATACTTACTTACCATGCTGACCACACAAAAATATATTTTTTAATCCTACAGTCACCAAGCCCTTGATATTTAGGTGAAGCTAATTATCTTTAAAGATATAACAATTCAAATTGTCCTGTACATAAACTATTAGCAATGGGAAAGACAAGGATGACAGTAACTTCCAAAGTAATAATCCTCTGATTATTAGCAAAAGTCTATGAAGTTAGTTGGATTATGTCAATGTATTGTTTACAATTTAGAAAACAGATTCTGATATAAACATAGGAGTTTTTTAATTAATTTGTTTTAAAACTCACATAAAAACTACATGTGCATTGTATGCAAATACAGCAAAGCAGGAGAAAAAAGGGATAAAAATCACTTATCTCAAGCATGAGCGATAACAGATGGTGAAATTTTGAATTTTGCACAGTACCTTTCAGATAAGCAGACTTATAACAATGGAAAGTAAGATGATTATCAACCCCATAAGGCATGACTACAGTTCTAGTCAAGGCAGCATTTTCCACAATCATTCTCTCCAACTACACTTCCTGCCAACAGGTCAGCCTTGAAGATTTCTCCTGTATTGATGGACTACATATACTAATACTCTCCAAACTTTCTGACCTTTGTCACCATGTAATTCCTCATATATTTAGACTGACTAGTAAAATGAGCCTACCTGCCAACCACATTGTATTATATGTAATAACTAAGCACATATAGCACAGCCTCAAACACCTCTTGTTTAAGAAATTCAACTCAATATAAATGAATTTTGTCTGATTTGATGTTTGATATTCAATGCATTTATTTAGTTTTTTAGAACAAGAGATCCTTATTAGGCAAATGTAATCAAACACGTTGAAGAGATTTTTAAAACATTAAAATAATAAGTGGATAGTCATAGTAACTCCAAAAAGGTTAGTAGCACAGATGAGTAGCAAATGACGCACATTTTAAACACAAGAAAACATACTAACAACGAGTGGCCAGGTGCACGAATTTGTGCACACTGAAAGGATATTAATTAGAATAAATATTTTAATATCACTATTCACCCTCTCTCTATAATAGAAGTGTCAACCAAATTCATGATCAAAAATGGCAGATGAAAACACATGTGCAACTGGTGCCATCGAGAGCTTTATACTATTTCATATCACACAAGCCTTTTACAGATATAGAATAAACTTGCTTAATTAGACCTGCTTTCTGATTTACCTAAACTTTCTCTAGCCCAGTGAAGCACCCCAACTTCTCTTTTAGGTAATTGTCAGAACACAGCAGTAAATATTAACACGAAGCAAATTATTATTATAGATCACACAGGGAGAACAAAGGGTAAAATATTTAACTGCAGCAGTGTTTGACTATATTCTGCTCAGTGAGAAAACCTGAAGTCATTTTCAAGGTCCACCATTTCTTACTTCTTTTCAGTTGGGTCAAGTTTCTAAGCTTTCTAAATCTCAGTTTTCCAGTTTTTCTCATATTACATGATCTAATTCTAAAGCATCTAGGGGAAATAATGAACAATGTAAATTGATAAACAGAAACAGACCTGGAGACAGAGAAGCAGTGATCAGACTGTCAAACCTCAGAGGGAAGGAGGGGAGGGTGGGGGTAAGGGGGAGAGATCAACCAAAGGACTTGTGTGCATGCATATAAGCCTAACCAGTGGTCATGGACAATGGGGGGGGGGGGGGGGGGGGGAGACTATCTGGGGAGGAGTTTGGGATGGGAATGAGGACAATTATGTGATACCATAATAAAAAATAAAAAAAAAGAAAGAAAAGAAAAGAAAAGAAAAGAAAAGAAAAGAAAAGAAAAGAAAAGAAAAGAAAAGAAAATAAGGTTCCACTGATTCTCCTATCTACCTACTCCAGGACTTCTATGAGGATCAAATGAGACGAGGAACAGGAAAACGCTTCACAGACATTTGGTTACAGTGTAAAATGTTTCCACCTGGCTATAAAGCAAGTAGTGTTCCTGAGCTAAAGAAACTCCAAAAAGGTTAGTCACTAGGGAGATGAAGCCGGTGTTGCTTCATGATGTCATTACCCTGAAAGACACTTAATATATATCAACACAAGAGAAAAATAATATAATTGGTAAGCTGCATAACCAGATGATAATCTTTTGAAAAGTATTTCCTCAACATCTTTTTAAAAAGACCTGCTCTGTCCAAAATGACAGCCCTTAATAAACACATTTGGCTATTTAAATTTAATTAACTTAAAATAAGTTTAAAATTCAGTTCCTTGTTTCAACTGCTCTTGACTTTCTCAGGTTGTTCACTAGAGTGTGAGTGGCAAGAGAGCAATAGTTTGTTAGTTCATACTGCTATATTAGCAGCACCTAAAGAGAGTGCCTAGAACTTATTAGTCAATCAATGTTTGTTGAATGAATTCATAGATTGCATTCCAGTAGAACAATGTTTTTCCAACTTCAGCACACATCAGAACCACTTGGAACACATCCAGCACATGGATTGTTGGACCTTACCCCTAGAATTTCTGATTCAGTAGTTCAGGGGTGTGGCCCACGACTATGCATTTCTAACAAGCTACTGCATTAATGTTAATGCTACCCACTGGCCTGGGAATCACATTTTTAGAATCACTATAGGAAATATCTCTTTAAACTTTCCTCTTGCTTCAGTAGCTCCTGCTTCAAAAATGAACACTGTACTAGACAGTTCTTTTGTATAATACTTAATGCACCTTATTGTTTATTTGACAAATAATCTTCTTATGGTATTATAGAAACATTTAAGCTTGAATTTAGATTACTCAAAATTCAGACACTTTTCCCATCAATCAAGCCAAATATTTACCATAAGCATTTTTCTACCTGCCAAGAGAAGCTAGAATTCCACATTAGCAGCTCAGCATACTACTCCTCCAGCTCATATTTGCACATTTGGAAGAAGGCTGCAAAAATACACACTATCTCTTTGCTGCATGATTGCTCCATGAAGCATGTCTGCCCCCAGAGAAATCAGGTGCCTCGCGCACTGCAGAAATTTATGTGAAAGAAAGTCTGTTTATGAGAGACAAATGTGTACCCAAATTTATCTCCCAGTGACAACTTCAGAATCTGAAAATTTCCAACTTCTCCCCTTGCGAGTTGCCTGAAATTGCTGTTTTTCAAGTCAAGAACACCTGTTTAGTGTTTTTCTCCTTGCCCTCCCTGCTAAATGAAACTGCTAGGAAAACGGCATCTGAAGGTTTTAATGAATAAGAAATACAAAGTATTGACAGATTTCAGCACATTATATAACCGTGACCCTGTCCCCCTAATGAGGGAAGATCAAAAAGGAGGAAAGCAGTTGTGCTGCTGGGTTCTGAGTTTGTTTTTAAACTGTTTCTAATGAGCTCAGAAAAAGGACCATCCTACTGAGTACAGTCAGAAGCAATTTGCATGTTGCTGTGAAATAACATATACAGACATGACTTTGGTAAGTGAACAATTAAAGGTTTGATGTTCAGCATCAGGCACCCTTCCAAATAACTTTCCATCTCAGCTACACAACACTCTAGCAATCAAATTTCCACTTGGGCCAAATCTCACCATATAGCGTGTCCCAAAAAATGTATAAATACATTTTTGAATAATTATAAAGGCAGTGATTATTAAAAGACCTTTCATTTTCAAAATCAAGCTATCAGCTGTTAAAGTGTGTTCACTATTTGGGGGGAAAAAGGGGAGGGAGAACAGAAAAACATATGAATAAAGAACAGCATGACAAAAAGATGTAGAAATACATATACTTTGACACCATCAGTAAAAATGAAAAAAAAAAAAAGCAGACATTCACTGAACAGAACTGAGAGCTGCTGATTGCTGTGTTTAGTAATTAAAAGTCAACATCTGGCCTAGCATCAGGCACCATGTCTCCCACCCTTATTGTCTGACTTATACTCACCTCTCCACACCAAACATGCAATAAATGTCTTAACCCTTACAACTTTCCTCCTTCCTCACCCTTCCCCTCTCTCCAGCTGCCTTTCATCCCATATTCAACTCATCCAACAAAGCTTCCCTTAAAATTTATTTTTTTCGGGTAAATTAGTGTCTTCTGCCATCCTCTCTCAGATACCATGGGTAGGTACCACCACCACCATCATCACCAGCACCATCACCACCGCCATCACCAGCACCATCAGCACTATCAGCACTGTTCATGTCACACTACATCCTAACTGCCTTGCGTCAAGTCTCTCTTACACTGCAACAGTCCCTGCCTTCAAAAGTTTTTGTTTGCTGTTTTGGGGGAAAGAGGGGAAATAAGGAAAGAAGAAATAAGGAAAGAAACCTTCTCGCACAATACGTTGTTCTGCATCTGCATTCTTTGTCCAGTTTTCATCACAGCAAGTAGAACGGATAAGTGTTTTATAGTTTAAGCCATTTGGGTCTTCATCTATCATTTCCTTAAGAAACCCAACAGCCATTAACAACTTTGTACTTCTGGACTATCAAACTGTTTTTCAGTTTTTGTTCTTGTATTATGACCACATCAAACCTTACTCTCTCATCTCTAATGAGAATGGTGTCCTTGGCTGGCAACTAGTTGAGGCTGCAGAAAGATATCTATTTTTCTTCTATTCCTAGAAATGGGTAAGGGGAGGAAGGAATTGGTAAGCATTCCATTGCTACTAAAAGTTTTTCTTTCATAACTCCTACCCATAACACATCTCATCGAACATGGGAACCATTTTCTCCAGGCCAATCAGGTCATTGGTGCTGAGTTTCTCTTCACAGCAAGGTATCCTAATAGCATTCTGTTCTTTCCTTCAGAAGGGACCCAGTTTATCTGCCTCATTTTCTCCAAACTGTTTACATCTCAGCCAGTGTCAGATTATTTCTTGCGCTCATGCTTGGCTACCTCCATGTTGTTGACCATAAATCAAACTTTCCTGAAAGTCCCCAAAGGTGGCCAGAAAGAAGAATCTGATTTTTTCATTCGTAATAAGCGCACACTTGCCAATCACTGAGACTCCTTTGCACTTCTAGAGCTAAGGAGACATTCCCATTACTTCCCAATGGCCCCTATTTGTTCTCTCTGGTTTTATTAAAACCTTTTCTCTTTCATTAAAATAAAAAGCCTCTGAATAACTACAGTTACAGATTTTCTGAAACCGACAATTTATGGCTGCTACTGGCAACCTTCAAAAGCTTTTAAAAATAGTATGGGCTCTATTATTCTATATTATGGTAATTGTAGTAAAGATTTAAGAGGCACTTTAAGACTTTTTAGCTCTACATTCTATTTCTGTTCCAATTTCTTGCTTAGGCATTTGGGAAAGAAGCCTTATTTAAAAACTTTACCCTCTGCCCTCTGATATACAGCTTCCCTCTTAACTACAGTAACTAGACCTCACCACACAATTAGGGAAGCTGGGTGGCCAATTAGAGCTCAGCAAAACTCGGGGCACAGCACATCTCTGTAGAAGCTCGTTGTATTTATATGCACCTGACAATAATCCAAATGCATCTCCTGTGCCATGGACCTTTGACCCTTTTGTTATGCTTCACATCCTCTTGTTAACTCCCTACCCCTCCTCTGGCCCCACAGGAAATCAGTGAAGATAATCATAAGACTAAATAACTCCAGTGCCACTGCTAAAACATTCAAGGCCGTTAATGTAACAAATGCCCAAGTGGCCACAGGGATATAGGTGGTATTGAAATTAAACTGACCTCACTTTGTCCTCCACATAGATGTGTTCTTGCTAGTTAACCTGTGTGTTTCTCTTCTTGTCTAGTCTAGGATGGTTACAATTCAAAACAACCGAGGAAACAGCTAATAGATTTCCACAACCCTGAGCATGCGCAAAAATCCCAGCCTAACGGTCTCATTGTCCTTTGTGTTCAACGCCCCAAATGGGAAGAACAATTTTTTAAATATATTTTTATTGATTTTTTACAGACAGGAAGATAGAAGGATAGAGAGTTAGAAACACTGATGAAAGAGCTGCCTCCTGCACACCCCCCACTGGGGATGTGCCCGCAACCAATGTACATGCCCTTGACCGGAATCGAACCTGGGACCTTTCAGTCCGCAAGCCGACGCTCTACCACTGAGCCAAACCGGTTTCGGCTGGGATAAGCATTTTAAACAAGATTCCCTCCACATGCCACACTGCTCAGGCATTTTTCTTGGGCACGTGCCATATGGACAAACCACACATGCTCTGCTCCTTCCTCCCCTCCTTGAGAATCTCAGCAGCATCTGGACAGCACAAGTCTGCAAGCCTCCACCTCTGCAAAGGACAGAGCCAAACCCCAGACCCTCCTCGCTCTGACAAGAGCCCTCCAACTAGAGCCCCAATATTTTATTGTGTCAACAGTTACTGGCTAGGGAGCTTTCACACGGACATCCTCACGGAGCATGTCATCCCCAGACTGCCAGCTTGCTCCCAGAGCAAAGGATAGCTCTATCCCACAGCCGCAGGAAATAATCCTAAGGGTGTCTGCTTTGTTTCGACTCGCTCCAACTTCCCATGTAAATTTCAGAATAGCGAAACACACAGTGCTTCCTGCCCACTGGTATTTTATGATTTCAATTTGCTAGCAAAGCTCTGAATTTCATTATATTTTCCCATTTGGTGCATGGGATTTTTACAGTTAGCAGATGTTCACTTAATAGAGCCTCCTAGTGAGCAAATCCGTTTTTTCCCTCCGGGATTCGTGTAACTCTCTAGTCCTGCAGTAGCTGTTTCCGGGGCCTGCCAAGTTTTCTGGCAGCGGAAGTGCACATGGAGACGTGAAGCAGCTCTTGGAAAATGTATATTCTCATTCCTCCAGTCTCGCTCATCCAACTGAACTCCTTCCTCATTAACAGCACACGAGAAAGCCTGCGGGGGAAGCACCAGCTTCAGACGCTGGGCAGGTTTCACTCACAGATGCAAAGATGTTCTACACGCAATAAATATTTTCTTAGCCTGCGGCCACTGCAAAACCCCAAACTTTTTCATGCATCCAAAAGACTAAGCGTTTCCCAAACCACTCGCCCCGACAGTCTCTCACTAGTGAGTCCTTTAGAGCTTTGAACTCAAAGATATCTCAGGACATTAAAAGAAGGCACAATGCAGAAGCGAGGTTCCTGTCCCAGAATTCTGAGATGTTGCTTCACGTTTCTTACTTAACTAGGAAAAGTGCGCATGTCTGCAGAGGCTGTTGTCATGGGCTGCCTTCAGGTTGCAAACACAACCTAAACATGTGAAGATCCAATGTCCCATCAATTTAATTCATGATATAAAAGAATGAATTCTCTTGGAAGTCCATTTGAGACCCCAAATTATCCCAAT
This sequence comes from Pipistrellus kuhlii, assembly GCF_014108245.1. NCBI lineage: Eukaryota > Metazoa > Chordata > Mammalia > Chiroptera > Vespertilionidae > Pipistrellus > Pipistrellus kuhlii. The sequence continues at coordinate 9,951,436 of NW_023425584.1, forward strand.
AAGTAGCACTATTACAGGACACATTTTATGAGAAAAACTGAGACCTCAACTTGCAAAAGGTCCTCCAGGTTATTTCTTGGTATGACTCTTAAGATTAGGGACAAATAAGGGATAAAAAGGGGGATGAGAGGGACTTGGAGATGTCATTAAAAATTTTTTTTAATTGATTTCAGAGAGAAAGGGAGATGGAGAGAGAAATAGAAACAACGATGAGAGAGAATCATTAATGGCGGCCTCCTGCAGACTCCTAACCCAAGCATGTTCCCTTGACCAGAACTGAACCTCGGACCCTTCACTCCACAGGTCAATGCTCTATCCACTGAGCCAAATGGGCTAGATTTGTCATCAAATCTTATTCCTTCTCTCCTGATTGAAGATCCCTAAACATCGACAATGGACTTGCCTGACCTTAGAAGCCATCCAGAGCTGTCTGGCCTTCTAATGCGGTCTATGCTGATGTTCTCATATAGATGTTCATACGCTGACCAGCTTTTCATTCTGGCTGTGACAATGACAAGTCTCTAAATTAATCATCCTTCAGGACTCGGGCAAATGCCTCCTCCTTCATGCAGTTCCCCAAGATCCCCACCTCTTACCCTCAATCCAATTAATATGCATCTTTTTTGTAGCTAAGAAACCCATTATTTTCCAAATGCCTCACTGAACAGGTAGGTGTGCTGAGGTTTTTAGCACTTTCACAAGCTGTGTGACCCTAGACTGGTGAATTTCCCTCTCTGAGCCTCAGTTTCCCTGTGAGTAAAATGAAAATAATAGGACCTACCATACAGGGCTGTTGAAAGGACTGACTTGGATCAGTTACATAAAGAAGATAAGATGATGCCTAACACAGTTCAAGTGCTCAATAAATATTAGGAGAGATAATAATAATAAATGTTCAGAAAACCATTCCTCGAGAAGCAATAGTGCTTTCCACAGAGAAACCAAACAGGGAGGCCTCTCTCAAGTGCTCCGGCAATAACTTGTGCTTACATGGTGATTAAACAATACGTTGGCAGTAATGAACCAGCCACCAGGTCATCACCAAACCACAGGGTCTCTACTGCTACTATGGAGGCATTTAAATGGTGTTGTGATGGGTTTTTTTTGGCTTTTAATTGGCAATGCGTTGGTAACCCTAAATTATAAAGAACTTTATTTATCTGCACCAGCTAATCAATATTCTCTCAGCATGCTCAGCTCCTTGCATCTCAGAGGCATAAAATAAATGGTCGGTCAGCAACACAATTTAGTTGCAATGGTGGCGGTAATCTTCCCCCCTAAATTATTCATCTTCTCAAAAAAGCAATTTGACAAATGTTTATTTCTTCATAATAGATCCTAACAACCGCTGATTTGTGACCCTGGCCTCGGACTGAATTTAAATCTGGGAGGAGAGAAGGACCCCAGGAAAATGTTGAGACGGGGTCACAGACCAGATCTGGGGCTGTCTCCTCCTTGCTCCCCCAGAGCACTCTGGCCTCCCGGGCAGGAGGGCACTAATTGGATTTGAGAGAGTAATGAGTGGGAAGCGCACACAGATACAACCTGCAGGGGGAACGCCTGCACCTCGGGGTTGGCAGGAGATTGGGGAGCACAAATCCGGGGAGGAGCCCCATGGCCAGGCCAGAGACCAACACGTGGGGTTGTCCTGACAGTGACCTGGGTGATGAGGAGACGGGTGAGAGGTGGGGGAGGTGGAATTCTGAGTGCTTTCTGGCATCAGCCAGCTTTCTGACCAGGAGACCTCAACTTAAAAAACAATCAAGTATACACAAGGTACTTCTCTTCTTCTGCCTCTTCTGAATCATCTCTCTCCAATGGCCCTGATACTACCATTGAGAATTCCTATCGATATTTGAGAAAAAGCAGATCTTCTTGCAGGTAGCTGGGTAGGATCGTGGTGCACCCAAGGGACCCTTCTCCTGCTGCCTTATAGTCTTGACCTCCTTGAAGGCAGATGACAGAGGATTTCCACCACTTTTTCCCCACACCTCTAAGAAGAGCGTTCTTTTCCTGCACAGGAAAAGCACGGGAGTTACCGCACTCTCTTGGCTCTTGTCCCAGCCGTGTGACCAGTGATAGAAAGTCCCTCTCAGCGAAGGCACAGGGTACACCCTGACTTCTGTCCTGCCTGCAGCATGAACAGATTGCTGGGCTTCAGCCTGGTTAGGACTGCAACTCCTAATCCATCACTCACATTCCCCATGTCCAAAGTCTCTGGCTTGGAAAATTCTGGGGAAGGACCCACATCAAATTCTGTAATATAGGTGATCCTGAGCTTTGACACTTTTATTTTTCCAACCACCTTGTTTAACATATATAATTTTTTAGAGAATGCCGTAGGACTTATTCCTAAGCAAGGTGGGTTCCCAGGCTTTAGTACTCGCTGTCACTATAATTTAGGGCTCATCTTTGAGACGAGGGCTTTAAACTCAAATACAGTGAAGGGATTAAGCAATTCAAACTGGCAATTACAGAGGAGCCACAGAGCTGCAGATCACAGCACAGGGACTATAGCCAATACCATCGTGATAAATACATATGGGCCAGGTGGGTACTTGAAGCAGCAGGGGGACCACTCTTTAAAGAACAAGCTTTTCTAACCACTTTGCTGTACATCTGAAATGAATACAGAATAAAAGGAATGTAAGCTATACTCTGAAATGTTAATGGAAAAAAAATACCTACAACAGTTAGGAAAAATAAATAAATGAGCGAATCCACAGGGCAAGTGCAGACATATGTCAGGGGCTGATAATCACACTCACCCTCTCAACCTAGTGTTTTTGAGCCATGAACCAACTGCATAACCAGGAGGGGCAGCACTGAGTAAAGCCTGGGTGAGTTGAATGAATTGCTCAACATCAGAAAGCTGGGAAGGAAGACATAAACCACAACCAAGATCTCCAAAGGTCCATGACAATGTAAGAGACCTTCTCCTGGGACCTTCCCACCCAGCACTGCTCACACACTCTCGATGTGATAATTACCTGCATCATGTTTTTACTCCAGACAGTTTCAAAGAGTAAAGGCAGCGAGTGATGATGGACACACCCAGGGCTTTGCTTTCTGGTTTTAATCCCACCTGCTTCTCTTGCTCTTTGTGTGGCTATGAGCAAGTTAAGTTTCTAAGCATCCATCTGTTCTGTAAAATGGGAATGAATGTCTAACCCATTAGGTTGTTGACACATAGCAAGTACCAAACAAATAGCAGATCTTCCTTTCCTTCCACTGCCCACTCCCCAGGCACTCTGCTGAGCTAGACGTTCAGGACAAGGCACACACCTTGGGGGCAGTCAGCAGTGAGGATGCCCCGACTCCTTGCTCTTATTAACAAGAAGCAAGCAAAGCTCAGTGGAGCTATGGCTAGGGCGCTTGGATATACCAAAGGCGTTCCTCCCTTTTCTCATTTCTATTTTACAAGACCCAGATCTGTCACTCCACATCTACTTTGCTCCCACAGGACAGAGTTGACCTAAAAGTGTAACGTGAGAATATCAGTGATCATTTTTGCCAGATATAATAGCAATGATTAGTCAGAGAAGAGAAAGGGTACTCCTCAGCTGACAGGAGAGGGCAACTGGCAAAAAAGAAGGAATAACCAAAAATACTCTTAGGACATTCAGATAAAGTAATAAAGAAGTTCTGGAATCTGTTTTAATGCTATTAGTTTGTATTCAAGGAGGAAAAAAATAAAATACCTTCCCAAAGCCCTGTATGGCAAGTAGCACTTTTTCTCCAACAAAAATAGACAAAAGCAAAGATGAAAGCAAATGTAATTCCTTTTGAAGAGAAAAAAAAAAGTACATAGCATCCACTATGTGCTTTCAGTGGTGCTATATTCAGGGTGAGGCAAAAGCAGGTTCAGAGTTGTTCATATGGAAAATAATAATTAATAATAATACAAGAATAAATTGTTTCACATACAACTTTAGACCTACTTTTGTCCTACCCTGTATAACACAAACTGGTCTCTGCCCCTTATGAAACTGCTGCTTAGATGGAGAAAGAAGACAAATAAAAAGGGAAGATTATTAACTTCATGAGAAATATAGTTAGCAGACACTTGATAAATTCAAAGGTGACTGAAGACAAGGTGATAGAAAATTCATTCAGATCTCCCCTCCTCCCTTCCTTTCTTCCCATCTTTCTTCCTCTCCTCCACGTCTCCCCAACTCTTTCTTTCCATCACCACTCCCTTAAATTGGGCACCAACATCTCTAGCTTTGACTATTTCAAGAAGCCTTTGTGGCCTCCAGCATTGCCCCTCTCTATCTTTAACTTGGAAGGATGATTTTTTTTTTTTTTAAATGAAAATTGAGCCGGTGCTTAAACCACATTGGTGAAGCCGCATAAACTTCAGAATAAAATCAAAATAGCTTTAAATGATATGAGATCCTTTGTGCTGTGTCTGCCTCTTCAGGCTTATCTCCAACAAACTGTCACTGGATTCAAGGCCAAACGGAAAGATGAGTCTCCTGCCAGTTTTTGGAATACTCTCTTCTCTCTGCACAGAATAACCTCCCTGTTGTTCATTTTCTTTCTCTTTTTTTATATAATTATTTTTTATGTTTTTATTTATATATTTTTTAAATTTTTTTATTAAGGTATCACATATTTGTCCTCAACTCCCCATTCCAATCTCCCTCCTCTCCCCATTCATGCCCCCACCCCCCTATTGTCCTTGACCACTGGTTAGGCTCATATATTTTCTTATATCTGGGTTATTCCTGTTCACTTTTTAGATTCAGCTTTAGATATCCATCCCCATGGTATCTCTGACCCTTCACACAGACCAACAAGCAGAGATATCAGAAACCTAGTCCCTAGGTACTCTATGGGGGTACGCCCAGAATAATGTATTTACCCTCATCATCATCATATTATATTGGAATGTCTGCTGACTTCTCTGTGTCTCCATTAGACTTAAAGATCACTGAGGCTGTGAACGCTCATTGTCATAGATTTCCAGTGACTAAAGAGAGATTCTAATAGACAAGAGGCTATATAAGCAAATATTTATTAAATAAATAAGCACAATAGAATTACTGGGTAAGATGTTAGGGAGGAGATGAAGTTCTCAATCAGTTTCAGAGGAACTTAGGTAAAATGGAATGGAGACATGTACCAAAACACTTTATCTTCCAATAGAGCTTCCCAAAATGTAAATATACTTAATGGTTAACACAGAAAGTATTAATTTTTATCACCAAGAATGATCCAATTTAAAGTTAGTCTCCAGATAAAATAAGATAAAGTATTGAAGGGGATAAACTTTTGGAGGGTAGAGCAAAACTCAAATATATTTTATATATGTTTTAATATATTTTATGTATTTTTAATATATTTTATTGACTTCAGAGAGCAAGGGAGAAAGGTGGATAAATAGATGATAGATGATAGAGAGATAGATACATAGATAGATGATAGATAGATAGATAGATAGATAGATAGATAGATAATAGATAGATAGATAGAATTATTGATTGGCTGCCTCCTGCTCACCCCACCCTGGGGATTGCAACCTGGGAATGTGACCTAGAATCAATCATGACCTCCTGGTTCATTCATTGATGCTCAACCACAGAGCCATGTCAGCCCAGGAAAAGTCATTCTTTCTAGACTCCTTCATTTTAGTCTATTTACTCTGCCAATCAGCAAAACTACACTTCAGTTGGGGGAGAAATGCCCTAGATGAGAAAACATATTTGTTTCTAAAACATTAAATGCTAGATGGTGATGAAAATAAAAGTCATGCTCCACAGAACAGTGTATAATGGCTTATCGCTATAGCATGAGCCCAAGTGTCTTAATCTGACACTTTTAATATCCCTATCTTCTTTTCCTTTCTTGTCTCTTTCCTGTTATTATTTCTTTCTGTACCTTTTGCAGTTCCATGAGATCTTAATTATTCCCAGATAAACCATAGTTTATTTTTATACCTCTGCCTTCCCATGTCTTGCAACTTTTTCCAGAATAGCCTTTCCCTCTCCTGAACTGGAGTACTCACTCATTACTGCTTGATTCAAATTCTTACCTCCCCTGTGAAGCCATTTACAACCCCTCCAAAGTTGAATTAATTCCCCCACCTCCATTATAATGCTTTCTGGGGAGCACTAGTTTCAAGAAATGTCAATAGGTTATATGGGGAACAAAGGTTCCCACTATCAATAAGTTGTGAAATATTTGGCTAATGATGTACCATGTCTATAGCAGGTCTGAGTTCTTATGTGCAGTGTGAAACTTAAAACGAGATTATGGTTTAATATAGTTTTCAAATGTATGTAACATAAAATTCTTAAAGCCAGGAATTCCTTTCTTCACAAAATAATTTGAATGGCTAGTATGCCACAGAATATTTTAGGAAATGTGATTTATTTTGTGTTACCTACATGTCGGTTTCCCCAAAGGATCTGTATGCTCATTGAGAGTACAACTAATTTCTTACTGGTCTTTGCAACTAGGAATTTTTATACAGTAGCAGTAGTTAATGTATATTTCTTCTTTAATTTATAGAAAGAAGGTTGCTAAAAAAAAAATAGTAATAGGGTTGGCCAATCTTATATAGCTCTCATGATTTAAGTGAACATGCACTTACGTATACCCACCCCTTATCTTACAAGCCAATGTAATATGACTTAGTTGCAAGTGACAGAAACCCAACACAAACTAACCTTTACAAAAGAGAAATGTGTTGGTAATGTAGCTGGAATGGTGGAATAGGTTAAAGAACTCCACAAAAATCAGGAACTCTGGAGGAAAAGAATGAGTATTCCATGCTTCTAGAATATGCATGTTCTCTCTATATTCATCTTCCATCATGGCAACACTGTGTCCTCTTTGCATTTCTGTATCCCTAATTGAAATTAGGTAGTCAAAATAGTAGGGGGGATAAAACAGAAACCATAGCCAAACAAGTACCCTCAGCAGAAAGTGTGAGCCTCTTTCTCCCAGTGTCTATAGATCGATATCACTTAAACACTCTGTTGGTCTTTGCACCGTCCATGAGTAGACCCATGCCTAAGACCAATTTCTATTGGCAGGGAGGTGGGTAACACAATCAAGGCCTGAACCCCAATTCCAGCCTTCCCTGGGAGCCTTGGTGAGTTCCCAAAAGGAGAGATAGAAAAGCTTGATGAGCAGACCAGTGAAGAACTACTACCATCCACTCTAGCCGCATAAACATGCCTCACCTCTAAGGCTGTCCAGACACCCTACCCTTGTAACCCAGGAAAAAACGTTCTGTTTTTGTTGTTGTTGTGGGAAAACCTCTGTCTTACATTCTATTTTGGCTGCAAGCATCTCTTTCCCACTGAGAAGGAAGAGCTTTCAAACAGCAGAGCAAAGGGACATTGAGAATATATACTTGGTTTATTAAAGCAGAAAGATGCTATGTTTGACTTTAAAATGCAAATATTTGAGTCTTTTTAAAACTCCTGGAAGCCAAGTAACAAGAGAAACTGTCTGATAGGTTAATCAGGTGAAGGTAAGCCTTTATTTCATGTGTCTTTTTCTGGGAGAGAAACACAATTTGCCTCCCAGACTCCCCATGAAATCTGGGTAGAGACAGGCTGAGTTACATACAAGACTGCTACAATCCACATAAATCTAGCATTATTTAATTCTTCTCTTTTCCACTATATCAGGAAAAAGTTTGGCAGAACCAATTCGACCCTCCTTTCCTATGCTGCTTAACTGGAAGTTTCTAAGTCACCAATGGAGCAGTTTGATTTTTTTTGAGAGACCGAGAGAAAAATGAAGAATTAAAATTATAATTAGAAAAATTGCCTCAATCAGAATTGCACTTCAATATGCTTGAATGGATTGGCTAAGTAAGTTCAGGCATCCATTAGTTTCCAAATTGAATTAAAATATATTGAGTGCTAATTTGGAATCGAAAAGCAGCCAGCTGGAATAGAATGGAATCGTCTGGGTCTACAAGGGTAGCGCAGGCAACACAAAGCGAGGAGAGATGATGGCATGTTTGCTGACCCGAAGGAACAAAACAGAAGTCTTAAAAACCACTGGTAATTTATTACAGCCCATTATACTAATATTGCTGTTTACTCCCAGCCTGCATAATGGGGGGTCGCTTTTGATTCCGCCCAGCACAATAGCCCAGGCCTACCCCCCTCTCTGCTCCTTCCGCAGGAGGCCCTTTCTCTCTGCCATTTGCTGTGTGTGGCACAGATGACCTGTGGTAATTGCTGGAGACATTTTCACCCATAGATTTCAGCAAATGTAATTTCCTTTTGATTCCACCACATCCTGTCCCTGCCCTGCTGTGACAACGGACTCCAATAATCACGCGACCAACGTTCAGATAGAGATCAAGTAATGCAGCCAGCTGTATCACAACTTTTGACTTCCAACTTTGTACTTATTCGGGTGAGCACATATTATCATTTGAGAAAATGAAAAACATTTTTTTTCCTCTAATGAAAATAGCTTTTGGCCTGGTGTGAGGTTGGTGGAATTGTCCTGAGTTTAAAAAAAAAAAAAAAAAATCTTTATATAATTTGGCTCTAACAAAAGTCCTTTAAAAAAAAAATAGTGAATGCTTTTCTTCACATTTTAAAAGCACCCCATGCTTAAAATATTCATTAATTGTGGTCTTGAAAAATGAATCCTTATTTTTAAGACTGTCTTTCCAAAAATCTGAATCGCTAAAGTAATTTATTTTTCGAAGGAAGAAAAGGGGAGCCTGGCCAGTTGGCTTAGTGGTTGAGCATCAAACTATGAACCAGGAGGTCATGGTTCTATTCCCAGTTAGGGCACATGACCTCGTTGCAGGCTTAATCCCAGTAAGCCATGTAGGAGGCAACCGATTGATGATTCTCTCTCATCATTGATGTTTCGCTCTCTCTCTCTCTTCCACTCGCTTCCTCTCTCTGAAATCAATAAAACCATTTTTTAAAAGTGGGGGAAGGTAGAGGAAAAAGTGAGGAGAAGTATTGCATAACAAGGATTTCATTAAAAATTACTCCAAAACTTGGAAGCATAAAACAATCATTTGTTATCCTCATGGATTCTTTGGGCCAAAACTTGGGACAAGAAACAATGGGAACAGCTTATCTCTGCTCCCTGTTGGCTGAAGCCCTTGATGGAAGACTTGAAAGGTGAGGTTTGGAAGCATCTGCCAGCTTACCCACAGTCAATGGTGGCTATCAATTGGAGAAACAAGCTGCTGCTAGTGTCAGCTGGAATACATACCCATGGTCTTTCTTCCTCACACAATGGTAGTTTGGTACCAATACAACGTGGCCCCAAAAAGCAAACCACGACATGCCTTAATATCACTTGCCCAGAGAGACACCCAGTGGACTGATGGACTAATTCTCATCAGATACCAGCCAACAAACACAATACATCATTTGAACCAAGGTCACTCCACACATATATTATCTTAAGAAGGAGGGCTGCCTAAAAAGAAAAAAAAAAAGTAGAGTTGGATAAATTCTTGGACTTTGAACTGGCTTAATATTTACCCAAAAAAGATTGTTTTATATCCGATGAGTTTTAGTTCATTTTAAAAATGAAGTTTAAGTGTTTTCTGTTGTCAGCAGAAATGGAAGTCCAAGAACAAGACAAAATCAGACAGAAATTATAGATACACTTTATTTGGACATCTAACTTGTATTATAATACATAGGTATTTGGCCCCAATGAATTAGGAATCTATTTAAATTTTTAATATGTTAAAAAAGCAAGATCTTTTTAACTGTGACATCTCTCATCTTTCATCCATTTAATCAATTTTTCTTGAATATCTACAATGACCAAGGTATTCTAGGAGGGACTAATAGAAAAAATGGCACAGTCCCTTCCCTTAAGAAGCTCAGAGGCTACAGTACAGAAAGAACACAATTATTTTAATAGGGGAGTTCCATTCACAAAAAAGGGATCCATACATGTTTTAAAAACCTCAGAGAGAATGCAGGAATCATCAAAGTTTCACGCAAATTAGGAAAATATGCCTAATAAACAACAAATAGTCTGTTACTATCTGCTTTGCTCAGTCAGCCAGTGAGACCAGTAATAAAGTCAAGATAGGAGATTCATTTATCTTGTGATCTGGTTAGCTCTACACATGGCAAATAGTCCCAAAGCTGTAATTATGCTCCTGTTTCCTGTCGTCATCATCATGAAAATGCACAATTAGAAGGAAGACTGATTTCTAAGTGTGAATGCTTGAAAGGCATTCATTCTCACTATCAGAAAAGACTTCAACACTTAAGAGATTCTGACTGATGCTCTGCTCCCTTATGTCACCATAAAGCTAGAGAAAGCAGAGAAATGTTAATTAGGAACCATTTGGAAACCTGGGCATCCCATATTTTACCAAATCTAAAACATAATCAATTATAAGACACTCCATTTTTTTTATTTACCATCAGGAAAGACAAATGCTGTCAAATAAACTATGACACTACTCTATAACATTCTCACATCCCAAATTCAGAGAATGTCCTAGGACAGGAAAAGAAATATCTTTGCTCAGTGTTAAAAGAATGCCTGGTATATAATAGACATGGTATAAATATATTTGAATAAATGGCATAGTCATCTAAACATGGAAAAAGAGTTAAGGTGCTTAACACAATCCTAAGGCTCCGGTCAGCATAAATGGAGAAAAAAATTTAAATCTGAAATTGGGTGATGCTACTTGAGTTACCCTTCGACAGAGCTTCTAGAAGATTTTTTTTTTTCCACGGTTGAGGACAATTTGAAATTGGAAAAGCAAATCTAGAGTTGTAACATAATTTGGCTCCTGTTGAGGAGCCAAATTAAAGTGTTAATTCTTGTGTATAGAATTTTCCTCTCACCTCTACCTCAGGGGACTCTATACCTCTGGCTTTGGGAATAACCAGGTCACCACAGGACAAGACTGGAGAGATGACAATAAAGTGATAACTTTTACTGCAGTGGAATTACAAGGATCATTTGATAATTAGAGGAAGGATATGAATAAAGAAACAAGAAGACCCTAAGTGGGCCTAGGACCATCCACTATTATGAGAGCAATCATTTCCTAAGGGCCTATAGGTACCAGATACTCAGGTCCTACAGAATGACTTGGGTGGGTTACCTCCATTCATTTCCCACCTCTATTAAATTTCCTTAGTTCACACATGTGGTTTAAGCAAATCAAACAGACTTTAAATAGGGGACAAAGGTGGAGGGTTGGGGCTCATTTATTTTGTATCCTGAATAAAGGAGAAAAAGATAGTAATATTGCCAATTCACCCAGCTTCCATTCTGAGTTTCAAGAATTGGACGTGTCATGTTTTGGGACTGATGTCACTGACATTGTTATGATTCTTCTAGAAACATCTTTCCCATCCCTGAGGGAGCAGAAGGATTTGAGAAGCGTCTTGGGACTTTTTCTTGATGTAAAGGGTCTAATGAAAATGTCAACAGCTCCAGTCTGTATCTGGATTTCAGAGAATTTAAAGGACCTTTCACAACTTCTGTCTATCTGAGCAGAACCAGCTTCTCCCAAGTGCCTTTTCTCCAAGGCCATGGTCAGCAAACTGTGGCTCTCAAGCCACATGCAGCTCTTTGGCCCCTTGAGTGTGACTCTTCCACAAAATACCACAGCCTGGGTGAGTCTGTTTTGGAGAAGTGGTGTTAGAAGAAGTTTAAGTTTTAAAAAATTGACTCTCAAAAGAAATTTCAATCATTGTACTATTGATATCTGGCTCTGTTGACTAATGAGTTTGCCAACCACTGCTCCAAGGATAACACACCAGAAAGAATAGTAGGGGGAAATTCTCAGAGGGTTGTTTTATCCTAAGATCCAGGAGAAGAGACAGAGGAAACTTGACTTCAGGTGGTGAACACACAATACAATATACAGATGATGTATTAGAGAACTGTACACATGAAACCTATATAATCTTATTAACCACCCTCAAAAATTCCATTAAAAACATTTTTAAAATAGACAGAAGCTGGTATTATTGACTCTGCTACTTTATCTTATTTAGAGATTCGGGGGTGGGGGAGAAGCATGTATTACTCTGGCAGTATTCTGTTGACTGGCACAAAATTATTTTTATATTATTTGGCATATCTGCCAAGTCACCACCAACAGCCCTGCATCAGAAGTATTACCAATTCATTTTCTTACGTCAGGAGAAAAAAAATAAACTAAAAAGAACAAAATTCTCTTAACAGCGGGCATGAGGAGCTGGGCTTAACCAGCCTGGTTTCAAGGTGAAGCACAGTTTGTGGGGAATTGGGAGGTGTACCCCATTGTTACCCAGCTACCCTTTATCTCAAGGTCCTGTTTCTTCCTAAAGGAGAAGGAAAATTGCTTTGCAGATGGGTTTGGGGGAGTCTCTTCATTGCAATTTTTCAGACATAAAGAGAAATTGAAGAATTAACTATCGCAATAATTGGCACTCTTCCAATTTGGGAGATGGGGGCATGTTCCCAGGGCCACATAGATAGTAAATTGCAAAGCCCAAACCCAACACAACCTGAGCTGCCATGTCCAAGGGCAGCACACCAGAGAGGATTTAGGTCAAGGACAGAGAACAAAGAGGCTTAAATCAACCGCTTGCAACTTTAGTGCAACAATCCAGAGATCTCTTGGGGGCATGAAAAGGACTAAGAAAGGTTTTGGTGATGCAACCAGATTTTAAATATTTCAACCGATTATAAAACTACAATTCAAACACAACTACAGGCCTTTGCTCAAGAGACTCTAGATACACCTTGGAGAAAAAACAGGAATTAAATTTAACTACCACCTCCCCACTCCCACCCCCATTTCATTGTTTTAATTGTTGGAAAGTGATATTGTTACCATCAAAAAATTAACATTCTATATAATGTGTGTTATACATAAAATAAAAACTCATAAAAATAGATTTGGGGAAAAAAGGGATTTTCATTGGGATTAAGGTTATTCTCATTTATCTATTTTATATATGATGCAGCTCTATAATGCTTGAATTTTTGACATTGAGCATATATGACTTTTCTATTTGGAGAAAAACAAGGTGGATTTTATTTTTCAATCACTGCAAGACAATGAAAGACCAGCAAAAATGTTTATGATGTAAGAGTCATTTTTTAAAAGTACTAAAATTTAAGAATTTAAAAACAGAAGTGACAATGTTTGAGCCAAGGCAAGATAACTGGTATTTTAATTACCAGTGTTCTTGCTTTTCATTTTTTGGAAAAGTTGATAAGGTGCAGTGCAAAGGACATAGAAAAGGAAAGCCATTTTCTTACAACTTGGAGGAAGAGGATTCAAAAAGAACAAAGGAGCTCATTGACAGGTCTCACTGCAGACATGTTATTAGAAGGGGAAGGAATCATAGAATTTTGTTTTAGCTGTCACACTTCCTCTTGTTGGAGGCACAGTACATCAGCAAGCCAGCTACTAAAGAAGAGTGGCCACGTGAAATAGAGGGAACAGGAACCAGTTATTCCCCTGGGAACTCAGTCAATTAAATGCAGCCTGGAAGGGATCTAATCTAATATCAAAGAGGCTGTCGGGGGATCAGTTCCCCAGAGTTTAGGGTTAATGATGTCGAGCATGGCAACCTGGCCAGGAGCAGAGAAAAAGAAACCTCACTGAGGTCTGGTATAACTAGAAAAGACCAAAATAAATTAAAGTAAGCATTTTCCAGAGTAATGGAGGACCTTGGGCAAAACCTTCTGCAGTCATAATACCTTCTGCTTGTGGCAGGCTTCAAGGGGTTGGGTTCTCCAAGATTTAGCGTGCTTTGCTTGAAATCATAATTTCTGTGCCCAAAATCATAATCAGCACTAAAGAATGACCTCCCTTGATATCATTCAAAATTCCTGGAATTTTAGTCTAGTACATTCCAAAAGAAGTCCCTCTTCCACCCAGGGTAGAACTGGAAACATCATATTAATCCTGAAGTTTTTGCACAAAAGATCTCTGAGATGAAAGTCGCGGGTAAAACTGTACCTAGAAATCTGAGTGTAAATTAATTACCTACCAGAGTGTTGGTAAAAATTAGTGACCAACACAAACAAAGACAAGGTGAACTACTAAATACTGGGCCTTCACTAGTTGTGGTCAAAAGGGCCCTCCTTCTAAAGAGCTGCGAATTTGTGAAAAGGTCCTCTCGTTATTTCACAGGTCAAGGGTGAGGTGAAGTAAGAAAAATATATTATTCATTCAAATGAACAGGCAGGCAGACTACCACCCATGCTTTGTATTTAATCTTCAAACATTACTAAAATTCATAAGCAACTTCCCTCTTTTATTTCATAAATTTTGTATCCTGCAACATGGCAGACTAGATATCTCAAGACTAGCTGTCTTTAAAGTTCATTCCTCCTGTTCATCCCTTCCCTTTCTCTGCTTCTCCTTTCTAATCACCATCCAGGAGTTTTCCCGATAATTAGTTTTTCTTTTAGCTGTGTAGACTGATTAAATTTTTAAAAAGACCCACGATGCCCTTTAAGCCTTTCAGATATGCTATGCTTTTCATTTTATTTAATTCTTTTATTTAACTTTTTTTTATTAAACTCTTTGATGATATAAGTTTTTCATAATCAGTAAATGTTAAGTCAGATAATAGAAAGGCAATATGAGAAACAGAGAGGCCTTTGTTAACCTTTGCTGGAATTACTCTCTTTGATGGAAATCAAAGAACAAATAACTTAATGATAGAGCTGTAAAAGGCTCTTCAGAGAGAGAATTAAAAAAAGAAAAAGAAAAAAAAAGAAAGAAAGAAACAGTCCTGGCCAGAGTGACTCAGTTGGTTTGGCATCATCCCAAAGATTGCCAGTTCCATTCTTGGTCAGGGCACAGTAGGGGGCATGCAGGAGGCAGCAGATAGAGGTTTCAATCTCATAAATATGTCTCTATCTATCTCTCTATCTCTCTCTCTCTCTTCCTTCTCTTCCCCTCTCTAAAAATCAATAAAAATATATTTTTTAAAAATAGTATATTCCTCAAAGCAGTCATAGAAGCCTTACCATGACATTGAGCTTAATAGGTCTAAAACTAGTAGTAAGAAAGAGATAAACTATTTTCCCTTTTTGTTTGTTTGTTTTTAAAAACATTTTAAATAATGTATTTGTGCAACTCGGGATCAAACTCAAATTCATCCTATATAATAAAAGGGTGATATGCAAATCAACTGAACAGTGGAAAGACCAATCACTATGAGGTGCACTGACCACCAGGGGAAGTGAATTTGTGATAAGATTTTCAGGAGGATGGCAGAACCGGTTTGGCTCAATGGATAGAGCGTCGGCTTGGGAACTGAAGGGTCCCAGGTTCGATTCCGGTCAAGGGCATGTACCTTGGTTGCGGGCATATCCCCAGTAGGGGGTGTGCAAGAGGCAGCTGATCAATGACTCTCTCTCATCGATGTTTCTGGCTCTCTATCTCTCTCCCTTCCTCTCTGTACAAAATCAATAAAATATATATTTTTTTAAAAAGGTGAAGAATGTTTAAAAAAAATCTTGATAACAAGATTTTTTTAAAAAAGGAAAAAAAAAGATTTTCAGGAGGAAGATGCTCAATGCAGGAGCTGCCCCCTGGTGGTCAGTGTGCTCCCACAGCGGGAGCTCCACTCAGCCAGAAGCCGAGCTTATTGGGGAGCACAGCCTCTCCCACTGGCATGGCGACACTAAGGATGAGCGACTGACACCTTAGGTGGGAGCAGGCCTAAACTGGCAGTTGGACATCCCCCAAGGGCTCCCAGACTGCAAGAAGGCACAGGCTGGACTGAGGGACCCCCCACACCTGAGTGCACGAATTTCATGCACTGGGTGTCTAGTTAATTATAATCAGCCAATATATTTTTTTAGAACTTTTAAAGAATATATATGTTTTTATTGATTTTGCAGAGGAGGGAAGGGAGAGGTATAGAGAGATATAAACATCAATGAGAAAGAAACATTAATCGGCTGTCTTCTACACACTCCTTACTGGAGATTGAGCCTGCAACCAAGGCAGGTGCCCTGACTAGGAATTGAACCAAACCAGGAACCTGGTTCATGGGTCAATGCTCAACCACTGAGCCACCCTGGCCAAGCTCATAGGTCTTAAAATTTATAAGGCCCTCTCTCTATCCTTTTTTACTCTTGCTTTTTTGTCTTCTTCCATCTCCAAAGTCTATCTGGATTTAGTAGTAACAATTAATACCTTTTTCTCCTAGATTTCCTGCCAATTGGAAGTTAGAAGTTTGATCAGGTTCAGGTTTAATTATTTTGGCTAAAATGATAATTAAAAAAAAAACACATTGTCTAGTTGTCACTCTTCTTATGGTGCTAATGTGACTGACAATCAACATCCAGACCCAATGATTTATTTGTGGATGGAAAATGTTGATACCCCTTCCTGTAAGTATTTACTCATTTATTTCTGGGATGCTTTCTATAAGATGACTCTTCCCCTCATAATATGGGAGAGCAAAAATTGGTTTATATAATACAAACAAATAATACAATCATTAATAAATCAATAATAATTCTAAAAGTACCAATGAGTTTTGTGGATGACAATTTTTTAGTACATACTAAATATCACACATTGGGCTCCTCCCCTTACATTTGTTAGCATTTTCAATCTTTACAACAGCACTGTGTAGAAGTTACCTCTAGTATCTCCACTTTACAGAAGGAAACTGAGCCTTAGAGAAATTTTAGAAGTGGTTCAACAAATCTTCACAGAGGAAAATTTATGAGCATAAAGGGGGGGAATTATACAATATAATGAGAACACAAAGCATTTCTGTTTCTGGCCAACTGATCAGAGGCCAAAAAGCCATTATGCCTCTCAAGATTGTAAGTGGCAACTCAAAAATGTATAGTCTTGCCCCGCTGGCATGGCTCAGTTTGAGCTTCAACCTATGAACCAGGAGATCATGGTTCTATTCCCACTCAGGGTATATGCCCGGGTTGTGGGCTCAATCCCCAGTGTAGAGTATGCACAAGGCAGCTGATCAATGATTCTCATCACTAATTTAATAATCAATAAAAATATTTTTATTGTATAATCTCAGGAACACTGTGAATTCCAGCCATGGAATTTAGCATAAACCACAATAACAATAGAAAATTTAACACCAAGGGGAAAGCCACAAGCAATTAATATTTATAACTTCATATGGACATTTTATAAAACCATATTTATGAGACTCGGAATCACAGACACTCTGGATCATGACCCCAGAAGTTTTTGTGATGGCAATAAAGCAGGATCTGATTAATGTGAAACTAAATTGTCATACTCATGCCCTTTTATTTGACAATCCATCATGTAAATGCAACAGAACTAAAACAAAGAAATTTGTCAGTGTTGACGGTATTTGGCTTAGAACTTCTCTACAGAATCAACACTCACAAAATTTAAAGTTTCTGACAGTCAAGCTTCCAAGTCCTTAGCGCAGGCAAAATGCAGAATAAAAAGAGAAAGGTAGTCATTGAACCTGAAGTACTAGATTTTCACATTCACTTAAGTTCCTTTCAACCAGTCATGGACTTTAAAGCTCAGCTACTATAGTTGTTCAAAAGATTAAATTGTTTTTAACAATTTAATTTAAAATAACAGGATGACCTGGCCGATGTGGCTCAGTTGATTTGAGCATCATCCCATGCACCAAAAGGTGGTGGGTTTGATTTCCCAGTAAGAACACTGTCTCTCTCTCTCTCTCCTCACTCTTTCTTAAATCAGTTAATTTTTAAAAATATGTCTTCGGGTGAGGATTAAAAAATAGTAATTTAAAAATAACAGGATGAAATACACACATATCCATGCACAAACATGCATGCATATATGTATACATGTCTACTCGCATATATATGTATATATATGCATACTGCAAAAAAAATGGAAAACCTCTGCATGATAACAATTTCATGTGTTTGCATAAGCAACAAACCAAACCTTAAAGGTTATCCCCTTCAATTGCCATCAGCAGCAGAAACATCATCCTCATTTAATTCTCCATATTGTGACCCATATGAAGAGACTGCCTATGTGAGCACAGTGTGCAAAACTTTGGAAACCTGTAAAAGAGCATTACCAAATATTTCAAAATCAATGGCATGTACAAGATAATAGAGTTATTTAGATTGCAAAATGCTAAAGCAAAAACACTAATGAAATATAAATGGTTAAGCACATGAAAAATAAAATCATTACTTCATATAAGATATAATAATCTTAGAAAAATTGTTACCTCCTCCCCAATCAAAAAAAAAGAAGACACAAATCTATTCAAGAGAAATTGATTTATATATATATCAATTTCTCTTGAATAAAATATATTCAAGAGAAATTTATTTATTATATATATATATGGCAAATGGGATATGCCTGTTGTTTAGGGTTGAAATCAATCAAATATGTCAAGTATTGTAGTTCTAGCCATTCCTTGAGCTGTAATGGCAACAGCATTCTAGCCTGGAGGATTACGGTCTGACACATGCAGCAATACCTTTCTATATTTTGTGCCCTCTCATCCATTAGGAGGTATTTTCCTGATAATACATTTAAAAGCCTAATCTAAGTCAGTTATAGTAGTAAATATTCAAAAACAGATAACAATTTATTCCACAAGAAAATAGAAGAAAACAAAAACACTAAAGATATATGTACCTTCTTGTTCACTGCAGCATTATTTACAAAAGTTAAGATAGGGAAACAATCTCAGTGCCCATCGGCCAATGACCAGAGAAACTGTGGTATACACACATCATAGAAAATTACTCAACCATAAAAAAGAAAGAAATCTTGACATTTGCAACAACATCAATGGACCTTGAGGACATTGTGCTAAGTGAAATAAGTCAGAGAAAGACAAATATCATGTGGCCTCACTCATATGTGGGATCTTAAAAAACCAAGCACATGGATACAGAGAACATATTGGTAGTTGCCAGGCAGGTGTTGAAGCGTGAGATTAAAATGAATGAAGGGAGTCCAGTAATAAAAAAGTACCCTCTCTTGATTAAAAAAAAAACAAAAACCCTCAGCTAAGTGGGAATAGAGGGATCATACCTCAACATAATAAAAGCCTTATATGACAAACTTACAGCCAACATCATACTCAATGGGCAAAAACTAAAACCATTTTATATAAGAACAGGAACAAGACAGGGATGCCTACTTTCACCACTCCTGTTCAATATAGTACTGTAAGTACTAGCCATAGCAATTAGACAAGAAGAAATAAAAGGTATCCAAATTGGAAAAGAAGACATAAAACTGTCGTTATTCGCAGATAACATGATATGTACATAGAAAACCCTAAAGACTTCATGAAAAAATTATTAGACTTAGTAAATAAATTAGTCAATGTAACAGGATACAAAATTAATAACAAGAAACATATGGCATTTTTATACAACAATAGTGAACATACAGAAAGAGAGATTTAAAAAACAATTCCATTTACCATTGCACTAAAAAAAAAAAATGATACCTAGGAATAAACTTAACTAAGGAGGTAAAAGACCTGCACTCAGAAAACTACAGGACAGAAAGAGATAGAGGAAGACATAAACAGATAGAAGAACATACCATGTTCATGGATTGGTAGAATCAACATCACTAAAATGTCCATACTACCCAAAGCAAATATATATATATATTTATATATATTTATTCAATGCACTCCCCATTAAAATACCAATGGCATATTTCACAGACCTAGAACAAACTATCCAAAAATTCATCTGGAATAAAAAAGACCCCAAATAGCTACAGCAATCCTAAGAAACAAGAACAAAGTAAGAGGGATCTCAATACCAGATATCAAGCTATATTACAAAGCCACTGTTCTCAAAACAGGCTGGTACTGGCACAAGAATAGACTTCTAGACCAATGGAATAGGATGGAGAACCCAGAAATTGACCCAAACCACTATGCTCAATTAATATTTGACAAAGGACACAAGAGCATATAATGGAGTCAAGACAGTCTCTTCAATAAATGGTGTTGGGAAAATTGAACAGATACATGTAAAAAAAAAAATGAAACTAGACCATCAACTTATACCATACACAAAAATAAACTCAAAAATGGATAAAGGACTTAAGCATAAGACGGGAAACCATAAAAATCTTAGAGGAATCCACAGGCAACAAAATCTCAGACCTATACCAAAGCAATATCTTCACCAATAGGGCTCATAGGGCAATGGAAACTGAAGAGAAAATAAACAAATGGGACAAAATCAAAATAAAATAAAATAAAAGCCTATCAGTCACCTTTTTCATTTGCACAGCAAAAGAAACCATCAACAAAACAACCAGAAAGCCCACTGCATGGGAGAACATGTTTGCAAATGTCATCTCCCATAAGAATTTAATCTTCAACATTTACAGGGAACTCATATGGCTAAATAAAAGGAAGATAAACAACCCAATTAAAAAAAATGGGCAATGGACCTAAATAGATACTTTTTGAAAGGGAACATAAGGAGGCCAAGAGACAAATGAAAACATGCTCAAAGTCACTAATTGCCTGAGGGATGCAAATCAAAATGTCAATGAAGGTACCATCTCACACCTGTCAGAATGGCTACCATCAACAAATGACAAGTGCTGGCAAGGATGCAGAGAAAAAGGAACCCTTGTGCACTGCTGGTGGGAATGCAGACTGGTGCAGCCACTGTGGAGAACAGAATGGAGTTTCCTCAAAAAATTAAAAATGGAACTCCCATTTGACCCCAGTGATCCCACTTCCAGGAATATATCCCAAGAAACCAGAAATACCAATCAATCAGAAAGGATATATGTACCCCTATGTTCATAGCAGCACAATTTACAAGCACTAAGATTGGGAAACAGCATAAGTGCCCATCAGCAGATGAGTGGATCAGAAAACAGTGGTACATCTACACAATGGAATACTATGCTTGGTTAAAAAAAAAAAAGAAAAAAAAAGAAGGAATTCTTACTATTTGCAACAGCAAGGATGGAACTAGAGAACATTATGCTAAACTAGTGGTTGGCAAACTCATTAGTCAACAGAGTCAAATATCAACAGTACAAGGATTAAAATTTCTTTTGAGAGCCAAATTTTTTAAATTTAAACTTCTTCTAATGCCACTTCTTTAAAAGAGACTCACCCAGGCCGTGGTATCTTGTGGAAGAGCCACACTCAATGGGCCAAAGAGCTGCATGTGGCTCGCAAGCCACGATTTGCCGACCACTGTGCTAAACAAAACAAGCCAGTCAGAAAAAGATAAATATCACATGATCTTTCCCACTTGCAGAATATAATGAACATTATAAACTGATGAACAAAAACAGATCCAGAAACAGAGAAGCATCAATCAGACCATCAAACCTCAGAGGGAAGGCAGGGGAGGGTTGGGGAAGGGGGAGAGATCAACCAAGGACTGTATGCATGCATATAAGCCTAACCAATGGACACAGACACCAGGGAAAGGAGGGCATGAGTGAGGGAGGGGAGTGTAGGGGGGCAATGGGGGGATAAGGACACATAAGTAATACCTCAATCAATAAAGAAAAAAATTTTTAAAGAGGGAATTAACAAATATTAATTCCAAAAAAAAAAGAAAGAAGTCATGGGATATAAGATCTTAACAACATGCTTAAAATAAATCAATTATTCAGGGGTTCAGCAATCTTATCAATATGGTAAGAAATTAGTTTAGCTATAATTTCTCAGTCTACATTACACCCAATGAAAAAAAAAAGACTTTAATTAATATGACTTTTTTTTAAAGGCATAGGAAGTGCCTGTCAGTCACCTTTGAAAGACCCGGCTAAATGGCTCTTTAAACCTTCCTGTTAATCCTGCCACAGGGAGTATTAAATATTTAGGACTGCGGTGGCATCTAGTTTGTCAGAAGAGCTCCATTTAAATGATGCTCCCCTGTTACCAATTGTAGCTGATGATTTAATTAGGTGGAGGGAGTGAGTCACAATGATCATTAATAAGCTGCATTAATGTCATCAAAACTCCTATTCTCCAGAGTTAGGGAAGCAGCAAAAAATAACTGCCTAATGAGGAAGATGGCCTATTTCTCACAAAATTCATTCTGGGTTTTTTGCCCCCCTTCAGTTATTAGCCTTGTTTTGCTGGGTATGTTCACACTAATTATAGCAACAGCTTTATTTTGCTTTGTATGAAAGATTGCTTTACTCGATTACATTTGCAGGGAGAGTCCGCCTTGTGTAGCTATCATAAAGTGTACACAGGGGCAAGTTTATGTTCTCTGTCCAAGGTATTTAGAAGAGCTGTTCTTATTATTAAAACTGTGTCAAATATGGAGAATATAAGAATACTAATATGTAAATAGGATGGTCTTTAGAGACCATATATTGCAATGACCTTTTAAAAATGTGTTATTTTGAAGCCCAGCAGTGGACTCCAAAAAAAAAAAAAAAAAAAAAAAGTGTTTCCTATCTTCTAAATAAAAAAAAAGATGGAAGAATGCTTCAATAGCCAGTTCCAGAGCTTCCCTGAATCTGGCTCAGAAGACAGACAGACAGCCCTGGCCAGGAAGCTCAGTTGGTTGGAGTGTCATCCTGGTATGTCAAGGTTCGATTCCCAGTCAGGGCAACATACAAGAATCAACCAATTGCCCTAACCAGTTTGGCTCGGTGGATAGAGCATTGGCCTGCAGACTGAAGAGTCCCATGTTCAACTCTGGTCCAGAACATGTACCTTTGATGCGGGCACATCCCCAGTAGGAGGTGTGCAGGAGGCAGTTGACTGATGTTTCTCTTGCATCAATGTTTCTAACTCTTCATATAATATTGGTTTGGTGTTGATGAACTCCTTTAACTTTTTCTTTCTGTGAAGCTCTTTATCTGACCTTTGGTGGTGATAAACTCCTTTAACTTTTTCTTGTCTGTGAAGCTCCTTGTCTGGCAACATATACATACCTATCAACAATTGAATCTAAAAATCAAAATAAATGAATAAGAAATCTAATGAACAGAATAAACTAGCTAATAAAATAGAGTGAGAGGCATGAAAATAGAACAGACTGATAATTCTCAGAGGGCCAGGGGGTGGAGGGATGGGAAGAGAATGTACAAAGATCTTTTATGCATATATGCATTGCCTATGGACACAGACAATAGAGTGTCAAAGGCCTGGGGTGGGGTGGAAACTGGGTGGAGGGAGTAATGGGGAGAAAAAAAAGGGACATCTTTAATAATCTCAACAATAAAGATTTTAAAAAGAAAGAAAGCCATAAGTTAATATAAGCCAAAGAAGATAAATTTAAACATGAGGATTTTAATAAGGTAAAACTTATTTTTATTAGATAATATTATCTTACTTAGCCAACGTATGAAAATTAACAAACTATTTTATTAATAAGACTTAAGAAAAGCTTACAAGTAAAATATTAACATGAAAAGGCATAGATTAGACTTTAACTATAATTAAATGATAAAATAGAAAACAAAATACTAGCAACAGCTAAGAAACAGTACCTATCAAATATCTAGGAATCACTCTAAAATAAATGGGCCTTGCAGGAAAACATAACTGTAATAAAATTTAAAACTCAGTGAAACTTATACTATGGATAGGATAAATACTTACAATATCAATTAGTCCTTAGACTACAAATTTCATGTCATTCCAAAAAAGATTATGAATAAAACTGAATGCAATTTAACTGATTTTCCCCACAATTTATATGAGAGAACATAGAATCAAAGTAGGTAGAACAGCCCTAGCCAATTTGGCTCAGTGGATAGAACACTGGCCTGTGGACTGAAGGGTCCCAGGTTTGATTCCAGTAAATGGCACTTGCCCGGGTTGGATATGAGCTTACTCCCCAGTAGGGAGTGTGCAGGAGGCAGCCAATCAGTAGATCTCTCTCACCACTGATGTTTTGATCTCTCTCCCCCTCTTTCTTTCTCTCTGAAATCAATAAAAGTATATATTTTTAAAAAGTAGTTAGAACAAGTTGGGGGGAAGATTAAAAAATGATGGTGTTGCTCTAACAAATATTATAAAACCAAAGACAAAGATAAATGACAGATATATTAGATACATAGGTAGATGATAGATAGACAGATAGTAATTAGTGCAAGAATATGCAATTAAGCCAATGGGAAAAAATAGAGGAACTTTATAATAGAACTGCCAAATCTCCAAAGAAGAATAACTCGAAGATCATACATTCAGTCAGGGGATAAGCTTAAAATAGAAGTAAAATGAGGCATAGTTTGTCTAGAGATTTTTTTTTCTTTAGAAAACATAAACTACTCTTTGCAATTATATTGAGAATAAAAAACTGCCACAGATGGCTTACTAAGACTATTAATACCATAAGACCATTATATGCAATTTTGTCATTAATTGTTAAATCCCATTGATTTTAATCTACAAAAGTAATAAATCCAACATACCATAATGGCATGTATTTTTAAACTGAAAGGGATTAAACATTTAAAATCTCCTTGTCTCTGCCATTAACTAGGGAAGTTTAATATTAGAAATTAAATTTGAAGGTTCTGCTTTGAGGATGCAGCCATAAATTTTCTCAGGAAAAAAAACACACACATAAAAATAGATGAATTTACTTTGCAACATTTACTTCACTATAGAATTTCCATAAAAATCTATAATGATAAAAGCATGATATACTAATTAGCCTGGACAGCTGAACGACCATACACAGTCTCAGGTCAAATAATATTGCAATCTTGATATATTTTGGAATATATTTTCTGGAGGATTTTGTTTGTGTATGGTTCGTTGTTTTGTTGTTGTTGTTTTTGTTGTTTCATTAATCCTCACCTGAGGATATTTTTCCATTGATTTTTTTAGAGAGTGGGAGAGAGGGAAAAACAAAGAGAAACATCGGTGTGAGAGAAGCACATTGATTGGTTGCCGCCTGCACACGCCTTGACCAGGGCCTGAGCAGGGGCGGAGACTGCAACCAAGGTACATGCCTTTGACTGGGTATTGAACCTGGGACCTTCTGATTCACAGGCCAACACTCTATCCACTGAGCCAAACCAGCTAGGGTGGAATATATTTTCTTAATTGTGATTATTGTTATATATATTAATTATTGTGCTTATGTCTTAAAATAATGTAATGTATATGAAATTATTTTAGCCCTAGTTGGTGTGCTCAATGGTTGGAGCATCTCCCCACACATACATACAGCATGGAAGGGTCATGGGTTCAATTCCAGTCAAGGGCACATACCTGGACTATAAGTTTGACCCTGAGCCCTGGTCGGGCACGTGGGAGAGGCAAGGCAATGGATGGATGTCTCTCTCACATTGATGTTTCTGTGTGTGTGTATGTGTGTGTGTGTGCGCGTGTGCGTGCATGTGTGACTTTCTTCTCTACCCTCCCTCCCTTCCACTCACTCTAGTATTAGCAAAAATAAAAAAAATTTAAATATACAGTCACATTAATGTAAGCAGTTTTAACTAGGTTTTAACTTTACAATTTAACAGTAATCAAACATGGAAATCTTAATAATAGTTATAGAACAAACTGCATATTTAATGTTAAAAGATATACTAAAGAATGAAATTAAAGATAAATACTTAAAAACTAACTTTCAATATTAAATCATCCTAAATTGCTTCATTTATTTAACATATGACAGAAATATCATTACATATTTTTATTACACCATTTATTCAATAAATGGTGTTGAGACAACTAGCTGATCATATGGGAAAAAATTAATCAAAAGGAATCTCTTCCATGAATCACAAAAATCAATTTCATGCAAACTAAAACCATAAGGAGATATGCATAAAATTAATAAGACTGACAATAACAAGTACTGGCGAGAAAATGAAGAAACTAAAATTTTCATGCATGGTTGATGAAAATAAAAAAAAGGTACCACTACTTTTGAAAATACTTTCCAGTTTTTAATAAAAGTGAACTTGAACTTACCACTTCTAATATTTTCCCAAGATTAATAAACACATGTCCTCAAAATGACTTGAATACAAATCTTTTCAGCAGCATTATTCACAAGAGCCAAAAACTGGAGACAACCCATCAGCTGGGAATAAACATACAAGTTGTAGAATACCCATGCATGGAATGGACTAGAACTTGGCAAAAAAGAAAATAAAGAGGAACCAACTACAGCTACATGCAACAACACGGATATATTTCAAATACATTTTGCTGAATGAAAGAAGCCAGATGAAAAATAATACATACTAGTACTTTATGGTTCCATTTATAGGAAATTTAGAAAAGATAAACTAATCTTTGAATTCAAAACAGATCAGTGTTTGGCGGGGGCCAGGCGGGTTGGAGAGACTGACTGTAAAAAAACACAAGGGAGCTTCTGAGGTGATGAAAATGTTCTATATTTTAACATGGGGGTGGTCACATGAATGTACACATTTGTCAAAATCCAAACAGTACACTTCAATGGGTATATTTTATGTGAATTACACCTCAATAAAAAATATATATGGCCATAGATGGTTTGACTCAGTGGATAGAGCTTCGGCCTACAGACCTAAGGGTCCTGGGTTTGATTCAGGTCAAGGGCATGTACCGCCATTGCAGGCTCTTCCCTGGACTAGGCCCTGGTCAGAGTGCATGCAGGAGGCAACCAATCAATGTGCTTCTCTCACATCCATGTT
Source organism: Pipistrellus kuhlii (assembly GCF_014108245.1). Taxonomy (NCBI): domain Eukaryota; kingdom Metazoa; phylum Chordata; class Mammalia; order Chiroptera; family Vespertilionidae; genus Pipistrellus; species Pipistrellus kuhlii. The sequence goes on from NW_023425584.1 coordinate 9,978,020, forward strand.
TCTCTCTGTCTTTCATTCTCTCTAAATAATCATTGAAAAATATCCCCCGGTAAAAATATTTTTTAAAGAAAAGTATATATTTATGTGTGTATATATATATATATATATATATATATATATATATATATATATGCGTATACATGTATATGCATATGTATATATAATTTTAATATCATTTAAAAACTTAAACATTAAAGACAGATCTTTAAGCACCTTCTGGGGGAAAAACAGAATAGTTCAATGTTTTCTGGGAAGAGAAAGATTTTTTTAAATAAATTGCAGAAAGTCATACATGAAAAGATAGATCTGATTACATTAAATTATGAACTACTTTTTTTCTAAGATTCATGGCAAAGAGTGATACAAAATTATAACAGAAAAAAAATAATTGAAATATAAAATGCCAAAGGATTAAAATACAGAATATGTTAAAACTCCTATGAATCAAAAAGACAACCCAATCAAGAAATGGGCATCACATAAAAATAAGCAATTCACTTTAGTGCAAACATGACTGTCCAATTAGTATATGAAAAGATGCTAAACCTCATTAGGGATATTCAAATTAAACCATAACTGGATACTATTTCACATCAGCCAGATTTATTTAAAAAATTAACTGATGAAGTTAGGTACAAAGCCAATAAGACTTCCAGTTAGACTGGTGGCAATTTTCATTGGAACAACTGATTTACAAAACTGTTCAGTATTGCCTAATGAAATTGAGTATGTTCATACTCGGTGACTTAGCAGTTCTCCCAGTAGTAAAATATTGTAAATAGTTAATACCAACCCAGGTAATTTGGGTGTACTAAATTTCCATTAGAGCAGCAGTTCTCAAATCTTAGCTTGAATCAGAATTCCTCACCCCCACCCCCTTCCCTTGGGGTCTTCTTAAAACACAGATAGGTTGCTGTGCAGATCCCAGAGTTTCTGATCCAGTAGGTCTGGGCTAGGGGCAACACTTCTAACAAGATTTCAGATGATACTGATGCTACTGGTGTGAGAACCATCCTATGAGGAGCACTGCTGTAGAGTAATGTGCTGTCCCAGGTTTGTATCTTGACATACACGTATCATAAAGAAATTCTTCTTTGGCTTAAGAGGTATCCTGTAATATTTCAAGGAGATGCATTATCTCTGAGAAACAAAAATGAAACAGAAGAAATAGTGAAACAAGTTTACTCTAACAAGTAGTGTGTCTCAAAGCAGTTGGCAGCCTTTGATTTTATCACATGGTAGGTTTCTTGCTTTATAGTCCTAGAAACTAAAAATATGACATGAACACTTTTTACCAGCTTCAACAACCTAATCAATCATTTTCAAACTGGGAGGCTTTGCTGCCAACATTTCTATTTACTTACTAATCTGTATGCTGCTTTTCTTAGAATATTTAGTAAATTATGCAAGAGATTTAATTATACCTATTTTTCAGAAGACATGATGAGTACACCATGGACTTAAATAGCAAGAAATAACATCTGATTTTAATTTACTTTCTCTCAACATCAGAAAATTTCAATTACAAGTTACATTTGCAAAATCTAGTACCTACTGGCAACCTCTAAACAATTTATTTCAAAAACAATTGTTTTGCAATTCCCAAACATATTTCCCCTGGGATTTTTCATGACAGTTTTAAAATTATAAAGTTAAATAAAAATTGTACAAGGCTTACAATGATGGACCAGATTTGTCATTCTATGTTATAGCATCATCAAACAATTTAATAGAACCTAATAACCTTTCATAGCAAATAAAAGAAGATACATGGTTATTCGAATAGATTTGAGGGTTTTTAATAAAAAATTATATTATCAAAAACAGAAAACTCATATATATGAGCTTTTCATGTGTCTGAACGCTAATAAACGCAATTAAAACTTAGTTTAATAATTATCATCTAAAACTAATTTCCTCTAAAAAGAAATATATACCTAGCCAGTGTGGTCCAGTGGTTGAGCGTTGACCTATAAACGAAGAGGTCACAGGTCAATTCCTGGTCAGGGCATATGCCTGGTTGCAGTCTTAATCCCCAGTAGGGGGCATGCAGGAGGCAGCCGATCAATGATTTCTCTCTTATCAATGTTTCTATATCTCTATCCCTCTCCCTTCCTCTCTGAAATAATATATATATATATATATATATATATATATATATATATATATATAAAATTATGCAAGGTTCCATGAACAAATAGTAATTGCAATCATTGTTAGTATAATAAGTAAGAAAATTGTTTCATGAGACTGGGTAAACAAGAAGTAGGAAGGAGGTACAAGTTGAAAGTCTTCACTCTTTCTACTGAATCATCCTATCTAATAAAGAGGGAATATGCTAATTGACCCTCATGCCATTGCAAAGATGGTGGTGCCCATAGTCAATAAGGAGGGAATATGCTAATTGACTGTCACACCCTCAAAGATGGTGGTGCCCACAGCCACAAGATGGCAGTGCCCAGTCTCTTCAGTCCCGCTGGGGCAGCAGGCACAGCAAGGCTGGGCTCGCCTCCAGGTGGGCCCAGACTTTCCATACACCTGCCTCCAAAGTCCCCCAATCCTCTCAGCCCCCCAGCCACGCAGGGCCGGCCCAAGGCACTGGCAAGCTTGGGATATCAGCTGCCCAGTTGCCAGGGCCAGCTTAAGGTGCAGGCAAGCCTCAGATGGCAGCTGCCCAGCCGCCCAGGGCCATCCAAGGCTCAGGTAACCAGGGCCAGCTGAGGCTTGTGCTGCTGGCAGTGGCAGAGGTGTGATGGGGGCGTCGCTTTCCCCTGATCTCTGGGTTGCCTCCTGCCCCTGAGGACTCCTGGACTATGAAAGGAAGCAGGCCGGGTTGAGGGACCCTCCCCACCACCCCGCTCCAGTGCATGAGTTTTCATGCACTGGGCCTCTAATACTCAATAATACTTTGAAGATATTTAAAAAGGTATTGAGCTGAAACCGGTTTGGCTCAGTGATAGAGCATCAGTCTGTGGACTGAAAGGTCCCAGGTTCGATTCTGGGCAAGGGCATGTACATTGGTTGCGGGCATATCCCTGGTACGGGGTGTGCAATGAGGCAGTTGGTCGATGTTTCTCTCTCATCGACGTTTCTAGCTCTCTATCTCTCTCCATTCCTCTCTGTAAAAAAATCAATAAAATATATATGTTTTTAAAAATATTTAAAAAAAAAAAAAACATGTTTGAGAGGTTCTCCAAGGCCTAGACCAAACCTAATATTTGTATGAAACTTCATAATGAAAAGTAGAATCCCACTTAAAATACATAAAAGTAAAGTTATTCTGTGCAGTGAGAGAGTTAAATTGGAGTTACTTTTGTTCATTTTATATTTGTAGAAAGGTACAGAAATGGGATTGTTTAAGTGACTGAGTAAAACTGGGGTGAGAAGATAGTGAGAGACTGCATCTCCAATTCCTAACTCAACATACTTCAAAATTTTGCCTAAGGCCAGCCCTGAATTATCTTCTCCAAATACCCTAGAAATAAGATTTATCTCAAAGAATCAGCAGTCCTCATTAAATATAGATGAACAGGAAAGAAGATATGTGAGAATGAAATAAACCAAGTCCTCTTTGCCCAAGGCAAAAACTTGGAGAAACACTAGATGAGGCCATTTTCTTTTTTTTCTGTCCAGTGACGTAATTCTGGATGCAGGCATTTTGACTCTCAAGGATTTAAGATCAATAGGTCAAATTTTATCATTGCAAATAGTTAATGTGACTTATATTAACCACCCCCTTCATCTCCAATACTTCATAGAGAAAACAAAACTAAAGCATAGTAGCTCTCTTTCAACTACAACCCTACCAAGTACTAACTGCATTTGAGCAAGCAATGTATTCTCCCTATATCTTAATTTCCTTCTCTGAGAAATATGGGTGACAATAGGACTATTGTTGTTGTTAAATGATTTCTTAAATGCTCAAGTTCTCCAACAGTATTAGCAAAAATGAAGTTGCCTTTGTAGTTAGCCAGTCAATCAAATGCTTCTACTTTTACTCCACAAGATTACTGAGTATGTAGTGTTCTTTTTTAAACAAATCTTTGAAGCAACTTTGGCCCACTCCCTCATTTATCCTCTGGGTGCTTCGTATCACCCATCTGTTCATCAAGATGGTCATTATCAGTTGTGATCTCTACGGCAATAAAACACCTCTTTTATGAGAATGCTGGAAGTACTGCAATAATAACAATTAGTGGAGAGAAGGTCATCATCACTACTTGCACTATGAATCTTTGCATTCCTGATTGGCCAGATGTTTGATAGGCAGTCACTTCACTGCTCAAACCTCCATGGGGAGGGGGAGCGGGGAAGGGATGGACTCCTACAATGAACGCAAATTTGGCTTTACCTGCCTCCTGAGGTGATAAAGCAAGCAATTAACAACTGTTCACCAAGTGCTTGGAAAGAGATAATGGCACTATGTAGATGTTACAGATTATTGCATCATAAAGCTTAAAACCAACTCTAAAATGGGTTAATTGGAAAGGTAACAAAAATTCTCTCAAAAGGAGGCTCCTTTCAGAAGAATATCAAAAAGGCATCGCTCTCTTGTGGCTGATAACTCAATATGATTGTGGCTGGGGAGGATTGAGAGCTTGGTTTTGGAAATATTTGGTTTAAGATTCCCATTTGGTATCCAATAGGGATGATAGGCAAGATACTGGGATTGATTGGCTCAGGTTGAAGGTATAAATTTGGGAGCATGCTCTCTACTACTGTGTACACTGCCTTCAATGTTATGCTGTTTGTGCCTTGCATTATGTTTGTGGCACTCTATAATTTTAACCCAGTTTAATGCTGGGCCTCTCAAATTTTATCTCTGGGTTAATTCAGGATTGGGAGTGACTTTATGTTTATTTTTTATTAAAAAATCAGTATTCTTTATTCTCCCTACTCAGTTATAGCCACATAGCATCTTATTATCCTCGTTTCCCTAAGGATGTGGATGAGGGCTGAAAATAGAAACTCTAACCTTCCACTTGCTCCAGCCAAGAACATTAGACTCCTTCAATACAGCAGTAATAACTAGAAATCTGTGCTAAAGAACCACATGGCACAATCAAGTAAGATACCAGGAATATGGTGGACATGCTCTTGACTGCCAAATATATGACTTCTGAGCATGAAGACACTAAAGGGTAAAGTTGGAATTTGATTTTTTTTTCCCATAGCAACACTTGCTGGCTCTGATTATAAACATATCCAGAATCAGACCTCTTAGCATATTCACTGCTACTGCTTCTGTCCAAGCCATGGTCTCCTCTTGTCTCAATTATTAAAACAGCCTCCTAATTGGTCTCTCTGCTCCCTCCCTTGCTATCCTTCAGTATATTCTTCAAAAGTTGTATCATGAAATTCCTGTGCTCACAATTCTGAAATGGCTCCCCACTTAACTCCAACTAAAATCCAAAGTCATTATAATGGACTAATGCCCGGTGCATGGATTCATGCACATTGAAAGGAAGTTAATTAGAAGTTGGCCAACAGGACGGAACTGGGCCAGATAGGCCTAACATGCCTTGGAGCCAACTCCCATGTTTCCTCCCCAGCTGGCTGCACCTTGGACAGCGCCATGGCTCGAAGGGTATCTGGGGAGTGAGTGGGGGGGTCTCTCTGGCAGGTGGGGTCCCTTGGCTTGACCTGGAGGACTGGGCCAAAACTGGCTCTTTGCCAACCCCTGAGAGGTCCCAGATTGCAGAAGAGCGGTTCTCTGGTGACCAAGCTCCTTCTCTCTGGTTCCAGGGTGTCACCTGGGAACCCCTGTTGCCAAGTCATTGCAGCTCAGCAGCTCCTGTGTTGAGTGTCTGCCCCCTGGTGGTCATTGTGCATCATAGATACTAGTCAGACAGTTGGATGGTCACTTAGCCTTTTATATATTATACATATAGACTAGGGCCCAGTGCATGATTTCATGCACCTTGAAAGAAACTGTGGGCCGAAAGGCTGCTGGTAGGCACTGGGGCGGGTCTTGGTCCATCCTCCATGCCCCCATCCAGCCTCTCCAGCCACGACCCCCTGGTCCCTGTCTGCTAGCAGCCCCACTCCCACAGCTGCCGCTCTCACACACTGGCAGCACCGGCCCCACTCGCACCCACTGATGGCACAAAGAGATTGAGGCCAGCACCAGCGAGTGCAAGTGGGGCCAGCGCTGTCAACAGGTATGAGTGGCGGCTGCCGCCTAATCGCTCCTCCAGAGCAGGGGGCGGTGGAGAAGTCCTCAGGGGCTATCAGGTCCGGCAGCCACCACTCCCACCCGCTGATGGCACCAAATGATAAGGACCGGCACCAGGCACCAGCTGCGGGTGTGAGTGGTGGTCCATGCTGGCTATGGGTGCGAGAGGGGCCAACACTGACAGTGGGTGTGAATGGCAGCTCTGGCACCGGCAGCAGGTGCAAGTGCGAGACAGGACCACGGCATGCGGGGGCAAAGAATTTTCAGTAACCACCAGAAGCTCACCCCAGTGATAGCGATCAGCGCCCTGCCTTGATCTGGCATTCCCACTCACCTGCTCCACCATCCCGCTGTGGCCAATGCCTACCACATTCTGCACATGCTTCCTAGGGTCAGCATATGTTATAGTGACTGGCTGTTCAGTTGTTCTTGTTGTTTCACTGTTTGGTCTATTTGCATGTTAGTCTTTTATTATATAGGATTATGACAACCTACATGGTCTGGCTCCTTCATCTTATCCGAGTCCCACAACTCTTCCTTCCTCTTCTCTACTCTAGCCACACTGCTTCCCTACTGCTCCTAGACCACTGTAAGCATGCACTAGCCTCAGGATCTTTGCACTTACTGCTCTCACCTACCCAGCTATTCACATTGACTTGTTCCCTCCCTTCCTTCCTATCTATACCCAAAAATTATCAGCTCAGTAGTAACTTTTCAAGCCAATCTTCTTCCTTTCCACAATTGCAAGCCTCAATCACCTCCACCGTGACTATCCCTTTGTCCCTTTCTCTACAATTCTTCTTAGTCTCTGTCACCACTTGGCATTTATTGTCCAACACCGTCCTGCATTTAAATGGACTCTACATGGGGACAGTAATTTTTGCCCATCTTTTTCTTTTTTGTTCACTTCACCTCTCCATCTTCTGGGAAAGTGATTAATGGAAATAAATGATTAATAAATATTTGTTAACTTATTTTTTTGCCACTTTGTTGGTTCCTGAAATCCAAAGTGCCAGAACACACAATCAAGTACAGATACCAGGAATTTGGTCCACATGCTCTCAAATTCCTAAATATATGACTTCTGAGCATGAAGACATTAAAGGGTAAAGCTGGAATTTGATTTTTTTCCCATAGTTATTAATATTGAACACTAGCTCTCTAATCATAAAATGCAAGGCTGGCTTTTACTCATGATTCAAGCTGGAGGGGAAGAAATCAAACCAAGATGTGCATTTCATACCCTGGCACCGTCCCTTGGATATAAGAGACAGTTTTGTTCAAGAGCTAAAACAATGTTTTTAATGTGTAAATTCTAAAAGAAAATTAAAACTGGCAGCTATTTGATGTTTAGGGAGAAAAAAAAAAGAACTCTTGTTCAGCAATCATTAAGATCTAGAGTTGCTGTAATTTGCTCCAATAAAAAATAATTTATGACTTTCTTGGAGCTGAGAAAATGACTGTGCACCTGAGCCTCTGATTTATAAAAATTGCATTTCCAACTCTTTTGTTCAACTTCATCTTTATTTCAATTTTTTGGTTTTTCAGTCAAAGCAAATCATAACAGCAAGCCCTCTATAAGAAGGTGAAGGCCACAGAAGGAGGAAAGAGATACTGTTAGGTTCACCAAAGAAGGAACACACAGGCCAAAAGGGGTAAAGAATTATGAATATACTAGAGGCCTGGTGCACGAAATTCATGCCTGCACCCTCTCCAATCTGGGATCCCTTGAGGCCTTGGGGGATGTCTGACTGCCCACATTCCTCTCACAATCCAGGACTTTTGGCTCCCAACCACTTGCCTGCCTCTGCCTGATTGCCCCTAACCACTTCTGCCTGCCAGCCTGATCACCACCTAACCACTCACCTGTCAGCTTGATCAACGCCTAACTGCCTGCCCCTTCCAGTCTGGTTGTCCCTAACTCTCCTCCCCTGCAGGCCTGGTCATCTTCAACTGCCCTGCCCTGCTGGCCTGGTCACCCCTAACTGCACTCCCCTACAATCCTGACCCCTCCACCCCTCTCCCAACTTGCTAACCTGGTCTCCCCCAACTTCCCACCTTGGCTGGCCTGGTCACCCCTAACTGGCTTTCCTGCTTACCTGATCACCCACAACTGCCCTCCCCTGCATGTTTGGTCCCCTCCTTCCCACCAACTACCCTTCCCTGCAGGCCTGGGTCCCCCCCCCAACTGCCTTCGCTTGCTGGCCTGGTCTTCCCCAACTGCCCTTCTCTGCCAGCCTGGTCACTCACAACTGCCCTCCCTTGCAAGCCATCTTGTGGCAGCCATCTTGTGTCCACATGGGGGCAGCCATCTTGTGTCTTAGAGTGATAACCAATTTGCATATTACTCTTTTATTAGATAACCAGATGGAAAACCAGACGGGCTGAGCCCCAAAATGGTGCCAGCACCCAGGGTCTGGGAGTCAGAGATTTTAAAGGACTCTAGGTGGGCTTTTTCTGGGCAGAGAATTCTCTGGACCAAGTCCTGAGGGGAAAGATGATGGTTTTAGCAAGTGGAATATGGCTTTAGCAAGTGAAATGTGGTCTAAGCAAAAGGGAATGTCGGTTGTGAAGTGTTCTAAAGGTCAGTTCCTAGGGGAGAGAGAATTATCTTGGGAAGTCCTCTGAAATGTGACGCAGTGGCCTTCCCTGACCTGAAGTGTCCCACACCAGCTTCTCCCAATTAGCAGAACTCTCATCGCTGTTCCTTTCCGGACTCTAGCAGATCCCAAAGTCAAGGACCTGTTTGTATGTCCACCAAAGTACTCACATTGGCAGGAATGGCACCTGGCAAACAGTACTTCAAACAAATTTGCTGCATGAATGATTGTATTAATCATTTGGTTCAAGGAGGAGGTATGATTCCAACTCTTGCCAATAAATGTTAATCTCAACAGCTCTGAAGATTTGAGAGAAATATGTGCTTTGTAAGATCTAAGTTCGCCCCATAAAAATTGGTGCCAAAAGAAAAATATTAGTGCCATATGAAAGTCCAATAAGAGTAAGCCCATTCTACCTCCCCTCTCCAATTCCTAATATAATAAATAATGTGTACATTTCTGTTGTCTTCTATTTGCTGGTGACATCTGTTTTAATTCAAACCAGTCTTCATAAATTCAAGAACTGTGCACAATATCTCAAATGGCTCTGTTCTTTATTCAAAATCATCCCTCTCATTCCCAGAATTGTAGTACATAGATCTTCTAAAAGGGAAATAAAACTATTTCAACAACAGGCCAATTATTTCAGCAGTTTTTCAAAAGGTATTTCTTTCATTCCCTTGGCTAGATTTTCGGTTTTATGCTTGGAAAGGTATGTTATATATACATGTATTTTAGTGCAAGTGGATGTACATTTTTTTTGTTATTGTTGTTGATTTCAGCTTTTCTATTTTCCACTTCAGTATGTTTGCAAAACTTCATATTTCTCTTATTCCTCCACTTGTGAATCTCTGTTATTGAGCCCAAGTTCTCTTTTAAAGGAAGACTACTCAGGATACTCGGTAATTCATATGCTCCCCAAGGGGGAAAAACTCAATTTGTGCATCAGAATATTTATAGCATATAATAATCTCAAATGACCTTTCATTTTCTACAAACTGATAAGGAGTGACTTACATGCAAAAGACTGATTCTTAGTTTTATCTTCCCATGTATCCTAAATATCAAATAGAGTATCCTTACAAGTATAACTTAGCCAAGGAAAATTATATAATACTAGAGGCCTAATGCATGAAATTCATGCACTGAAAGGAGGGAGCGGGGAGAGACATCCCTCGGCCCAGCCTGCACCCTCTTGCAATCCAGGACCCCTCGGGGGATGTCTGACTGCCAGTTTAGGCCTGATCATGCATCGAGCCTAAAGCAGCAGTTGGACATCCCTCTTGCAATCCAGGACTACTGGCTCCTAACTGTTCGCCTGCTTGCCTGATTGCCCCTAACCACTCACCTTCCTGCCTGATTGCCGCTAAGCACTCTGCCTGCCTGCCTGATCGCCCCTAACCACTCTTCCTGCCTGATCACCCCTAACCACCTCCGCCTTGGCCTCCACTGCTGTGGCTTCATCTGGAATCATGTTCAGAAGGTCGTTTGGCTGTCCGGTCTAATTAGCATATTACGCTTTTATTATTATAGATATCCACAAAGTTATGAGGGATTACTGGAAAGATCAAAAATATTTCAAAAGCTGTGATTCCTCACATGATCTCACTCATATGTAGATCCAGAGACATTGAAGCATGGGACAGACTGATGAATTTTAGAGGTAAGGCAAAGGTGAGGTGTGGGGGTGGAAACTTATATGCATAACCCATGGACACAGTCAATATTGTGTTGAAGGCCTGGGTGGGAGCAGGTGCAGGATGAATGGGGTCATGGGAACAAAAACAAAGGAGACATCTGTAATACTTTCAACAATAAAGGTAAATTTATTGTTGTTCCTTCCTTCTAATCACCATTTCTTTACTGCAGTCCCAAGCCCAATAGTGACTTAAAAGTAAAGTAATATTAATTCATTCTAAGGAAACAATTAGAACTATACACAAAATGTCTGTACAAAAGGGTTTATGATAACATTATCCTATGATTGTAACAAAAATGTAGACACACATGAATATTTGGAAAGAATAAGAGACTGAAATAAAATAAAACCATTTAATACTATGATATAACTCTGAATAAAGAAAGTGGTCAATCACTCTTGTTTTCTTTTTTATGACCTTTGTATTAGCAGTATTATTTACAATAGCTAATACCTAGAAACAGCCCAAGTGCCCATCAGTAGATGAGTGAATAAGAAAGCTGTGGTACATTTACACCATGGAATATTATGCAGCAGTAAAAAAAAATAAGGATGTATTACCCTTTGAGACAGCATGGAGTGAACAGGAGATGATGATGCTAAGTGAAATACGCCAGTCAGAGAAAGACAAATATTTCTTTTTTTTTTTAAATCCACATGAAATGCATTAAAAATTCAGAGTTTAAAAATCTGTACACCTCAAAAGCATATAATGTTATTAACCAATGTTCCCCCAATAAATTTAATTTTTGGCATGTTATTAAAAACAAAAAAATAGAGAACTCTGATCATAAATGTTTTGTTTTTTAAATATTTTATTTGCATGATTGTCAGATAAGAAGGAGCAAGGTGGCAGCCTAAGAGATATTGAGAGGTCTGGTACCCTATGGTGAAAATATACTCCCTAAAGGCCAATGATCAGTGAGTTGGGATTTAAAAAAAAAAAAAAAAAAAAAAAAAAAGGAGGAGGAGGAAAAGAGGAAGGAGAGCTCTTCAATGCTAATCATTTTCTAACCTTTCCCATTGTTTCTCTCCTCTCTTAGGAGCCTGCAAAGCCACAAGCGATTTCTGATTGATTATATTTATTAGTCAACATGAACTATAACTATTTTTCCAGTCAAATCTTTTGACAAATGAGCATCAACCTCACAGCTTTTTGGAATTATAAAAATTAAAAAAAATTAAAAAAAAAACACAAACAAAATTACCTGAAGTCCTCTTTTTCCTACTTTTATTTGTTCTTTACTAAAACTATGCAATGAATTTACTCCCTAGCATATTAACTGCTTTCATTGTTGTTTCTCAGGTCAGTCCTCATCTCTGGACGTTTCTACCTCATGGAGTTGTCAACGTGTTAAAAGATTTTGCATTCTGCTCCCTTTTATTTGTAGAGGAGATTCTTATTTTAAACCACTGTATGTTTTTAATTTGAAGAGAAAATAATTCTGTGAGATTTTGACTAGACTTAACTCTCCGCCAAAGTATAAACGCTAAAAGTAAACACAGCTATTAAATTTAACTCCACCAAAATTGCTTGATAAGCAAGGTAAACAGCAAATCCAGGGCCAAGTGCTAAAAACTTGAGTCAATTATCAAGCTATCTAATAAAAGCCTCCAAAAATCAATAATCCTCTACTTTACTTTTATGATGACATTAAAAATAACAATTTTTTTATATAAGGACCCATCTCCTGAGAAGATGGTCTGTGCTAATCTTTTAAGCCTATTATCAACATTTTATGCATCATTAGCCCTAGCTAAACCTGAAAGTGTACGGACATATTTAGGTTCTCCAATAGCACTTCCTAAAAGGGCCCCTGCCAGGCAGTTTACACCATTCATTTACTAAATATTGCTTGGGGACCTAGCCATGCATGACTCACATTAATGCAGATGGGAGTTTCACAGTCATAGCCAAGGCCTGTGGAACAACTACAATAACCCATTATTGGGTTTTCTCCTCTCATAGCTATTTAACCTAACATAGGTCAATATGACATATAATCCAATGTTTTATTTACTCACTTTTATAATAGTAAGTAAATAAAATTGTTAGGCATTGCTCAATTGCCAAATACCATTAGGCTCATATTCTTCCATTTGTTTTCCTGTGGACCTAGGTATTGTTTATCCTCATGAGTTCACAAGCAGGGGGAAATCCACCTCTTAAGCCATTAGTATCTAAGAATATTTTTTGATCAGCCTTCTGTTTTTTCTTATTTTGTTGGCGTAATCACAAGTAAAGGAAAAGTGGTCAAATAAGATATAAATTTGTAGCCTAATTACACCAAATATTGCATATCCTCACATACCCCTAGGTGATGTCTTACAGCAGAGCAATGTGTCACTTTGATTTTCTAATATTACTATTATTCATGCAAATCATGGTGCTCACTTAGCACTATATAAACAAGAAGCACTTTCTCTGTTTCTAAGCCCTCAACAATATAACAAAATGGAAAATAATATGACGGCCTATTCACCCAAAATGATATGTAAAAGCAATTTAATATGACATGTTGGTTCATTGCATTGTTCAGGACATATACTAAATAAAAAATAAAAATAAAAAAGATCAATATTGCATAATCATATATATAGTAGAGCACAAAAGAGGGGGGAATGCATTATATATGTAATACTATCAACTATAAAAATGTATTTTTAATTAATTAATTAATTAATTAATTAAATGGAGCACGAAAAGGTATATGCAAAAATCTTACCAGTGGTTATCTCTGGATGGTTAAAAATGCATATGAAGGCAACAGATGGTGGTTACCAGACGGAGGGGAGGTGGTAAAGGGTAATGGGGGTCAAATAGTACCTGTGTTTCCCCGAAAATAAGACATCCTCCGGAAATAAGACCTAGCACATGGAAAGATAAGACATCCCCTGAAAATAAGACCTAGCCCAACTTTGGGAGAAAAAATTAATATAAGACACTGTCTTATTTTCGGGGAAACAAGTTGACAGAAGATGATTTGACTTTGGGTGGAGGGCACACGATGCAATTAACAGATCATGTATCATACAAATGTATACTTGAAGGCTACGTCATTTTAGTATTAACCAACGTTACTCCAATATATTTAATAAATAAAATGAAATCATGTAAGTCTTGGGTGAAAAAGTAACTTAAAAATTTTAAAAACATAAACAAATACCTCTGAGGTGTTTGCTTCTTTTTACCTGCCCATGTTTTCTAGAATGACCTATGTAACTCCATCTGCTCAAAAGCTTGGAGGAGCGTTTTTTTTAAGAGAGAGAGAGAGAGAGAGAGAGAGAGAGAGAGAGAGAGAGAGAGAGAGAGGGAGGTTGGGATCAAGAGAGATGACATAACCCAGTTCAGTAATAGACACATAACTGCTACTTCGTACAAATGATAACTTCATTGATCTGGGTGAAGGGTCTAAATCTAACCATCAATTCGCAACTTCCAGGGCACACACGGTTAAGCCTCAGAATGCCCGAGTGCCTTTGCCATTCTCTGTCCTGTGCTGCAGACTCGTTCCATTCCCTCACCCATATGTCCTCCATTAATTGCCTTTTCAGTGGATTACTAATAAGTTTTTGATGTTAAGCAAACATCAATGCTCCTATTAAAGTGAGACCAAACACTGTGACTATTTGTTTAATAACACAGTCTGAAGGAAGGATGGGGCTCAATTAGCACGGGAGCGGAGGCTGGCTTCATTAGGAAGGAGAGGCAATTAAGAAGCGGAAGGCTGCAGGAGGCTCTGAGGCACACACCATGTGGCGAGCAGAAAAGGACACGCAGCACAACGGTGCCTTTGAAAAAACTGCAACCTGAAGACTTCAGACAGAACGAAGGATCATTAGCACGGAATTAAGCATTCTAATCAGGTGATCCTTGTCCTGCTCGCCCCAGAAGAAATATGAGGCCAAACCACGTAATCTAAATAAACTGCGGGGTGTCAGGACAATTGGAAGAAACGGAAATTATCTAGCAGGTAGAACTTCATTTGGTGCAGAGTTTGCTTCATAGACACTGTCCGGTGGATGCTACTGAGCACCATTCCAGGAGGCCGGAGATCCATCTGTACCCACCGTTCACTGACTGCGTGACCTTGAGTAAGTCACCCAGCAGCGGTAGACTTCTGTCTCCCTTTTCTATAAAACTGGGGACTAAAGAAAGGAGCTCTTCTAACTCAAACATTCCATCATTTCATTATGGGGATTAATCACTGTTACGGTTATATTAGTGATGGAGGAGACAACGCAAATCACAAACTATCTAAGAATCACCCTGGCTGGTGTGGCACACTTGGAATACCATCCCGCACATGAGAAGGTTGGGGATTTTATACCCAGTCAGGGCATATCCCTAGGTTGTGGTTTGATCCCCACAGGAGGGAACCTATATGTGTATATCTTACATCCATGTTTCTCTCTCACTTCCTCTCACTCTAATATATATATATATATATTCATATTATTTTCTTAAAAGGATGAGGGTAAAGATAAGCAATTTTTTTAAAGGTACACATAAACAGGGGATTTTATTTCATGACTATAACCCTAGGATTTCTATGACCCGTTCTAATTTCAAAATATGTTTTAGAAGTTTTAATAAGATAAGTCCGATTTTAATACAATATGATAAGTCAGATCTTTTTTTGTAACTTTTCTTTGTGGTTTTGAATAGTTACAGCTTAGTGCCAGACATTAGGGGAGAAATAAATGTAACCTAAGTATGAAGAGGAGAGTTTTCATCTATTAAAAACTGTTTCGTGACAACTCAGTCACAGGCTGCGATTTCAAGATGCCTCTGCAATCACAGCCTGTGAAGAGGCCCCTGGCATCAGACCAGCTGCCTGGGGCAGCTCTTCCTCCAGGGCTCCCACAAGGGGGAGAAGCCAGACTTCCACAGGGGACTCAACTGACAGACTCAGACCATGTTGAAGAGTGGTGTGAGAACAGTAAACTAAAGTAGGCATGGCTGTAGGAGCACGGGGTGTGATAACAAAAGAAAT
The DNA here is from genome assembly GCF_014108245.1 of Pipistrellus kuhlii. Taxonomy (NCBI): domain Eukaryota; kingdom Metazoa; phylum Chordata; class Mammalia; order Chiroptera; family Vespertilionidae; genus Pipistrellus; species Pipistrellus kuhlii. The sequence continues at coordinate 9,993,491 of NW_023425584.1, forward strand.
ACTTGCATTCAGTGCAAAAGTAAGCAAGTTCACTTCTAGAGATTTCTTCTACAGAGCATTTATTCAAACGGATAAAGCGATGCTCATTCAACACTCACTTGACAAACACAAGGCAACATTTGAACAGACCCAAAGGAGAACTAAGGGAGTGAAGGCAGGCAAATAGGGGGAGGGGACTAGGCAGTGAGAACAACAAATACACAGTCCCAAGGGAGCAACATTACATTCAAGAAACAGCAACTATTTGAATGTGGCTGGTGTGCAGGGAAAGAGAGATCGAGGTCAAGGTCAGAAATATAAGCTGCTTGCTCACGGGACATGGTGAGAAGTCTTAAAGAACATGGCAAAAACATTAGATTTTGGTGAATTAGATGGGTAGTCATTGAAGAGCTTTTAGCAATGATTTTTATCTGAGTTTTAAAAGATCACTCTTAGTAGCTGTTGAAAAGTGGAAAGGCTGCTAGAAAGTGATGACAACAATCCAGATAAGAGAAAATGATGGTTTTGACCAGATGATGGTGGTTAGAGGTGCTGAGAAATGGCCAATATCTGCATATTTTAAAAACTAGAATCTGCATATATTTAAAGGGTAAAATCAACAGGATTTGCTGATATATTTTATATGGGGTGTTAGAGAAATAGAAGTATCAGGACATTGCCAAAGTTTTAGAAATAAGCTGGGGGGAAAAATAAAATTGGCATTTACAGAGATGGTAGAGACTAAAATATTCATTTGCACATACTAGTAGTTTCCTATTTTCTCATGATTATAAATACTCTAAATATTGATGAATACTAGAATGACTAAATAAATTATAATGTCCATATTATAGAATCAATAAAATAAATTATGGCAAAACTACATATTCTTTCAATAGAAAGACATCCATGACATATAATTAATTCAGCCACAAGTTACAGGAGATATATATATAATCTCTTAGGGATATTATTTATTTAGCTAATTTATTACTAATTGAGCTCATTTCTGCTTCTACCAGAAAGCAATATGTAATTAAGTACCTTATGGATATCAAACAGAATCATGAACTCAGAGGAGAGATCACTTGAAAGAAGTTCCAAGTTGCCATGAAAGAAGAAGATGCCCCAGAGAGCACAGGCAGCCAATGTCAGAGGCCAGGGAGAAATGAAGCTCAGATGACTGAACTTGGGAGAGAAGCAACCAACTGGTAATAAGGAAACAGCCAAGAGCACTGAGGGCCTTCCTCCATCCAAGTCCAGAGTGACCAAAGCTTGTCCCTTTTAAGTTATTCCCATTCTGCTCTTCACACGTCCACTTCTGAGATGAAGACAAAAGCTACCCTCCCTTGGCCTATGGCTCATGCTCTGGCAATTACCTCTCTGTTCCTTTCCTACCTGCAAGTCCTTTAACAATCTGAAGGCTCACCTGCCCTTGCTAAGTCTAGGAGCAATAGATCATATCTAGCCAGAAAGAACCGTGAAGACGTTTCTCTGTAGCTCCAGTAGTTCCAGGCCTGTATTTCCTATTATAACATATTTTAGAACCTCAGTTCATCCATCTGGAAACTGGGGTGGCAACAACATGTTAAGAATATTAATTTGGCCGAAACCAGTTTGGCTCAATGGATAGAGTGTCGGTCTGTGGACTCAAGGGTCCCGGGTTCGATTCCGGTCAAGGACATGTACCTGGGTTGCGGACACACCCCCAGTGGGCGGTGTGCGGGAGGCAGCTGATCGACGTTGCTCTCTCATCGATGTTTCTAACTTTCTATCCGTCTCCCTTCCTCTCTGTGAAATAGCAATAAAATATATATTTTTAAAAGAATATTAATTTGATCAAGTCAACAAGGTGCTTCATATAGCTGGCATAGCGTCAGACATCAAACTAGAAATGGAATGGTTATGAAAACAAGGATGAAGAAAAAGAGATAAATGAAAATAAAGTAGAGTTTCATTGCAGTGTTGTGTTTTGCCAACCCTTGGTTTGAAAAGATTCAAAAACAAATGAATCATTAAAAAACCAAATGAGAAAAAAATGTATTTCAAAGTTGATCTCTCCTTAGATCCTAATCTGTCTAAACATTTTTATCAATAGATCTCTACAGTCTAATTCATAACTTGAATTTTTTTTTAATTTCCCCTAATCACTTATTCAGAATCAGCGAACACCCATACTAATTTAAGTGCCATTATATTTTGATGAGAGAACCCTATTCTCATTATACTTAATTGGGAAGTGCTTGTAAGATCCTAGAATTCTTTTTCTATACACAAATGTTTATAATCACTTTATCTGTATTAGCAAAAAGCTGAAAACCATCTAAACATCCATCAACAGGTGGTATACTCGTACTACTCAGCAATAAAAAGGACCAAAATAGTTCATACACAACATGGACAAATCTCTAAATTTGTGAAATGACTCAAGCCTGAACGACTACATATAGGAGTCCATTTATATGACATGCTAAGTAAGATAAAGTTCCAGTGATAAAAATCAGATCAGTGGTTGTCTGTGGGCCAGGGACCAGGAATGATGGCAGGATCATGAACATGTTCCTACGCCATGATTGCGGTGGTGGTTACACCACTGCATGCAATTACGAAATTCAAACTGGACGCTCAACTGTATTAACTATAAAATTACATACATCTCAACAGCTTGGAGAGGAGAAATCTATAAGGCAACTCCTGCTTCCTAGCATATAGCAGAAACCTCAGTTTTAATCAACAATGATGCAATGCCAGCAAAGGTAAACAATGTCTTGGTATTTTTTTCAGTGTCATTCAAAAAGTTTACATTCATTCCAAAAACACTCGCCTACTTCAAATGTGAGGAGAGCACCACATTCACCTTCTGTGTCTGACCCCAGGGGCTTTGGGCATTTCTAGCATTCCTACGAACGGCTGCTTTCCATACATCATTGCCTTCTCCTTCTCTTTCTATCATTCATTTTGCCGTGTATGTGGCCTCAATTAAACTACAAAAGGCAATTTTATTCACACCTGTCTCCACCAAAGGCTCCTGAATAAACATTAAGAATTTGTAGAGAAACTTACTGCCAGCAGCCAAAACAGCCTTGAGATCCTCAGAATGCTGGTCTGCCTGGATGGTCATTCAGCCTGTATGGGAACATCTAATGAGAGTTGGGGATTCCTGAAGGTACTCACAGCACCATCTCTTTGGCCTGCATGGCCATGGGGTTGCCGTGGACACACTGCATCACCACAGGCACTGGGACTGACTCAGATGCCTACGAAGTTCAGACCATGGAAGGAAGGGACAGGCCATGCCCCACGCACTCTCCTTAGTGGGAGGCAGAGCCAGGCCGAGCTTATTAGGCTTTCACAGTTTCCCTCCATCTTCCACTCGCCCCGGCCTGACTCCAGGTGTGAACACTGTAAACCCAAACCTCAGAATCAGCCTTTCAACCTTTCTGGTAACCTCTACAACCTCTACTTTGCCTCCAAAAGTAGTAAGTTCTGGGTTAGGAACTGTGCTGGTTTCCAGGGCTGTAACAATGACCATGGGAGAGGCAGGCCCTGCCCCCTGACCTTGCAGTCTAGTGGAATCACAGGTAGCTCACAGTCTTCAATAACAGCAGCAAAGGGACCATCACTGAACACCTGCTACTCAAGGCACTAACCCGCATCCTCTCTTAACCCCACAAGAGACAGAGGAAGCAGGACTCGCATTCCCTACATTTACAGGCAAGGGCTATGAATCCCAGAGAAGGAATTTTTCTAATACACTTGCAGGATCAGCCATCGATAAAAAATAAATAAACTTGACTGTGACATAGCTGATCAATGGTACTGTCTTGCCTACCTCTTGCCTCAGATTAGCCTTTTTCTAGTTTCCTTAAAGAATCTATATAAAGAATCAGCCAGACAACATTCTGAGAAGCACCACTCTAAAATAAAAAAATAAGTAAGCCTTCTAGTCTGTCTAATAGAAAGGGTTCAAAGTTAAGCACAGAAATCTAAAAAAAACACTTCGTTACCTACTTAAGACATGGGAACAGAACAGAGAGCACGTGAGAGACGTTCCTCACTTAAACCCTTCACAGATACAGCAAATGAAGTTCAAACAAGTTATGAGGACCTTAATGAAAACCATACGCTTTGGTGAGAATGGTGTGTCATTGTAGATTCATCTCTTGCAACAAATACACTACTCTGATGGGGGATGCTGGTAAGAGGGGAGGCGGTGCATGTATGGGGTCAGGGTGGGGAGCTTTGGGGAACCTCAATTCCCTCTAGTTTTTCTGTGAACCTAAAGCTACTCTAGCAAAAGAAAATCATAATTAAAAAACATTATGTGATTCGTGATTATGACAAGTGATAATAAGGCTAAGGCCTGGAGATAGATACAGTGATTTATAGACCAAAGGACACTCTTACCCCTGTGTCAGAGTTTTGCACCTGGAGAGCAGGAAATCCATTAGTCCTCTAGTGCCCAGGACAACGGAGTGGAGGGGCTTTGAATGTTTGATGCTTCTGATTCCATACATGTGGTATTCCATTTATTGCTCAAAATAGCTGTATTGAAAGAAGGGGACATGAAGTGCAAGGAAGTGGCAGATCAGGGTCCTAAGAGAACTCTCAGACCTCCAGACCCAGAGACAATCCAAAGCTGAAAAGCTGAATGCCAGGGGCAATTAAACTCAAAACTAAGGGGAGACAGAAGGAAGATTTAGGTTCAGAAAAAGGAAGAGTCAGCAGAGAAATCAGGAGGGGCTCAGAAGCAGGTGTTGCCAGCATCTGAGTTTAGCCGAGGGCCAGTTCCAGGCCTGTGTGAAGGCCAGCAGCAGCGCATGGCATAAACAAGGCAGAGCTGCTCCTATAAATGCGTCCGGAAAACACCTTGAGGTTTTACATGCAATTAATTGCAAAGACATTTCTTAATGGCAGCCTTCTCTTGCCTTCCCAGATTAATGAGTCAGAAAGGCACTGCTCTCCACAGCGTCTTTTAGAAGTAGGCAAGCCCCCTCCTGGGCTCGCATTAAAACAGAGCACGGGACCTTCAGCTAAACGCTGCAATGTCCTCCAATGTAGAAAGTCATCTCGAAGCTGTAAAAGTCTATGCACAGATTCCTTCCTCAGATCCCTTCTGGTCCCAGAAGGAAAAGAGAGGTAAGGAGAGAAGAGATGTAGTATCATTTTGGGCAGCATTTTATGTGGGTAACACTTTGGATAACACTGGAGGTAGTGAGCTCATTTGAAAGCTGGTTCTTTCTATAAAGAAAAATGTCCTTTTTGTGGATGAATTTACAAGTTATACAAGTGAGGATGGTGGAGATAGAGTGGGGAGGGGAGGGAAGCCCAGCCAGTGTGGTTCAGTGGTTGAGTGTTGACTTATGAACCAGAGGTCACAGTTCGACTCCCGGTCAGGGCACGTGTCCAGGTTGTGTGCTCAATCCCCAGTGTGGGGCATGCAGGAGGCAGCTGATCAATGATTCTCTCCCATCATTGATGTTTCTATCTCCCTCTCTCTTCCTCTCTGAAATCAATACAAATATATATATATATATTTTTTAAATATATTTTATTGATTTTTTACAGAGAGGAAGGGAGAGAGATAGAGAGCTATTATAGAGACATCGATGAGAGAGAAACACCAAATAGCCACCTCCTGCACACCCCCCACCGGGGATGTGCCCGCAACCAATGTACATGCCTTTGACCAGAATGGAACCTGGGACCCTTCAGTCCGCAGACCAACACTCTACCACTGAGCCAAACCGGTTTTGGCCAAATATATATTTTTTTTAAAGATTAAAAAAAAACCTGAAACCACTAAATGCTGAAAGCTTACTCAACAATAGCATTTTTACGTTCTTTATGTTTATACTATAGATGTCTGTGTGTGTCTGTGTATCTCTGTCTGTATTTGTGTGTGTGTGTGTGTGTGTGTGTGTGTGTGTAACATATCCTGAGGAGGAGCTAGTATTGAACTAGTGATATATCTATAACATTCAATCTATAAATAGGCCAGGTTGGGGGAAGAGGGGACTGTAGCCTATCCCCAAATTAAACTCCATGAAAGGCCTGGGTGGCTACCTGGCGGTTTGCATTCTGCAGAGCCTTGCTCTTCAAATAAATGAACCACCAAGAGCACACCTATGTTTATTACACGTCCTTCGGATAATTAATGCTGGTAATCACACCTAAGTGTTAGCACACAAAGCACCTGGAGTGCGACTCGCTGCACACATTCTAATCACATCGGCCACCCAACTCTCCCCCGGTGACCTTCTTCAAAACAATGACTGTCTTTGAAACCGCAGAAGCCAACCCAGGAGGAAGCCTTTTCCAGGATTAGGCTGGGGCTGAGCAGTTCTTAAAGCCACAGTGGCACCAAGTGGTTAGGAAGGGAATTGGGCTGCCAGTGTGTATTCACATCCTCTGGCCAGCCTGCTGGTGTGTGGACCCCACACCATCCCCAGGCAGCCCAGCTCCTGGAAGTGGGAGGAAAACGAAGCCCCAACACCCCGATACCTTAAAGCCGATTCTGAAACTCACAGGAACCCTAACGTCCCCAATTTTAAGGAGTTCTATATTTTCATAAACACCAAAAGGATGGGGGAAAGGGTGGCAATTATTGTAGAATCACCTACACCAGTGGTCAGCAAACTCATTAGTCAACAGAGCCAAATATCAACAGCACAAGGATTGAAATTTCTTTTGAGAGTCAAATTTTTTAAACTTAAACTTCTTTTAACACCACTTCTTCAAAATAGACTCGCCCAGGCCGTGGTATTTTATGGAAGGGCCACACTCAAGGGGCCAAAGAGCTGCATGTGGGTTGCGAGCCGCAGTTTGCCAACCACGGAATATCATTGTTTATAGCATTTGCATTTTATATATTTAGTAAAGTCTGTCTGTGTCACTGTGCCCCCACAGAGATGGTGAGAAATGTTGTTTCGATATCACAGATTAGGAAGGAAGGTGAAATGACAAGAACAATAGGGAGAGGACTAGGCAGAGAGATGTAAGTGCTCTATTTAGTCACTAAATTTTAGTGGCTTGTTCAATGACAGAACCAGTATCTCCTCCTACCCATTAGCCTCTCAGGACCCCAACCAATTTGTTTCCTTTCTCACATGCATAATCTCCGCCTAAAACACTATCACTCCTACAGGTTCTGATTTTCTCCTTTTTTAAAAAAAAAATAATTGTCGTACTTTTTTCTTCCTGTCCCGCGCCCCACCCACACCCCCCAATGGCTCAGACTCAAATAAGTTGGGTGGCTTCAAAGACAACTCTCAAAAAGGGTTTGTCCCTCCTGTGGCTTCCTATAATTACAGACAGATCATTTTCCCATAATGCTCCTACACCGTTAATCACTCCAAATGCAGAAAGAGCCAGACAAGCATTTCTGTGAACAGAGAGCTCAGGGTCCCATTTCAATTTGTGATTATATCAATAATCCTGAGACTGTCTTACGTGAACTAACCCTTTATTTCTGGGGGGGAAATGGAAGGAAATTGCTAAAACTATATAGGCAGATCCTTGTCAACACAGGGGGTGTATGTCTGTAAGACATAAAGTCCCAGATGACCTTGTCAACAGCTTTCTCCTGCCTGTCTGAGCGGCAAAGGGGCCATTGGGCCTTTCCAGTCGGGACATTCATGTGAAGACTCATGAGCACCCCTCCCCCCCTTAAAAGCACAAGTGATCGATGGGTCTCTCCCACCCACAGCAGAGGCCAATGTGAATGCAAACTGCTGATAGCTCACAACAACACGTTAATCCTGATCTACTCTTCTAAAATGCTCTAGTGAAATTTTCATGTGGCAGCCCTACACCCCGAGACCACAAGCAAATCTCGTAGCAATTTCACAGATAATCTTACGGCAGATTGGAAAGATTAGAGGAAGCGAAATTTCTAAAGGCATTATTTTCATAGAGAAAGAAAAAAGAGCTTATCATAAATATTGTCATTTGTATTCATTATTTTTCATGAGTTCCTCTTTAACCAGGTGATCTCCAACCACAGAATAAGTGTGCCACACGTTGTCTCCAAGCAGGAGAATCCTTACGTTGGGGCTAATTAATGAGGAATAACACATGCTGCTCCGGTCAAAGAGCAAAACCACACGGTTGCAAGAAGGAATGCTGAGGTACAAGGGTGCCTTGATGGAAAATGCAGAGAGGACTAGGCAGAGAGCTGTAAGTGCTGTATTGTTGGTTTAAAATGTTTGTTGAGCACCTGCTGATGCCATTATAATTAACCTAGTTATTAATAACAGGAAAAGAGCAAAGGGAAGGACAAATATTATAGTCATGTCCTTTGGGCAGCTTCACCTTTAAGTGCTGTAGGAAGCTACAACTTTACACTCCTGGGGGGGGGGGGGTCCCTCAAAGAGAAGATAGAAGCATGCCCTGTAAAGTTGGGGTTAGAGGAAGGTACTTTTCTGTCAGTCTCACCTGGGAATAGGTCACTCGCCAGAATGGGCGTGGCCACTACAAGTGAGGGGAGATTTGGGATACTTAATTCCCTGAACAAAGGAATGGCTCTCTTGGTTGCTCTTGGTCTCTCTTGGCTCTCTTGGGTCTCTCATTGCAGAGGGTCATACTCTCCTGGCACCCCTCTATTCACCCACGTGGCCCACAGCCATGTGGACCCCACACACAATGGACCAGTGGATTGTAACTAGCCTGATGCTGCTGAACTGAACCCAGCTGTACTATGGAATGGAACCTCTGGACACTGGCTTTGCTTTAAGCTCTACTAAAACCCCAGCTACACTTCTTCTAAGGCTGGAATAGGATGTTGTAAACCCAGGTATATAATTGCACCCAAATAAAAACAACTCATCCTCCTGTGCGAATCTCAGAAAATTCAAGATATTGCAAGGACCCCATCCCTAGCATCTCGTAGGGAAGGGGATATACCAATACCCCTGATAACACTGCTACATGCCAGATACCATCCTCAGGTCAATTCTAGAAAGAGAATGGGGAAGATAGTGCTGTGTGAAAACAATAAACAGGTTCGTCGTGGCAGGTAGGGATCGATGCTCTGAAGCAAAGTCTGCCTGTTGAGAATTACATTCTTTCAGTTACCGCTGGGTGGTGGAGGGAAAGGGGGAATCTGCCTCTCTAAATATATAAATTTGAGGGTAATGAAGATCCATGATCAGCTACAAATTTTAGGATTTAGCCCCAGTAGCAGCCAATAGGAAGTATCAAAAAAAAAAAAAAAGAATCTGACCAGCATAACTCAATGGTTGAGTGTCGAACTATGAACCAGGAGGTCACAGTTTGATTCCCGGTCAGGGCACATGCCTGGGTTGTGGGCTCAGTCCCCAGCATGGATGTGCAGGAGGCAGCCAATCAACGATTCTCTCTTATCATTGATGTTTCTACCTATCTCTCTCCCTCTCCCTTCCTCTCTGAAATCAAGAAAAATATATTTTAAAAAAAAAAATAAAGACGAAAAGAGTGGAGGCCCCAACAGCTGGAAATGCCTTTAATTCCATAGTGACAGAGGAGAAGAATAAAGAATCATGAGAAATAATAAGTGCCTATTTCTCAACTCCCTAGAATCTCAGTGCTTCTGCCTTCTATTTTGGCAAGAAAAAAGAACCAGGGTCACACTAGACACAGATCATCCTTGACATTTCACAGTGGCTGGAATTAATTGCCATGAGATAATAGCATCCAGACGTAAGCTTATAACAAATGTTGCTTTCAAATCAGTTATGCAAATACAGCTTTAAGAAGCCTAATATATGTAGATTTATGGCTAGTTCCTTAAAAGTACCCATCTAAAAATGAAATATTTTAAACTCCTCTAAATTCTAAGAGGAATTTATCATATAAAATAAAAATCAGAGAAAAGCAAACAATAGACCCCTAAAGTTTTTCAGAAAAAGAAATGCAGCTTTTTCCACTGGAAAGAATCATATAAATCCACTGATTTCTTTTCTCACAGAGCATATTTTACTGAGCTCTCACATCTATCAGAAGGCAAAGGCAGCCAGCAATCTGGCATCTAGTAGATGGCATCTCATTTTGAATAGATAGGTCCTCATGCTGTGGAATTAACAACTTTTAGATTGTTTTAGTGCAACCAGTGAGCCGTTGCATTTGAATATGATGCACATTTTTAATTTAAATAAAATGCATTTAATATTGATTTTTTTACATCCATATTCAGTATCCCAACTATAAAATATACTGATGATATAAAAAGTCCCCTCTGAAGATTAAAAAATCTTTTATAGTTCTACATGATGTTTCATTTATACTTAGTACAAATTTGCCACTCCAAATTTCCTCAGCCTTCTCTAGTCCAATCAATAGTTGTTGACAGTTTATAATATAAAGTCTTTCCAAGTATATATACAATACTAACCACCTATATTACACAATGTGCTCTTTGAGGTTCTATAGAGATATTAAATGTACTAGGAACGTAAAGCATTGGTGCACTACCTAAATGGCAAATTTCATAGATGTAGTAAACATCATGTTAGACTATCCACTGAGTATAACCCAAAGTGAATATATTCAATACTGCCTTCCTCTAGGCATTAACACCATGGGGTGGAAATTCCCTGGAAATGGTTGAAGGACCTAGAACAATAGAAATTTTTAAAACAACTCCTTTCTAACATAGGGAAAGCAATGTGAGATTTTTTTTTAATATTTTTTATTGATTTCAGAGAAGGGAGAAGGAGAGAGACAGAAACATCAATGATGAGAGAGAATCATCAATTGGCTGCCTCTTGCACACCCCCCACTCTGGAGATCAAGCCCCAACCCAGGCATATGCCCTGACCAGGAATCGAACCATGGCCTCCTGGTTCATAGGTCAACACTCAACCACAGAGCCATGCCAGCTGGGTGCAATGTAATATTTTTTAGGAATTAACTAAATATATTCAGACTTGATGTGTATGGAATTTTACATAATCTCATCCAGATTATAGATGAGAAAACTAGCAGACAAATGTATAAATGGCACCATCATGTCATATAGATCATTGGCGAGGTTTTTGCTTAAGGCGGTGACTTCTATATGACCAATGATAAATAAAAACTCAGTTGGAATGATCTCTATTTCTTCTGCCAGTGGTTTTTAAAACTTCTTTTTAAGGTTTTCAGTTTAATAAAAGCACAAGAAATAATGCACATGCTCTTATCGATAACTACAACTTCTTTCTGAGTTTTATGTAAACTCAAGTGAAAACTTTTACTAAGATGCAGAAAAGTCAGGTCATATAGCACAGAGAAGCAAAAACCATTTATTTTTAAATGAATTCCCCCCCCCAAAAAAAAAAAAACTTATACTTTCCTGATAGATCTTCTCCTGTCATCTTCAAAGACCATCAGTGAAAGTTTTATTTTCATCATTTTAAACAGAAAATCCTTAATCATTATCAAAAGAATTTGAACTTGAGGTACCCATCTGTTGCATTTTTTCAGAGGCTCCAAACACCCTTCGAAGAGAGAAACCTTGGTTTTGAACTTCAATGATTAAACAGGGGTCTCCTTTGTACAATCTGCTTAGACTGCTGTTAGATAGCAAGTATTTTATTGCCAACCTTCAGTCAAGAGCCTCTTGTCCTACAAGGCACTCATTAGTCAAGGAAAAAAATATCATCTACATTTAAATAAATGAAAGGAGGAAATCTGTGCTCACACGAGTGTTTTATGTTGTATGTTTTCCTTTTTAATCTCTAATTCAGAGGCTTTGCAATCACCAGAATTGTGAACTTTTCTCCTCTCTAAAATAATAAAGAGACCACTTAATTATCATCTCATGGTCATTTCGCCTGCTACATGCACGCTGCAAAACCCAGTAACAACGCTGAATGAAAGGCATTTCTTCGTGGCCATAACCTCTTTGCACCTGGTCGATAGCTTTCTGAAGATGATTATATGGTTGCGACAAGAAGGTCACCGCACAAGGCCAAAGTCACCATCCAGACCACAGAATTCCTCCCAAGCACCTTACCAGCACATTGCAGAAAGTGAATGGCTCCAAAGAATGGAGCGGTTTATAAAAAGAGACCAATTAAACATTCATAATGCTTTGAAAAGACAATTTTAAATAAACAGAACAGTACAATGAGGTTAAAATGATGGACTGACTTTACAAAGTTTACCAGCTTGGAGTTGGAATTAAGAATAGTGGCCAGTGTTGCTCAGTGGTTAAATGTCAACCTATGAACTAGAAGGTCCCGGTTTGATTCCCAGTCAGGGCACATGCTGGGTTGTGGGCTCGATCACTAATAGGGAGTGTGCAGGAGGCAACCAATCAATGATTCCCTCTCCTCATTGATGTTTCCATCTTTCTCTCCCTCTCCCTTCCTTTCTGAAATCAATGAAAAACATATATTTTTAAAAGAATAGTAGAAAAAGATGAAACTGATAGTTTATAGTAATTTTTACCAAAGTAAATGAAGCATTGATGAAAAGCCCAGGAAGAATGCAGCATTCTACCCATGAATTTCGTATAAATGGCAGCATATGCTATGTTTTATTTTGAATTCTCTGGTAAATGAATGTTTATCCTGGGATCAATGACTCTGGGTGAATGGCAGATTGCAGCAACAATTGTTTTCTTACCAAGAGAATTATCTTAAATCAGAAGGTCTTTGTTTGATGAAACCTAAATTGCAGAGGGAATATTTAAACATTGAAGGAGAAAATCCATAGATAAGCTAACACATGGCTCCAAGATGCATTTATCAGAGCTAATTGTCTCTATTATTCTCTTATTCTAAAAGCTACAGGTAGAATATACAAGTGATAGAGCAAAATACTGTATCATTATAAGTGCCCTGCTAAGGACATAAACCACTAAAATATTTTCTTTCCTTTAAGTGATATTGAGGGCTGGGGCAAATGAGACAATTATGTCTATGGCAAGTCTAGCTAAAAATAACTGAATTAAGAATAAAAATCCCTCTTCTGTGTCAGATTTTTGTGAAGCTAAAGAAAGCACAGAAGGCATTGCTTCGGCATTGTATCTGTGGCCACAAATGTACCCAGCATGCCCTGGGACCAAGAAGGCTCTATTCTGTAGGTGACCACATATCCATGGCCTCAATGAACATGGTGGAAAAATTAACCACAGTTAAGAGCTCAGCCCTGCCAAAACTGGTTTGGCTCAGTGGATAAAGCGTCAGCCTGTGGACTGAAAGATCCGGGGTTCGATTCCGGTCAAGGGCATGTACCTTGGTTGTGGGCACATCCCCAGGAGGTGTGCAAGAGGCAGCTGATCGATGATTCTCTCTCATCGATGTTTCTAACTCTCTATCCCTCTCTCTTCCTCTCTGTAAAAAATCAATAAAAAAAAATTTTTTTTAAAGAGCTCAGCCCTGCAGGGCACATATTTTTGTGTTTGACTCCTGCGTGCTACTCACTAGATGTACAATTCCAGGTAGTGTACTGAACCTTTCTAATGCCCTTTTTTTCTAATTTGTTAGCTATAGACAATAAGAACAAGCAAAGTATTAAGGCACTGTCTCACCACCCTATTCTTGTCTCTCATGCTCTTCACCCCCCACCCTTCCATATGGCTTGTTGCCTCCCCTCCACTGAAACAATAGCCTCTAACACTGTTGGCTGTCAGCTTTTCCCTGCTTCTAATATCCTCTTTCTGTAAATGAGAGAGAGAGAGAGAGAGAGAGAGAGAGAGAGAGAGAGAGAGAGAGAGAGAGAGAGAGAGAGAGAGAGGGAATAGAAGCCACCACAGTCAGGAGACAGCAGTTGCTTGCATGTCTTTTGGCTCTGGAATCTGGTTCCCAGTCTCCTGGTTTGCGTTCTGTGACTCAGTCCTTCATGCTCACTGTGACTTTCCTTTGGGGGCGCCTTAAAAGAGCAGGGACACTGTGCAAATGAAAGACACCACCATCTCTAAACAGAATTGAAGTTCTCTTTACTCTCCAGAATGGTGTACCCACCCTTCCCCCACTTGATTTCGTAAACTTTGGCTCAAACATACCAGATGTGCATGTGACCAGTGCAGAGAAGCAGTGAAAAGAAACAGAAAGATCCATGACAACACCATCCATCCTTAAGCCCCTTGGCAGCAGTGCTCCTGAGGGGTTCTGGCAGGTCAGGTGTGGGAAAGGCTCCCTTGAATTTACAGGAGGCTAACTTAGACCAGGCCTTAAGAGACCCGTTTGAAATAAATAGCCAAGACTTTGTATCTTTGTCATCGCCTTCTCTACCAGGAGCTGAAATCAAGACAAATAGCTCTCGTCCCTGTCTCGCAGCTAAGGATGAAATGGCTCCTTCAAAGTATCACTAAATCATGCCATTCTCCGGGCAAAGGACAGATGGAGTTTGCCACTCGCCACCGGCTCAGACAGGTATAGACAGGACTTGCAAGCAGGCCTCTCATGTTTCTGCTTTGCTCGAGGCCCTTCTGGCCGCCCTGAAAGAGGTCCCTGCATCTCTAGGGCATCTGCCACAGCAACCCAGAGGAGAGATTCCAGGCTAGATAAATGCTAAGACTCCGTGGCTGTCAGGAACGCCTTTGCTGAGACAAAGACTGACAAATTGCCCTCCTCGCATTAATTCTCAAGTGCATTTTCCAAGCACATGCCTCTGATGAAGTATTTTGAATAGGGCTGTGGATGTTAAGGAGACATTTAAAATATCTCACTTGTGATTTTTGAAAACGTTCCTCATTCAAAGTTGTCACAGCCCGACAGCTCGGCTCTGTTTCGAGTGTATTCTTTCACAACGCACTACAAACTGATTGAAGAGCTGACAAATCTGACTGAACCCAAACAAGAATCTTTAACAACGTCTGATCGAAAAGAATGTTTAATGAAAATGCAGATACAGATATTACATCTAGCATCTGAATTTTTACAGTCAAATTACACAATTAAAGTCATTACTGGAAATATGCCTCTAACCCCCACCAGACGAAAAGAAAATCGCTCCACTATCTATCGAGACAAAATGCTGAAGTTATTAGAAATATCTCTGATAAAATATTCATGTGTTTCTTTTTCATCTACAGAAAAGCCAGGCTTTTATGTCCTGCATGCATCTTTAAACAGTGTAATACAGTTATTGTCCAACTTATCCAGGCATTTGAGTCCAGTGATTTGGATCGTGGCTTGTACAAACAACTTATAAGAGAGTAAAGTACTGAAATCAGGTTATTACAATTCTTCTGCAAAGTAACCTTATGACTATTAAATACAAAAAAAGGAAAAGAAAAGAGAGCTGTATACAAAGGGAGAGAAATTGGTGTGTGATTCAGTAGGCAACCAGGAGTTTGGGTTCTTAGTACAATGAGGATTCCACCCAGACCCCTGCAAGGAAGGCGAGAAACTTCTACAGACGG
Source organism: Pipistrellus kuhlii (assembly GCF_014108245.1). Classification (NCBI taxonomy): domain Eukaryota; kingdom Metazoa; phylum Chordata; class Mammalia; order Chiroptera; family Vespertilionidae; genus Pipistrellus; species Pipistrellus kuhlii. The sequence continues at coordinate 10,008,801 of NW_023425584.1, forward strand.
CAGCAGAGCAAAGAAAAGCTCTTCTGAAGAAACAACCATAAAGTTATCTTTCAAAATATTTCCTTTGGTTTTGCTAAAATATATGTGGTTCTCTGAATCTTTTCTTGCATTAGGATTATGTCACTAACTAGAGCAGATAAAGAACAAGCCATAACATAAGGCAAAAAATTCCTGCCAGGGCCGATGATAAAGTAGAGATCCTTCCCAGTGCTAGGACAGAAAGAAAAAAAAAGAGCCCAGCCAGTGTGGTTCAGTGGTTGAGCATCAACCCAACCAGGAGGTCACAGTTTGATTCCCAGTCGGGTTGTGGGCTCAATTCCCAGTGAGGTACATACAGGAGGCAGCCGATCAATGATTCTCTATTATCATTGATGTCTCCATCTCTCTCTACCTCTCCCTTCCTCTCTGAAATCAATAACAATATATTTACAAAGAGATGATAGAAAAAGAGAAGGACCAAAGTTTCCTATCAACTTACAACCTTCAAGGGAGAAGCAGACTCAGAAAGACACAGAGAGTTTGTTGGAATTTGAGAACATTACAAGTCACACCTAGAATTTTAAAAATTCCAGCTATCATAACTTCCCACTAGCTACACTTTTCCCATTTGACTGAAACTTGGATTATTTATAAAGGTGAATTTTATAATGACCCAACAGTTAGGCCAATCTTCCATCTACTATAATCAATGAAAATTGATAAATTGGAATGACTTACCCAATGCACTATACAATTTTTATTAAAAGTGAATCTCATCAGATTTAATGTACTGTTTTAATCACAGAAGGATAAACTCAAACATTATTTAAGATTTTCAGAGTTGTAAATAAAAAGAAGAGGATACCTAACACTCAGCTAGCCAAAAATAAAAATATCTCAATATGCAGAATACCCCATCCTTCCAGCAGTTGCTTTTATCCAAGTTTTATTACTAAGTCCTGATTGTACTTTTGCAAATCACTTACCACAACTACAGTTCAAATTTTTTATGCTGACAAAATCATTTTAACAGCATATAATTTGCTAATGCACTTGTTAACAAAGAAGAACTATTTCTGCAACTGATAATATAACAACAAAAAATAGCCACTCATAATAAAAGTTCACAAAAAAGTTAAGCCCAGACAACTTAGATCTTTTCATGCAGAATGCATCTAGTTTCCCATACAACCTAACCCAGAACTGAGAAGGAGGAAAGGAAAAGTAATACAATGGCCACCACCCAAAAAGCGTTCAACATGATGCAGTCCATGACACCAACAAGTGGATTATAGTGCACAACTGGCTGTAGGGAGCTGGTGTCCATGGTCATTACTATTTGTTAGCTTTGCAATTTCCCACAGTTCTTTACACAAATAGAGCCTCACATCATTCAATCCTCATCAGGGCTGCCACTCTCTACCTCTGACCACACACAATGCTAAAGAAAGATCGATATTTCAAAAGTTCATCTATAGGGGACAGAGAGGTTGCAATTGTCCTTTTTGGAGCACTCTGGCTCGAAGGTGAGATTCTCCTGCACACTGGTCTTCAGTTTCTCTCATGTGTCCTTTGTTCAGAAAGGTCACTGTCTGCTACTTATAAGCAGCATGCCAAGCCTCCTTGTGGAGACAAGCCTCTCTTATACTGCTTACAAAAGAGGCAACCTTGAGCATCAATGCTCAGAAAATATTCTTAGTGAGGTTTGGTTGCTACAACAGAATACCATTGAGAGGATAGTTTCAACAACAGGCTTGTATTTCTCACAGTTCTGGAGGCTGAGAAGTCCAAGATCAAGGTGCTGGCAGATTTAGTTCCTGGTGAGAGTCCTCTTGCTGTGTTCCCACATCTTCACAGGCTAAGAGAGGGACAGGCAGACAGACACAGACACAGGCAATGTGCAAGTATGGTCTTTTCTTATAAAAGGACTTAATCTCGTGTAAGGGCTCCACCCTCCTGACCTTATCTAAACCTAATTATCTTTCTTTTTTAAATATATTTTTACTGATTTTAGGGAGAGAGAGATAGAAACATCAATGATGAGAATCATTGATCAGCTGCCTCCTGCCTCCATTGGGGATTGAGCCTGCAAACTGGGCATATGTCCTTGACCAGAATCAAACCCAGGACTCTTCAGTCCTCAGGCTGATGCCCTATTCACTGAGCCAAACTGGCTAGGACTAAACCTATCTCTTAATATTGTCATTCATATGTTAGGATTTCAACATATTAATTTAGAGGGGATACAAACATCCAGATCGTAATAATTTTCCATCAGTTCCTATCTCCTATCACAAATAGGTTTTCTTATGCCTACACAATAGCCACACCATCATCCTCTTTTTGGATTACCCCCTCTGGCCTGGCAAAAGGAAAACTTTGATAACAAGGTAAGTAGTATTTTATGATCCTTCCCTTCAGTTATATGATGCAGAGAAAAATCAAAGATTAAAATGAGACAGAAGGGCTTAAGTAAAGAAATCAGTGTCTGAAATCAATATGTTTGATTTTGTATAAAATGCTTAATCTCATTTCCTCTTCTGTCAAATTGGGTAACAATAATACCTGCTTCTCAGATGGTGCTGTGAATATTAAATGAGATCCACTTAATCATTCATCATAGTATTTATTGAAGGCCTAATCTGTGCAAATGTCATTGTAGAGACCTACAATGACACAGTGAAAAAGACTGTCAAAATGTTTGCATTCCATTTGGGGAGATAAACAAATACATGTGCACTTTATGGTCAGGCAGTGTGGAGGACTATGTGGAGAAACAAAAGCAGTGTGGAAGGCTAGAGAGTAATAACAAGTGCTACTGAACATAAGGGTGGCCAAGCAAGGCCTCCCGTGGGAGATGAATTTGAGTGGAGACTACTAAAGTATCAGAGCAAGCCATGCCCCTATGTGGAAGAAGAGAATTCTAGAAAGACAGTAGTAAGTGCAATCTTATGAGTCAGCAAGACGCTTGGGGGCTTCAAGGAACAATCAGGGGGTCACTGTGCCTGGGGTACATGATGGCCATTATGGCCAAGGTGGGGAGAAGAAGGAAACGAGGCCTGAAAAATAAGAAGTGGAGGCTGGTTCAGAGTAAGAATTCAAAGGGAAGCTACTGCTAACACATTTCATCCCTGTATTTTATATATATCTATATTATTGATTTTTTACAGAGAGGAAGAGAGAGGGATAGAGAGTTAGAAACATTGATGTGAAAGAAACATCGATCAGCTGCCTCCTGCACACCCCTCACCAGGGATGTGCCCACAACCACAGTACATGCCCTTGACCGGAATCGAACCCAGGATCCTTCAGTCCATTGAGCCAAACCAGTTTCAGCTCATCCCTGTATTTTTGTTGCAAGTTGGGATTAGATGATTTCCATTAATACTTCCACAAATTAACCTTTTTTAAAAAATAAAAACAACATGATCAGTAAAGTTTTAGGGTTTTCTTTGACCTGGGCTTTCAATAAATGGCTATTGCTTCTCTTCTAGCCAGGGTCCTGGTCATCCTAATGAAGACACATCACTGGCATTTGTTTCCTGCATGGCTGGGAAAAGTGGAATCGAAAGCTCATCCAGATGGAGGAGCTCAGAACATCTGCCTTGCATGTCTGCCACCTCCCTACCTCCTGCCACTGTGTTAGCTGCCAGCCACCGCAGCAGCTCCTCAGTCAATTGCCCTCATCCTCGAGTGTGCTCGTGGAGCCTTAACAGATGATCTGCACAGTCATTCCCAACAGCATCACGCCATCTTTCTTAAAACTGCAGAAAGGTCCTGATGGAAATCTTAAAAAAAAAAACTTCACCATTATTTGATCCCCAAAATAGGATCCATCCAATGATAGCCATGCCTGTAAATTTCACATCAACTGGCATTAGGCAGCTAACTAGTTGCATCAATTACATGGAGGCCTCTACTGGTCCATGTGACATTGAAGAAATGAGGCAGCTATGGAGGACACATTCATCTTCTCCATCCCGTCTACCACCACTCTCATCCAAATCACCCTCATCTCCTGCCTGGATATTAATAGATCTTTATAACTGATCTAGTCCAAACCACCTTAGTCTAAACCATCACTTCCCTGATTATTATTAATAGTAAATAGCCTCCTAACAATCCTGTTTCCACTCTGGCTCTCCTGACCCCAGTTGATTTTCCACATTTGGGCATGTGAAGTGACTTTTTAGAAACCAATTTCTGAGTTTTGTATGAAACCTTTCTATGGTTTCTCAAAGCTGTTAGGAATTGTGTATTATAGATACATATCAAGATTTCTATTGGTTGCCTTAAGGGGATATATGATTTAGCCTTTGCCTACCTCTTATTAAATAACACTTCCCCCTTGTTCTTGTTATCTATATTGTAGTTCTATTGTCCTTTTTTATATAATAGAATTTTTAAATATATATTTTATTGATTTTTTAGAGAGGGATAGAGAGTTAGAAACATCAATGAGAGAGAATCATCCGTCAGCTGCCTCTGGCATACCCCCCACTGAGGATGCGCCTGCAACCAAGGTACATGCCCTTGACCGGAATTGAACCCAGGACCTTTCAGTTCGCAGGCTGACTCTCTATCCACTGAGCCAAACCGGTTTCGGCAGTTCTATTGTCCTTTTGTTGTTTTTGTTCTGCCAATATACTATGGTCCTTTCTGCCTTAGTGATTTTTAAATACTGCCTCAGGCTGGAAATTGTTCCCAACCACATCTCATCTCACTTCACCTACTAAACTATCACCTCAAACACCACTTCTTCAGGGATACTTGCTCCACCCTCCCCTGACTTGACCACTTTCTAATCTTCTCTATACCTCCTTCTACTCTATTTGTGAAGCTCTTATAGTTTGCAATGTCCCTGCGATTATTTCATTAAATACCCATGTACCCGCACTAGACTAAATTTACCAGGAAGCCAGGGACTTTGTTTTTCTTACCTCTTAAATCCCAGGACTTTCTGGCTCCAAAGCCATTTTCTGGACAGATTTATCAAAGAAGAAATAACCATTTAAACATAAAAAGCTCTCAATATAAAGACTGCTTGTTTAGGTTTCCTAAACCTGTGCAATTTGATTCAATTTTCATAAGCAAAATAATAGCAATAGTATATTCAAACATGAGTTCTAGCTAAGAACTAAATTAAAAGCTGAGACTCGTAATATGTTTTTGAGTAACATTTTGCAAAAAATACTTTTATCTGCCCTTTTCTTCTCACTGAAGATAAATCCAAAGAGCTTAAGTGTGGACATAAGCAACAAGGTAAAAACAAAGCTGACCACTCTTCTGCTTCTGTGAGCTTATCAAATTTGTTTAGTGAAAATGAATATCTATTGCTTCCTTCTGATAGGATTCTGCTTGAGTTCATTGCTACCAATTCCATATTTTAAGAAAACTAAAAAGGCAGAATCTTCCTCTGTTACATCTCTTCCTTTGAAAAAAAAAAAAAAAAGAAATGATTCATATAAATGTATTTAATAACAGACCTTTAAACAACTAAATTTCTTTTTTTTAAGTTTATATTTGAGGAAAATATATCATATTTGAGGAAAAAATAGAATATCACCAATCTAGCTCAATTAAAAATTCCTATGAAAAATAACAAGAAAGAAGAGAGGGAAAGACAGAAAGGTATAGAAAGCGAAAATAACATTAAGAAAGCAGAATAGCCTGGCTGGAGTGGCTCAGTGGTTGAATGTCGACCCATGAACCAGGAAATCATAGTTCAAATCCCAGTCTGGGCACATGCCCAGATTTCGGGCTCAATCCCCAGTGTGGGGTGTGTAGGAGGCAGCCAATCAATGATTCTCTCTCATCATTGATGTTTCTATCTCTCTCTCCCTCTTCCTTCCTCTCTGAAATCAATAAAAATATGGGTTTTTGTGTTGTTGTTGTTTTAAAGCAGAACAATTAGTCAAAAGTCTTAGAACTAGGAATTCTGTGCAAAATCGTCTACTATCCCCTACAATTCACCACTAAGTTTGAGGATTTAAAGCACAGAAAAAATATTTGATCTTCATATATCACCATATCAGAATCCTATCAAAAAATAGACAACTGCCCTAACCAGTTTGGTTCAATGACTAGAGCATCAACCTTTGGACAGTCATGGGTTCAATTCCAGTCAAGGTCACGTACCTCCATTGCATATTGTAGGCTCCATCCCTGGCCCCAGTGTGTCAGGCAACCAATCAATGTGTCTCTCTCACATCAATGCTTCTCTCTGTTTCTCCCCCTCCCTTTCCTGCTCTCTAAAAATCAATGGAAAAAATATGCCTGGGTAAGGACTGACAACAGCCAAAGAAAGGTAAGCAGCAACCTTCTTTGTTTAATGCAAACAATAATGCTTATTGACGATCTACCATATGCGAGGCAGTAGGATTTATGAGTAAACAAAATGCAAGATCTCTGTCTCCATAAAATTTAGATATTAGTAAATTATCAATAAACAATAAATATAATCAGCATATTATATAATTGTTTGAAAGAAGAAAATGCTATAAAGAAGAAATCAAAGAGGAGTTAAGAGTGCTGGGATGAGAGAGTGCAATTTAAAAGTAGGTGAAGGGCCGAAACCGGTTTGGCTCAGTGGATGGAGCGTCAGTCTGCGGAATGAAGGGTCCCAGGTTCAATTCTGGTCAAATGCATGTACATTGGTTGCGGGCACATCCCCAGTGGGGGGTGTACAGGGGGCAGCTGATCGCTGTTTCTCTCTAACCGATGTTTCTAACTGTCTATCTCTCTCCCTTCCTCTCTGTAAAAAAATCAATAAAATATTTTTTTTTAAATAAAAGTAGGTGAAGGTAGTAGGCCTCATTGGGGTAGTGACATTTAAGCCCAGTTTGAAAAAAGTGAGAGAGCTAGCTACATGGATGTTTATTTCAGGTAGTACATTTATTTGAGGTAGGGGGCTGTATTTCCGTTAGAAGTCAAGACTGTAGTCTACGGCCATACCACCCTGAACGTGCCCTATCTCGTCTGATCTCAGAAGCTAAGCAGGGTCGGGCCTGGTTAGTACTTGGATGGGAGAAGTCAAGACTGTATCTGGGGCATTCTAGTAAAAGCAAAGCTGTGTGTGTGGCTGATGAGAAGCAAGTGAGACAGGGAGATTCAGAGTACTGCGGGGCCAGATTATATATTTTCATTTCACTGTTGGTTAATGATGTTGAACATCTTTTCAAGTGATCATTTGTTTTCTTGGGTGAAGCATCTGTCCAAGTCTTTGCAAATGTCAAAATTAGTTGGCTTGCTCCTTTGCTATTAGGTTTTAAGAGTTTTTATATATTTTGGATACAAGTCCTTTGTTGGACATGTGATTTGTAAATATTTTCTCCGAGGCTGTAGTTTGTCTTTTCATTCTCTAAATAATGGACTCCGCAGGGCAGAGGTATTTAATTTTGATGAATTCCAGTTTTTCAACTTCTTTTATGGATCCTGCTTTTGTGAAAATACTTTACTTAACCCCCGGTCATGAAGATTTTCTTCTAAAAGTTTAATAACTTTAAAATTAGATTTGTAATTCATTTTTAGTTGATTTTTATGTAAGGTGTAAGGCTGAGATTTAGGCTCATGTTTTGCAAATGGGTTCAAATGCATCCAACACTATTTGCTGAAATATACTTTCTCCATTGAATTGTTTATGCACCCTTGTAAAAATCAAATAGCAACCAAATAATGGAATATTATCTAGGAACAAAAGGAAATAAACTATAAAGTCATAAAAAAAAAAAACATGGATAAATCCTATAAGCCTATCTTTAAATGAAAGAAGCCAGTCTAAAAGGGCTTCATATTGCCTGAACTATAGAGATAGTAAAAAGACTAATAGTGCCTGGACGGCATGGCTCAGTGGTAGAGCATTGACTTATGAACGAGGAGGTCATGGTTTGATTCTCCATCAGAGCACATGCCCGGGTTGCGTGCTCCATCACCAGTGTGGTCATGCAGGAGGTAGCTGATCAATGATTCTCTCTCATCATTGATGTTTCTCTCTCTCCCTCTCCTTCACTCTCTGAAATTAATAACAATATCTACTTTTTTAAAAGGTAATATACATTTATATTTACATGTTGGCTATTATGACTATAAAAAAAGAACAAGAGTTGCATAAATGAATTTTTAAAATACTATAATCCAGTTTATGAATAGATGGAAATATTTGTATTATTATTTTAAGGATTCAAGAGAACTTTTTAAAACATGATTTTCCACAACATTTAGAATAATGCTATTCACAATTAGATCACTAATCATCCGAGAGATGCAAATCAAAATGACAATAAGGTACTATTTCACACCTGTCAGAAGACTATCATCAACAAAGGACAAGTGCTGGCAAGGATGCAGAGAAAAAGGAACCTTCCTGCACTGCTGGTGAGAATGCAAGCTGGTGCAGCCACTATGGAGTACAGTATGGAGTTTCCTAAAAAACTAAAAATGGAACTCCCATTTGACCCAGTAATCCCACTTCTAGGAATATATCCAGAGAAACTAGAAATATCCATCAGAAAGGATATATGCACCCCTATGTTCATAGCAGCACAATTTACAATAGCTAAGATTTGGAAATAGCCTAAGTGCCCATCAGCAGATGAGTGAATTAGAAAACAGTGGTACATCTACACAATGGAATACTACACTGCTGTAAAAAGGAAGGAACTTCTACCATTTGCAACAGCATGGATGGACCTAGGGAGCATTATGATAAACAAAATAAGTCAGTCAGAGAATGATGAGTACCACATGATCTCATTCATTTGTGGAATATAATGAACAGTATAAACTGATGAACAAAAACAGATCCAGAGACAGAAAAGCATCGATCAGACCATCAAACCTCAGAGGGAAGGTAGGAGAAGGTGGGGGAGGGGGGGCAGGGGAGATATCAACCAAAGGTCTTGTACACATGCATATAAACATAACCAATTGATACAAAAACTAGGAGGGTGAAGGGGGGCAATGGGGGTAAAAGGACACATATGTAATATCTTAATCAATAAAGAAAAAAATGTCATCACTGTAGATACCATTAATTATTTTCAGAAAACTCAAATCTTTGTAAATAAGTAGACAACTTTCTTATTAATCTGAAACATTCAATGTATTCTTTAAAGACTAGTCACCTAAACTAAATTCTACAATACAGTTAGTTGATTCATATTATTTAGGTTCCCAGATAGATTATCTGTGAGCCTAGAACATGCTGTCTTACTAGTCCTATGTTTCAAATTGATTTTTTTTAAACTGTCCTGAAGAGAAATATTCAGCTTATATATTTTTAAAACTCACCTTTCATATTAGCATAGAGTTTAGGGGCAAATGGGAGGGTGAGGAGAGGGAATTATATTTTCTCTTAAAGCACTTAAGCTGGTCTAAACACTCCATCCCCCTAAAAGACTTGCTGAATTCCCTCCCTCAGAAGCCCAGAAACACTCCACCTGGCATTTGGAAGATGCCACTTGATAAAAAGTGATCTCCTACATACTGGGCTCCCAGAGCCCCATGAATTAGCAGGTGGGACTGAGGACAGGGAAATGACAAGAGGAGAAGGAGTCCAATTGTAGAGAAAGAAGAGCAGTAGATGAAGCCAACACACTCAGCCATGATTTATGCAATAACCAAGTACTAACTCTCCAGCCAACAGCACACTTCCAGATGATATGCAACCTCCAAATTACCATAAATTAAGCTCAGGCAAAAATAAGGCCATAAAATGGACATTTTGCAGTGGCTATTGACTGTGGTGTTCAGTTTGCATTAAATCTTCTGAAACGTTGTTACTCTATCAACGGAATTAGTAATTGGTGTCTTCTTGGGAGGGGAATGTATAATGCTTTAAACTCCATATATATTACTCACCACAATTAAAGTCGCTCGCAGTAAGAAGCTGCTGCCTATATGCATCAGACTAATTATTTTGTGCTTTTTTTGCTAAGATAATGGGACATTGCTGCCAGTGGGCAAATCCTGATCATACGTTATATCACACTTCCCAGCAATTTTTGATGAAAACTACAGGTGGAGACAGATTATAATGGGAACATCTAATTGAAATTCATCTCCATTTTGCTTCAGATGGAAGACATGCTGCTTGAGCCCTGAAACATATTCAATTTCATTCAAATTGGATGCAGATTTTTCAGGCAAAACTAAATTATATATATATATATATATATATATATATATATATATATATATATATATATATATATATATTCATATGTTCTAAGGGATCCTGAAAGAGAGAGAGGAATAGCATAAACATTGACCACTCAAGTTGATCAGGCTATTGCTTCCCCAGGTAGGAATAGAGAACTGAACTCCTACTAAAGGTCATTGTCTTTGTTAGACCATATTCCATTCACTGTTAAACTCCAAGGCTTCACAAAGACAATGAAGGATACCATTCAATCTATAATAAATTCACCTGCCACTTCACAGTCAGGTTTCTTCCTCGGTGTGCAGGTCCTCACTGTCTCCTTCCTCTGTGTCCTGCTGCTGATACTGCCTCCCAGGGCAAAACATGAAGAATTTTCCAGTGAGACATTGAATAGAAAGCTATTTCCTTCCTGGGCCAAAAACATTTTACACACACACACACACACACACACACACATATATATATAATAAAGATGTGATATGCAAATGGTCATTACACCATGAAACGTAATGACTGACCACATAACAACTGGTTCACAGATTAGCAGGAGGGTGAGGCAGTGAGTTACAAGCCAGTGGCAGAGAGCTTAAGAAGGGGCAGGGCAGCAAGCTATGAGGGGGGACGGGGAGGGGCTGGGGGAAGCTACAGGAGGGTGGGGCAGTGGGCAGAGAGCTATTGGAGGGTGGCAGCGAGCTACTGGCACATGAATTCGTGTGCAAGCCTACATATATATATATATATATATATATATATATATATATATACACACACACACACATTCTAACACACACTCACATACATTCATACATATATGCACATGCATGTGTTTATTTAATATGTGTGCACAAGATGAATATCCACTTTTTTTCACTATAAACCCAAACATTCAACAGTGGCAATAGGCTAATAAAATGCTTAGCAAAACATCAGATAAGAACTCAATAAAATATTACTTACAATAGAAAATCTGAATTGTTTTTGCTAAGTGCTAGGCAATATAATTCTCTTTTTCATTTAAATTATTGATTGTTTAAAGTATTACATATGTCTCCTTTTTTCCCCATTGACCTCTCACTAGCTGCTCCCACCCCCCAACACATGCCCTCCCCCTCTACTATCTGTGTCCATGGGTTATGCTTCTATGCATGCATACAAGTCCTTTGGTTGATCTCTTACCTCACCCACACCCCTGCCTTCCCTTTGAGGTTTGATGATCTGTTTGATGCTTCTCTGTCTCTGGATCTATTTTTGTTCATCAGTTTATGTTGTCCATTATATAAATGAATGAGATCATGTGATATTTATCTTTCTCCGACTGGCTTATTTTGCTTAGCATCATGCTCTCCAGATTGGCAATATAATTCTTAAGAACAACTGATTTACTTATTAATCTGATACTCACTTATTTAACCAACATTTGTTGAATACCAACTAGGGGCCTTGTACTAAAAACAGAACCAGAGCCAAAACTGGTTTGGCTCAGTGGATAGAGTCTGCGGACTGAAAGGTCCCAGGTTCGATTCCGGTCAAGGGCATGTACCTTGGTTGCGGGCACATCCCCAGTAGGGGATATGCAGGAGGCAGCTGATCTATGTTTCTCTCTCATCGATGTTTCTAACTCTCTGTCCCTCTACCTTCCTCTCTGTAAAAAAATCAATAAAAATATTAAAAAAAAACAAGAACCAGAGATAGGTCAGTCAACTCTCAACAGTCTGAGCCTTCAAGAAGGTTTTCTCTTCATGTGGGGAAGAGGAAGTCAGGTGAATATGTCAGGTGTTGCTATGTGGTATGAGGGATAATAACACAACAGTGTAAAGGAGTAATGGTGGGTGCTATGTATGTGGTGGTCAGGCATGGTGTCCTATTGAGGGTGGTGTTTTAAGAGACCTGAATGAAACGAGAGCATAAGCCAGGCAGATAACTGGTGGAAGAGAATTCTAGGCAGGAAGAATGGCACATGCAGAGGCTGAGAAGCAGAAGCATGCTGCAGCTGGAATACAGTCAGAGAAGAGGCAAGTTAAAGAGGTCAGAGAGCGCGCCCAGGAAAAGCTGGTGTTCAGCCTGAGAAGCTTTGGTAATGACTTTGCCTTGTATCCGGGGTGAGATGGGAGCCATTGAAGGGTTTTGAACAGAGAAGCTACAAGATCTGACCTTTTGCCAGCTTCCTCTGCTTGATCTGTAGACAAAAGATGGCAAGGAGAAGGGAGAGAAGCAGACAGATCAGGTAGGAGGTGACTGCACTAATCCAGAGGAGAGATGCTGCTGACTCAAACCTGAGCACAGCCAGATTCCGGGCATATTTTGAAAACAGACACTACAGGAGTTGCTGAAAGAGTCACGTGGTCTACAGGGAAGAAAGGAATCAACGTTTACTCCAAGGTTTCTGCCTGAGCAACTGGAAGAACTGAGTGAGTGGCATGTGAAATGCCCAGGACACCCGCAACAGGCGCCAAAAGATGCTGGCGATCATTATGCACGTAATTCCCTTGTGTGCAACCAGTGACCGTCCTTTTTACCAAGCACAGGTGGCCTGATGAATGGCTGTAATGGAAGATTTTGTCTTTGAGCTGTTTGTTTCTCTCCTGAAAAGGAATTCTAAATGCCAAGAACTTCTTCACCGGGGGAGAAAGCCTGAGTCTTAATACAGAAGCTACAAATAACTCTCCATGTATATCATGGACAATTTCTACAATTTTTCTCTTAGTTCTGTGTTTCAAGATGTACTCCAATTGTCACAGGCCACATACTTAAACCAAAAGTAATCCAATCCTTCTCAGATGGAGTTTATAATTACAAATGACTATTAAAGGTATGCTTTAAATACAATGAAAGAAATGTATAACATGAAGCCAAAACAAAGCATTACAGCTAAATGCAATCTTTTAGGAGGTATAGCAGTGTGGTTTCTTTAAGAAGCCATATTTAAGAATAGCCAACATGAAGACTGCATTGGTAACATATATAAATAGCTTCCTGGGAAAGTATAAGTAAATTCATAGAGTAAACAATGATAGAGTCATAATGACTTAATCAGGGAGAATAGGGCAACTGACAGGTATATTACTAAATTTAAAGTTGACAACCTGGCAGACAGTTATGATCTTCCCAAATATTCTCCTTGCAGCCTTTTTCAGAGACAAAATATGAAGTAGCTGAGCCATGGGCAGGATACAGGGAGATAATTCTAAAGATGCCGCCCCTACTTCTTAAGAGTTTCCAGTCTCTATGATGAAATTGTATAGGCAATTTTACACCGAGAAAAGAAGCACATCTGTAGAGCAACACATACATATATTTGCCATCCACAAATTGGCGCACAGATGTGCAACTAGAAAATGTTGTCTCTATCCACATATGCTAGATATTCTGTCTGCCAGGTCCATCTTCCAGCCTTCTCCAGCCTGTTCTGTGCCTCAGAAGTCTGACTTTGATAGACTACATCACCTAAATACCCTGGCCCTTTGGCTTTGGCCAATAGAAAGCACCAGAAAGAGTTCAGAGGGCAAAAGGAAAGGAAGGTTTTCCTCCCCATTGGACTAATGGTTGACGGTGGTTGTCCACAGTTCCTGTCCAGCGGTCTTCTCTTACACCTATAAGTCTCACCAGGTTCTTATCGTTGCTCTCTCCCCTTTCACCTGTTCCTCACTCTTGCTAGGTGCGGGTACCTCACCATCCCTTAACAGTTTCCCTTAAACTTATAAAGGAGCCATTTTTAAAATATCTTTAATAACCCTTTTGAGTTTACTATTTCCTGCTCCCCAACTGGTACACAGTGATTTTGAAACTTGCCTCAAAACATAGATTCCCAGATCCTACCTAAGACTTAATAAATCAGAATCTCTATCATTGCAGCAAAAGGACATGTAATTTTAATAAACAGCCCAGATGATTCTGAAGCAGCCAACGTGGCAACCATCCCCAGACCAGCATTTGCGAACCACTGCTGGCCAGACCCTGCAATGCCAAACTGAGACGAGTAAAAACACGCATGATGCTTTCAGACTACAACCCCAGCTGCCCTTCCCTCTAACTCCAAAGCAACCAGTACTCAGACAAAGAAGTGAGTTCTCTGCGGGGCACCCAAAGCCGAGAGAAACAAGCGGACGGTCTGCAGTGATAGACGCTCCTGAGCACATTAAGTGAATGCTCAGCTATCCCTTTCACATCTGATTAGATCCTCACTTTTCAACCACTTTCCAGGAAATGAAATCCATGTCCACCTCCATCTGGTGCCAAAATGAACCAAGTGGAAATGCCAACCAGCTTAGGCCTGTCCAGCTTCAGCTCAGAACGGGCATTAAACCGCTGAGGGCCCCTCAGCCCTGGGGAAGTGAGGTCCGTTGATTCCAGAAGACCTCTAGGCTCTGCTGGGGCCAGCAGATAAACAGAATCAAGAGCCCAACCTGCTGCCATCCCCGAGGATCTCCTCTCCATTCCGAAGCTCAAGGCGTCAGGAGATGGGTTAAGCTGACCATCTGCTCTTCTCTCCGATAATATGTAATTAAGTAATTTATTTTTTCAGCACTTGAACCCTCTCCTCTCGCCTCCCATTAGTCAGGGATGATTATGTGAGACCCAGCTGCAGGTAGCATATTGCACACTCAGGCAAGCGTTGAGCTACAGAGCACTCTGCTAGCCTCCTGGCCATGGCCACCTCTCAGACCCGACCCCAGGAGTGACTGCATGAGGCTTGCTGCTCCGCTGCCTTTGCATTCCTCCCCAACGATTAGGCAGCATGTTCCTGCTGTGCTTTAAGCCATTCGCCGTGCATATTTAATTCATTTGTCTAAAGATAAATTTACCCACAGCCCCTGATCACTTCCACCAGCCAGCGTACTAGCGAGGCAGCACCGATGGATTTTTTTCCAACTGGCAAACTTTACCTAAGATATACACAAACACACGTGACTATAGAGCAATAGGAATGATTCCATAAGCGTCCAGCAAAACTATGATTACATATAGCATAGGTAATGTTTTGTATATTACCTGCAATTTGTTGCAGATTATTATCCTAGTTTATCATGGCCTGATCGACAATATTTCCCTTTTTCTCATGGGAGCTGCTTAAGATTTTAAAGGAGAACCATCACTTCTTACTCTATGACCTTATAGTTTCAATGGAAACTACATGTGATCAGGCAAGTGTTACTTGTACAAACCTTTATTGTGCTTTTCCATGTGTTAGCACCTTCCTCATCCTCACTTCCATCTGTGGGTGGGAGTGGGACTAAAACTAGGGCTTCACTTAAGGAACTGAAAAATCACCCATCCTCACAGATCTGGCTGTACACCAAGCCATGTTCTCTTCAAAGAGAAACAGCAGCTAGCATGCCATAGCTAGTTGTGGAATAATACTAAGAAGACTCTGCTTGAGCTATCAGCATACATGGGGGGAGGGAGAGTGAGGACAATTTTTAAGAACAATCTCACTCATCTGGTGGGACTCACGCTTCATCTCAAATACAAATGCGCTATTAGGTGAATCTAAAATAACTGATACAAATCTTCCCGCTGAGCCAGTGGGAAATTCCAACCTTTATAAGTTGGGAAGTGCTAAACCAGCAACCTTTTAGAAAAGAGTATCTATCTTTTTTAAGCTGTTTCTGGGGAATTGCATATAAAGCATTCTGAAGAGAGGGAAAAAAAATCCTTATCTTTCCAGGATCTGTTTTGCCAGCTTGATATGAGGTTGCCTGGGACAGATACTGTCAGGGCTCAAAGTGTTTTCAGAATTACATTCACAGTAAAAATGTTTTCCAATATGGTGTCTGAACATCAAAACCAAAACAGCCCTTGTGGAGATGAAAAAAAGAAACCATTCTCTAATTTTTTAGTCCCTATAAAATGTCTAAAGGAATTTATTTTCTCTACCAACATTCCTATCAGTTAATGATTTGACAGTTCCTTCTGAAAAAAAAATGTCTTTAGGAGATTTACATTTAGAAGAACTAGGCAAAACATTTTGACTGACTACAGTAAGCCACAAAGTGACATATCCTGATTGATTTTAGACAGAAAGAAATACCATATGCTAAATGTTTCTGTCTTCTTATGGATGGAAGAGCAATTATTGGTTAGATCCCAGGAGTTTCAGAAATGGTTAAGCATCCAAGCTTCAATTTCTAGTTAAATCTTTGAGTCACTCTTCTGATGATTAATTCAGCTTTGCAAAAGATACTCTTGTGGCAACTTCCTTGGAATAAGAAGTCAACGGCAATCCCTGGCTGATTTTTCTCAGTGGTTAGAACATCAGTATGCAGACTGAAGTGTCATGGGTTCAATTCCCCATCTAGGGTATGTATCTTGGTTGCAGGGGCCACCAGGTGGTACCCAAAAACCAGTGAAATGTTAGCAGGATTGATGGGGATCCTGGGCCGACAAAGGTGTCCCACTATACCCTGGAGGACCAATCACTTGCCAGCCCACCCCTCCACCCTTGGGATGGGTGCCAGAAGCAGGGTTCACAGCTGGTGGGAGTCCTGATCAAGACTGACTGGGCATGAACCTGCAGCAGGCACAGTGGGGCCGGGATGAGCAGGAGCGGTAGGCAGCTGCAGCAGGCAGCATTGGGCTGCTGGTTTTGGCCCAATCCCTGCAGGCCACATGGAGGGACCCCACCTGTGCACGAATTCATGCACCCTGCCTCTAGTATTACATAGAAGTCTTATTTTTCTGGATTATTGCTGTTTTTAGGCATTGCGTTAAATTTTCCACCTGAGGCTGCACTCACCTTGCCCTTGTCCCATCCCTGCAGACAAAGCAAGGTGTTTCCTGAACTTGGGACATGGTCTATAAAAGACTGGTCAAGAGATCTTAAATTGGCAGCCTCAAGACTCCATGTGGCCTGCAGACTGTGGCTATGTTTAGTTCTGTCATTAGTATTATTTAATTTGAATGCTTTTAAGCAAGAAATGGACCCTGCATGTTGGCACTTGTCCCATCACTCCCTAGTAATTAAAATGTGGTCCAATTCCCAAAGATCTTTGCGTCTGACCCTGGTCTCCTGAGTGGGACTGGTCACTGAGTTGAGAAGGTATAATCTGAGACCCTGTGAGGCCTCCATATGCTGAAAGATACAGGCCAAGCTGAACTTCAGCAAGAAAAAATGGAGCAGATATGCAGAGAGGAGCCAAATAGAGACCACTAGGGGAAATAACAAGGGAGCCTGACTGTGCTGACTTTGAACTTCCCCTTGCTGTCACCCAAGGGCAGATCTAAGTCTACTTTTGGTCTGAGTGAAACACCCACTTTCCTTCTCCTTCACCTTCCTGGACTGGACTCCTGATACATGAAAACAAATCATTCTAGCCCAGTCTCCTCTACAGGAAAAACCATGGTCCTTCCTTACCTTCCATCGACAATAAAATGAGGAGATAAGCAATTCGATAAGTTCAGCCTTCACGGACTCCCCAAACTGTACGGACAGCGGACAGCTGAAAGGAAGAATGACCTTCCACTCCGCAGACTTTGTTGTGCTGTTCTGAACCCCAGCTGCACCTCAGATACACTCAACACCTGGAAGCCTGGAAACAGGAAAAAGCCTGATGTAGACAGCCTCCGGGAGCTGTAAAGAACGCTGCCCAAGCCCATGCTGCGACTTACTGTTGTTATAATTATTCTAAATCAATTTTAATCAGGAAACAACACACCCATTGAAATAAAATAAAAATAAAGCACCAGGGAGAAAACCAAAGTTTTATTTCAAGCAAAACTGAAGACTTCAGCCTTTGCACAGAAAACCTAATTCTGCCAAAACTTAGTACATTTTACATTAATTTTGCTCTGATGTATGACTAGGTCTCCTGGGTACCAGTGGTGGAGAGAAAACCATTAACTCTGTGGAGGCAATTGTTAGTTTTTATAATAAAAAATGCATACTGCTTATACCATTATTGCTTAGGAAATTAGGGAACACAGCTTCTAATACCCTGTGTGAGGAATACTGTAGCAAACCACTTAACTTGCAATAATAGAGTATTGACTGGGTACAGTGATCTGTGGGACACAGCCACAGTCAGATTAAGCTGCCATCACACTGTGCTCGATGAAGCCTCCCTTATAATAAATTCATTCCACCTTAGCCAAAGACTTCCAAACAGATTAGCTATTTAAAAAAAAAAAAAGTGTGTGTGGTGGGGGGGGGGGACTGCTAAGAAGCTCTTCCTATAAGGTACATATTATTTTCCTCTCTTCACTTTGTTTTCAAATACATAATCAAAATACTGATTTCTTTTCTCCTCCTACCTACAAAATCTTTAGGACTCTGTAAGACTGAGCCCTTGACTTAAGCAATATCTGAATTCAGAGGAGGTGTTTCTGAAGCTAATTTCATGTTTACCAAGATAATCATAATCCCAAAGGCTTCGGTTATCATTTGCAGGTCTTGAGAGTATGACAGAATCAATTGCAGAGCTTTAAAATGCCTTTCAAGTGAGCTATTACTAGCCCAACATGTCAAAGCAGGCCAGTTTACATGTTCATTCTGAATGCAAGGTGCAATTGGCACCCTTTTCCTCTCCTTCCCCCTTCTTTTTTCCTCTCTCCCGCTTTGATCTCTTTCCTCCTCCTCCTTCTTTTCTTTCTTCTCTCTCTCTCTCTCTCTCTCTCTCTCTCTCTCTCTCTCTCTCTCTCTCTCTCTCTCTCTCTCTCTCTCTCTCTCTCATACTTGTCATTATCCCCTAGTTGATCTGCTGAAGCAATCCAGTCTAGTCCAAAGGAACAGGATAGGATACCTTCTGGTCCCTGTCACAACTCGTGAATGGTCACTGGAACATTTAGTCAGAACCCTTTCCATTGCATCCGAATTGCTGAAACCTATTAGCATTATGGACAGATCCTAAGCATGTGTGCCAGATGAACCTAAATAATAAGACAGAAGAGACAGAACCCTGGGAAATGCACCCCCGCTTGCAAACCACTTCAAGGAAAGCCTCAGTAGGTATTACTCAGGGAACAGACAGACAAAAACAGCATGCCTCCAAAATACTTTTCCCTGATTATCACTATTGGAATTACGCCTTTGACTTGAAGCATTATCTACCTGCCATATTTACAAAACTATGAGACTTTGGAACATAGTGTTGGGGGAGGGGGGATTCTTCATGGGTCTCACACATTCCTAGAAGGTTTCTGAGATGAAGCATTGACAGTCCCCCCCCCCCCCCACTATCTTCTCAAGGTTGTTTAAATAGCATACAGCCATGAAAGATATAGTGTCCCCCTCTGGGGCAGAGGACAAATTTATTTCCTGACCAGTGTAAAAAAGACAATAGCACCCTCCAAGGCAAAGGTTGGTCAGGTTTGCTAGCAGCCCCTTGAAAATTTGGGGTTTCAAAACCATTATATGCACAACATTCCCCAAAGGCCCCCTCCACACCATTCTACAGACCAGGAGGATAAGGGGAACCAATGGGGCCATGAAGCTCCTGCTGAGCTGTGAATAACAAAGCCCTTGTCTCTACCCAGGGGCCTCATGTTTTCAGCCAGTATCCTCAAAACAGTTGTAGAATGATACAGAGCCTGCAGGTAGGGTAAAATTGCCAGCCTTCAGTTCTGAACACTCACCAAATGTAATGAACTAGCATGTAACTTGAATAGAGCCAACTCTTCCCTAATAGGCATAACAAAGTGCTTGAGTCCTGAATTTCAATGGTTTAAGAGGTCTTAAAATATTCCTCAGTCAGTATTATTCTCAAGGGGATGCCCATGAACCAATGTGTCAACTATGGTCCCCACACAAAACTGCCTTGTTCTCCCTCTCCTCTGCCAACTTTCCTGCACAGGTGTTTTGAGCTTTCTTCTGGCAACTGTTGACCACACCCATCCTATTGGTACCGGCATCTTGCATGGTCTCCAGAGAATCCTCCCATTCTAAATGTGGCCAAATAGTGCTGCGAAACTTCCCTCTCTTCCATTTTGTGCCACATTGGGACTTTGAGGCCCTGAAGCACCACTACTTGGACACAGAGATCTTAAAGACTAGCGAAAGGAAAAAAAAAAAAAAAAAAAAAAAAAAAAGCAGCTACTTCTATTGTCCCATTAACCAATGAACTCATGTCATTCTATAAGAAAGACAGAACAATACCCTCATGGTTTTTGTCTCTCCTCCTCCTTGTAACCTTTACTGTAACCAAACTCTTCCCTCTAATTCAAACTAACAATCTAAAGCTCTTATATAAAGGGATACAGGCAAATTTGGGACAAGTGTCTAAACCCTCCTTCCATCTGTTAATGGTCCTATTATAAACCCTTTTCGTTTATAAGGATATATGCCAACCAAGAAGCAGAGAACTATACCAAAGAAAAATGGAACATACGTTAGATAAATACTGTAGAAAGAAACAGAGACAAAAAAAAAAAAAGATGAAAATAAATGGACTAGACTTTAAAGATAATATGGGAAATGTGCACCTCGGCATTGAACAACTTCCAGGCAGAAAGGACAAGATTGTTAAGGTCATTCCAAGCTTGGGCATCCCTATTTAGAGCAATAATTCTTTGCACATGTATCCCAGGCCTTGAAATTGGTCATGTTTTTTATCTAGGTGTGTTTATATTTAAATATGCTAACTGGTAATTATGAAGGTCAGTACATGCTCAACATGACTGGACCAGAGTAATTACTGCTCAATATGAAACTAACCAAAATGTGACTCTCATTTTTCTGTCTTCATCTTCCAAAACAGAAGAAAATGTAAACTTGCAAGGGAACGAGAAAACCATCTGGATCAGAACACCTCCCAAATTTCACATTCCGCCCTGCCATCCAAACAAGGATTTAGGAGTGCTTTCCCTAAACCAATAATTGAGTGGTGGCTGCCAATTTCTCCCAGAACTTGGCTTTTCTTAATAAGCCAGTCCACCGCCTTTATCCCATCATTTCTTTGTAATGAAAATAAGAGAAGCAATATGAATTGTACACAATCATCAGGAATATCATGGAGGTAAAAGATGTGTAATAAAATGTATTTTAAAAGGGAGGAGGGCTTTTCTGAGGAAAATATACAAATAAAAATATATCTTCTAGAAAGCTGACAGTTTTATAAATTTGTCCATAAAACAGTAATGGTCCATTTTTATTTTTTTTTTACTAGCCCAGAAATTTTTAAGGTTTGACAGAAATGACCCAGGTAGCAAGGCTTAAATATTTACTTATGTAAAACATAGCCAGGACCAATTTTTGCCCACAAATGAAGAAACTAAATTACTTCTAGAGAAGGATAAACTGACATCTAACACAACTTAGCAATGATTTCATTGACAGAGATTTCTCAGGAAGACAATACTATCACCAGACCTCCAGATCTTTCTACTGCCCTGATCCATTTTTATAACTTCAAGTTTGATCCCAATTTGGTCACAGAAACAATGTCCAGACTACCCATAGTTTGAAAAGATCCAAGAATAAGAGAGTTCCCACTGAATCTGAAACAGGAATTTTCAGAATATATCTCAACTCTGTGCAACAGACCCTCTCCAGGATGAATCTATCCTCTGAGAGTAAGTTAAACTACTATGGAAGTGCTCGGTGCTCTGCCAGATCATGTATCTTGGGGTCAATAGCACAGGTTTGGTGAAGTCCAGTCTCAGGTTCAAATCCAAGTTCTGCCATTACTGCCCATATGATCTTAGAAAAGTTATAAGATGTTCCTTAGGCACAATATCTGCATCTCTAAAACAGGGATAATAATATTTCCATGCATGTCCTCCATAAATAAAACATTAATGATCAACTATAATAGATGAAATAGAACCTAGCTATGTAGCACAGATCTCAAAACTTTAACATCACAAAGAAGAAAGCATCACCATAGAGTAACAAAACTTTGATTGACACCAGATACTTTCATACCTGCAGAAGAAAAAAGAGGGATTAAAGAAGAAAACAACGATGCACTTCTCTTTATGGAGGTATTTGTTTTACTTCAATCCCTAGAAGATGGTTGGGCTTCAACTCCTATGACTAGGAGCTGACAGGTGATGAAAAAGAATGCTCAGAACAGAAGCTATAGGTCATGTATTCAGCACTGGCTGAGAAGCCCTGAAACCTCACCCTGACTAGCTGTGCTAGGGGCTCTCTTTTAACCTCTCTGAGACACCCAACTCCTCAATTGTAAAATGAGAGATTTGAATGGCAAGGGTCCTAGAAGGTCCGCTGAAGCTGATGAAAAACATTCTAATTGTCCACAATTCTACTAAATCAAACACATAGATGAGAGGGGAAAGATTGCAAATCAGATTACCTTTTCCCCCAGAGAAATGGCTCTCACCTTCCAGGAAGCTCACGCCTTGTTTGACAATGAACAACCGGATCCACTGGGCTGGGCATCCAGGTGACCCACATTTCTGTACAAATGCTTCCGCTGGTGCCAAGGGCTGCATGTGGCCTGGAACTAGAAAAAAAAGAGAAATTAAACTGAAGGCATAAACACCTGCCTCAAAGCCTGTGGGGAGCTCTAACCATTCTGACAGGCCAGTGGTGGTAATTGTCCTGTCTTATCCAATAAACCGGCTACTCAACCAATGAGAGGTTGATGCCTCCTGTCAGTTGACTGTAATCCCAACACCTTCATTGCACATATATGTTTTATTTGCATCACACCTGTACCACCACAGACCAGGAGAGACCAATTAAACTATGATTAGCACATATGCCACCTAAATCTGACAAACAGCCGTTCTCAATGAAATCAAAGAACTGTGTTAGCGAAGGCCAGATGACCACTTAGACATGGAGGGTCATACACCATGACATTGAGAATATGAGACATACATAAATAGACCTAAAAGAAATAGGTTTTGCTTTTGCATTTTCTATTGCAAATGATGGATGAAGAACTTGGATAGCACATATTCAGACAAAAGTGTATGTTCCATTTTAAACCCTTGCTAGGAAATAGTGGCAAAGGAATAGGATCGTGTGGCTTGACTTCAATCACTACATCAATTGCAGGGGTATCTGGACATCATGTGGGCTATTGAAACATAAACCACAAATACAGATAAGGTCACTGATGTAGCTGATGCATCATTTCAGTTTGCCACCCTGACTGTACTAGTTAGGATAATGCTGGCTGCTCTTAAAAATAAAATGAACTGTTAGCATCCAATGAATGTATTCCTTGTGGGCAGGCCACTTCACTCCCCACAGAGACTTTTATTAGTTGAATTTATTGGGGTGACATCAGTTAATAAAAGTATATAGATTTCAGGTGTATAATTCTATAGTTCATCACCTGACCATTGGAGATTTAGAGAGTTAGATCCTTCCATCTTCCCCCTCTGTCAATCTCAGAGTCTCCTATATCTGTTCAGGAGACAGGGGAAATGAAGGTAGAAGAGATACAGGCTGCTTGCAGCTCTGACCCAGGAAATAAGACTTCTGCTCCTCTATGGAAACGGTCACAAAGCCACACCTGGATGCAAGAAGGACCAGGATATGTACCGTATTTTTCGGACCATAAGACGCACTTTTTTTCCCCCAGAAGTGGGGGGGGGGGAAGTCCCTGCGTCTTATGGTCCAAATATAGCCTACACATATACTTTTAAAAAAAAGTTTTTTTACTTGCCCGGCTCTGTGTGGTCTCTGTGTGCTTGCCCGGCTCTAAAATGGTTCTAAATGCTGCTGTTTACTTTACAGGGTTGATTACATGTGTTTATGACTGTGATGTTGGGTTTTAATGCACATAAAATATTTTAGGACACTATTTGTTTCAGAATCTTTTCTTCTTCATTTCCCTTCTCTAAAAACTGGTGCGTCTTATGGTCCGGAGCGTCTTATGGTCCGAAAAATACGGTAACCCCTAAATGGGCAACGTATCCCCAAAGTTGATCATGTACCATGGAAGGCACAGCACTAAATTTTGGGTAACAGTCAGTCTCTTCTGTAATAACATGTTTGCTTATATAAATGTGTCTGCTTAGGAGCTGTTTTCAGGTCCCAATTATTTCAACTTGTACTTTATCACTGACTACAAGTGAGTGTTATGTCACATCTTTCTCCTCATAGTAACTTTGTAATGTTAGCATGCTAAAAAAAATTCAAGGTATTGGAGTGGAGGATCCAACCAGACAGCAAAGATGCTTCACAGGTGTGCTATTAGGAGCAGGAATAGGGTAGGATTGTCTTTCTCCTGAGGAAGGAGAAACTATTGACTTTTTTCACATGTTTATACCCAGTATGGTGACAGGCTGGTTGTGGTGTCTAACTCTGCCTCAGTAATCTGTGTTATGATGTGAGTACTAAACCAGCTTTGCCATCAGCATCAACAGTTGCTTCTTGCTCAGGTCAAACTCAGGGTTATGACTCATGGTAGTGGGAGAAAAGCATAGATGATAGTCAGATGCTGTAGTCAGAGAGGACAGACAGCATAAGAGAGAAGGAAACAAATGTCTTTAAAATGCTTTATTCGGCATATCAGCTAAAATATCAAACTCCTGCTTTGCTTACATTTGTTAGTCAAACAGAGATAGCTGGACTTTGTTGTGAAGAAAGACCATCAACTCATAAACGTAAAAACAAAACAAAAAAATTAAAACCTTGTCATTTACAAGAACTGCACTGAAGAAAACAGGCGAGTATTCACTAGCCAGGTGATCAGAACTATCACCCCCCAATCCCTTAACACACTGAAATGATAGTATCTCTGTGTCCCTGAGTATAGCTAAGATGCCACCAAGCAGATAGAAGTAGCTTATGTCACCCAGGTAGGGAAGAGGAGACCATGTAACATTCAGCAAGGAGCAAGAGGCAAATTTTGCAATCACAAGTTAGCAAACATTAAAAAAAAAAAACTCTTTAGAAGTTCTAACATTTGTTCTGATGAGATAATATTTATGCCATAAAGCACAAAATCTATGAGCTGCAGCTTTTGTCCAGGGGTGTAAATCATTAAGGATCTGAGCTGAGATTTTTATCTTCCAAAATGCATGGTGTGAAATTTTGGTTGATTATGGAAAGTCTTGATTTTCTAGTCAGCATCCCCCAAAAGCTGCAACAGAAAATGCCTCTTAGCACAGTTCTGCTGACTTATGAGCTTGGCTTTGCCGACTCTCATCTGCTTCTAGGCACAGCTGTTTTCAAATGGAACAGAGCTTTGTGCAAAGGTGCCAGGCTGGCCTCAGAGCAAGAAAGCCCAGAGTGGAGCAGTTAGGGAAATCAGTATTTTATAGCTGGAGCCCAGATTTGGACCATCACCTGCAATTTCAGATACCTGTGATCTTACATGGCTCCCTCACTGCTGAAATGCTCTGCCTGAAGCAGTTCTTAGAGAATCCAACTCTCCGGGTCCTTGCAAACTTCTCTAAGCCTGCCAAGAAGATGAGAAAATGGAAAGATAATGAAGAAGGTTGTGGCTCACACTGTGCCTCCTCTGTCCCTGCTCAACTTCAAGGAGAAAATTGCACACAAGCTGATAGTTACAAGATTAGAATCCATGTGAGTTTTTTGTTGTTGTTGTTGTTGTTGTTGTTGTTGTTGTTTTGCTTTGCTATCGAGTTCAACAGTGCAGTTTCTATTTAAAAATACACACACATGCCACCCTGCTGGTGTGGCTCAGTGGTTTAGCATTGACCAATGAACCAGGAGGCCACAGTTCAATTCCTGGTCAGGGCACATGCCAGGGTTTCAGGCTCGAGTTTGGGGGTCGATCCCCAGTAGGGGGCATGCAAGAGGCAGCCGATCAATGATTCTCTCTCATCATTAATATTTCTATCTCTCTCTCTCCCTCTCCCTTTCTGAAATCAATAAATATATATTTTATTTAAAAAAAAAACAAATAACATAATTAATTCCTTCTGCAAGATACTTGGAAGACAGTAGAATTCCTGAAACAAGCTATGTGTCATCAAGAAGAGCAGCACCTTTGGGAAACAGACCCCCATCCCCTTCACTCTCTGCCAAAGGTCAACACTTCCCTTGGGAACCAACAGAATGTTCCACAGCAATTAATCTCCTCTGCTCAGGGCCCCAGGCTGATGGCTACCAACTGCTCTACTCCCACATCTTCCAGACTTCCTAAGGCCAGGATTTAATTCATAAGGGCAGTATAAATTGGAGTGTTTAAGAACAAAGCTTTTGAATTAAGTCTGCCTTGCTTTAAATCATGGCTATACCATTTACTGTATAACCATCAGTGAGTTACTTAATTTCTATTAAGCCTAATTCACATATGGGAGCAAAGAGCTAAAGGTACATAGCTTTAAAGTTAACAGTGGTTATCTCCATATAGAGGAATTAAGCAGTAAGTCATTTCTATTTAATTTATCTGCATTTTCTAAAAATGTTTACAACTGAGCATGTACTATTTCTGTAATAAGGGAAACATGTCATGTAATAGTAAACTTATCTAAGGAAACTGGAACATACATGAAATAATGGTTTTAATAGAGTAATTCTTGATGAATCCAAACAATAGTTAGAACTCAACTTGGTTGTTGTTATTGTTGTTAATCTTCATTCAAGGATTATTTTTCCATTGATTTTTAGAGAGAATGGAAGGGAGAGGGAGAGGGAAACATGGATGTGGGACACATTGATTGGTTGCCTTCTGCATGCACCTTGACTGGGGCTGGGGACCAAGCCTACAACTGAGGTACATATCCTTGACCAGAATCAAACCCAGAACCCTTCAGTCCACAGGCTGATGCTCTATCCAAACTGGGTAGGGCCCCACTTTTTCCCTCTAAATATTGTGTGTTTTTTTAATACAATAATAAATTTAAAATAAATTGATGGGCTTAATTTTAAATAAAGGGAAACAAAACCAGGATATAATAGAACAAATTAAAATATATAACCTCCCCATCTCCCATCTAGTCACTTAATTCCATTCGTCCAGACCGTGGCTGGCATAGAAACCGGCTCCCATGACAGTCCCAGGATGCCCACTGCTCCAGACACTGCTGTTATCCAGATATAATGCCTCCCAGGCTTCCCACAAAACCATCCTTCAGAAAGTGTCCAGAAAAATAAAACATTCTGCTGAAATGTTTTTAAACAAGTGATTGAAACACAGGAAGGACACTGCTCTCAAAGTTTTAGCCTGTTCCAGGAACCCTGTTGAGATTTCTTGGCTTGTTCTCTTGGAGCCCTGACACAAAACTCAGCTGACAGAGGCAGCCCGACTTTGTGATGGCTGACTGAGCACAGAGGGTACATCGGCCAACCTGATCATTAAGGAACTTCTGAAAGATAAAAAGCACATGTCATAGGACTGACAGAGAACTCCCACAGAACTGAGAAATCTACAACCTCATGCAGTCAAAAGAGAAGACCAACAGAACTACAGAACAACCTCTCAAATAAGAGAATCAAGTACAGTAGGCAAGCCATGGCAGAGACAGTAAATCTTGTGCTTGTCTGTGAGCAAATTAATTTAATTGCTGGAGAAAAGTTGCATCACTCCTTACTTTCAAAGTGATTTCAATAAATGTTGAATGATAAACTTTAAAATATACCACTCTAAATAAAGTGGAAAATAAGTCCCCAAAAGACAACTCAAGGAAGATGGGAACCCTGGCTGTGTGCATGAAACTCTTAGCATCCAGAAGTTAGGCTACTTTTGCACCTCCACTGAGTGGCCAGATTATTATGATCTCTGAACGCATAATGATCTGGTCACTCAGTGTATATCCTATATAATAAAAGGCTAATATGCAAATTGTCCCCTCGACCAGGAGTTTGACCAGCAGACAGACCGGCCAACTGCCCATGTCCCTCCCCCGGGCCAGACTGGCTGAACCTCACCCATGCACAAATTCATGCACTGGACCTCTAATATATATAGATAGATAGATAGATAGATAGATAGATAGATAGATAGATAGATACTGATTATTATGTGTTCAGAGATCATAATAATCTGGCCACTCAGTATATAGTGAAGCTACTCAGCCAAGAATTTATTGCTCTATCCCTCTGCCCTGCATAGCTTTAGAGGCATTGATCCTGTAATCAAAACTAAATTATCTAACAGAATACATATATGAGCTGTTAAATATTAATTATCAGCTATTTTCATACCTGAAGAAATCCAACTCAACTGTTGGATTTTCAATGGGTATAAAAGAATGTCATCCATCGAGATTTCATTCATAGCTTGGCCATTGTGGCTCAGTGATTGAGCATTGAACCATGAACCAGGAGATCAAGGTTCCATTCCTGTTCAGGCCACATGCCTGGGTTATAGGCTCAATCCCCACTAGGGGATGTGCAGGAGACAGCCAATCAATGATTCTTCCTCATCATTAATGTTTATCTCTCTCTCTCTGTCTCTATTCTTCTCTCTGAAATCAATACAAATATATATTTATTAAAAGATGCCACTCATTGCCGAAACCGGTTTGGCTCAGTGGGTAGAGCGCTGGCCTGCGGACTGAAAGGTCCTGGGTTTCATTCTGGTCAAGGGCATGTACCTTGGTTGCGGGCTCATCCCCAGTAGGGGGTGTGCAAGAGGCAACTGATTGATGACTCTCTCTCTCATTGATGTTTCTAACTCTCTATTCCTCTCTTCCTCTCTGTAAAAAAATCAATAAAATATATATTTTTTTAAAAAGATGCCACTCATATATGTAAGCAAGAACCCCAAAATAACAAAACCTAGGAAAACTAACAAGAGAATGAGACACTGAGCTGAAAATAAAAATAACCAACTCCCATAAACAGGGCTTATGAGCAATATTTAATAGGAATGAAAATATAAGATTAATATCCTTAAGAGATTTGATAGGATGTAACAGCTTTAAAAGAGTAATATGAAAAGCAGTAAGCACAGTCTTCAAAATGAATGCTAAGACTTTTAAAAAAAACTAAATGAATCAACTTAATATAAAACTAGACATCAACTGAATTTTAACAAGCTAAAAAAATCTATCAAATGGACAAAGAGCTAAAAATCTTCACAAGAGAAGTGACAACTGTCATGAAAGATAGATCTTAGAAAGCCAATACCTGTCTTCCATGAGTTTCAGAAAAAGAATGAAGAACAGAGAGGGATTGTAAAATGAAACAAATAAAAATCAATTTTTCTTAAATTTTCCACAGAACATGGCCCCTGTAGGAAAGGCAGCTTATTGTCTATCAATATCCATTCTTCCCTTCTTCTTTTAAAAGAACCCCGAAGACTTTTGGCTCATTACAGAAGACAAGGCTAACTAATTTCCCATTCTTTCTTGCAAACTGATCATGTGACAAAATTCTGACCAGTAAGATGTGGATTAAAATGATAGGTATAATTGGGGGCCAAGCTCTTAAAGAAAAGAAAACCTTCTACCTCGTCTTTCTCCTACCCATTAGGATGTATACAAATGTGATGGAAAAGATGTTTTAGACCAATGATTAGCAAACACAAACATGCCCATTTGTTGACTTTGTCAATGATTGCCTTTGCACTGCAATGGCAGGTTGGCACATAAGTCTAATATATTTCCTATTTGGCCAGTGACAGAGAAAGTTTGCCAAGCCCTAGTTAAAATTTTTAAAAGACTGACAATATTGTTGATGATGAGATGAAGCAACTGGAATACTCAGGCATGGCCACTTGGACTGTAAAGTGTTATAAGCACTTTCTAAAGCTATTTGGAAAACAGTTTGACAAAATTAAACATACAGCTGCCTTGTTACTCAGCAATTCCATATCTATGCATTTTTTCCAAGATGAATGAGTATTTATATCCACACAAAAAAATGTTCAAAACTGCTCAGAGCAGTTTTATCTATTATAATCCAGAATTCATAAACAAATTGCAATATATTCATACAAATGAAAACTATACTACTATAACATCCAACCACATGAATTAAACCCCAAAATATATTGAAAGACACAAAAGAAAATTCAATATGTGACATCACTTAGGTGAAGTTCAACAAAAGGAAAAATTAATTTATATGATAGATATCAGAAAGTTGAAATCTGTACAGGGTGGGTATTGGCTGGTAAGGGCATGAGGAAGCTTTTTTAGGCACTAGAAAGTTCCATGACTTGGTCCTAGCATAGTTACAAATGTACATTTTTTTAAATTGAGTAGGCTATGTACTTAAAATGTATGTACTTTATTGTGTGTATAACAACTTTAAAAAAAGCTGAGGAGGTAAGGAAAAAAAGTAAATATATCATATAGTTAATATGGAATAATTGTTGTTGATTAATTTTTGGCCAAGCAGCAGATCATAGGATTAAATATATTTTCTGAAAAGGTAGGGCTTTAAAATGTAATAGGGTAGAAAAACAAATAAGTATTTCTAAATTGTAAATAAAAATAAATCAACCACATTAGTATTCAACAAATATTACAATGTTTAGCAAAAAGAATATGCACTAGAAATGCACACAGTATGAGTCTATTCACATAAAGATTAAAAATCAGACAGATTGAAAGTAGGAATGTATGCTTAGGTGGTAAAAGTATAATACATAAGGAAACAGGGAAGTGAGTCTCATTAAGTGAGGAGATTAGTCACCTTAGGCAGTAATAGAAAAAGGGCTGTGATGAGAAAGTAATGGAGGAGAGGGGCTTCCCGCATGCTGGTAAAATTATTTCTTGAGCTACATGATGACTACACTAAGGTTCACTTCACTGCTTTGTTAAACTGTACGTGTGTTTTAAGCACTTTTCTCTTAGCAAAAGGTTTAAAATGAAGATATAGCAGATTTTAATGGCAAAGAGGTTTATTCACTATTTATTACACATCTCCTCTCTTCTTATACAAGTATGAATCAAATATATCCATATAGATTCAATATAATATATATGAACATAATACATAGTGTATATTTATATGCATATGTTTGTTTGTGTATGTATGTACCAGAGAAGATGCATTCTTTTTTAAATGTCCATAATATCTTGTTTGAAAAGTCTGCCATATGGTAAGTCAGGGATGATTTCATCACTGCAGCAGGTCAGTAATGGCTGTGAGTTTCCCATGCTTTTATTTTTCAAGATGGAGTGTGTGTGTGTGTGTGTGTGTGTGTGATAATACTGTTATTTCTTATTAAGTGTATGGTAAGGGCAGGGAAGATAACTCATCTTTCAGTTCACATGTTGTAAGGCACAAGGAATTGCATCCATCCACATTTGATGTAGACAGTACATTATCCAGAAAGCACAGGCTTTGACCTAGATACAACTGAACATGACTCTGGATTGTCTTTCTTAGAGAATGGCATAAGAAAGGTGGTCTTAGATAAGTGGTAGCCAAAGGAACAAACTATGGCAAAGAGGGATAACAGATCCCCAAAAATCTGTGTTACTCTTCCCCATAGTGTGGAGTTTGTTCAAAGAAGTGGCAGGCCAGCCAGGGACTACATTTCCCACTTTTACTTACCATTGGATGTAGTCATGTGACTACATTCTAGCCAATAGATTATGAAAAGAACTGAAGACTATTAATTCCAGAAGTGATGCATAAAGACTGCCCAAACAGTGTTCCATCATCTTCTTTTCACCTTTCAGCTGGCTAGAATGAAGGTAATCCTCCAGGGTGACTTTAAAAACTATTTCTTGAAAACAGCAAAGCCTTCATTAACCCAGGTTCCTGAATAACTGTATGGATACAATGCCACCCCTTCTAAGCTTTTCACCTACACAACTATCATGTGAGCAAGGAAGAAACTTCTACAATATCAGAGCCATCATTCATTTTGGACCTATTTGTTAGAACAGTTAGCCTATGCCACTCATGCAAGGAATAAGAATAGTACCTACCACACAGTGTGGTCACGGAAATTAAATGAAATCAAGAAATAAAAATAAAACACTTAAGAGTCTTGCACACCATTAGTGCTCAGTGTGTGTTAGCTCAGTAAGTGCCCACGAAATTAAAACAAAGACCTTAGAGTCTTCAAAGTGATTAAATTTCAAGAGATAAGCTCTTGAAAATAAAGGGAAGCTATTGATGGCAGGCTCCGTAGTCCATTTCTTTTTCTTTTTTTTCCCCAGTTCATTTCTTCCAGCTAATCGCTCCTTCCTCCAAAGAATCTACTGGGCTCTGTTATATGAGTAGCACAGTAGGCAACCGAAGCACATTTGAGTGATAAAGCTGTGAAACAAGCTCAATATGCTAACCATCAGTGGCAATGACAGACCAGATGGAGACTCTGAGATCGGTCCCTAACATCAGTGAACAGAGAGGAGGAAGTTATACATAAATATATGTTCAAAGGTAAGGTTATTCCTGCTTTTTCTCTTTCTACTTGCAATAAGCACATCTGCAAACATCACACACACACACACACACACACACACACACACACACTTTCTCTGATAGATTGCTGCACTGCAAAGAGTATTGGTGATTTTATTGATGAGCCTCTCAAATCATCACTAAAACAAAATAAGCTGTTCACTTCACAGCTGGAATCAAATGGAGTGCTGACAGTTGTCTCGCCCTTCTCTGGTGATAAATGAGCCTCCCCCTCCTTCCTCGGGTCCTTGACCCAAATTCAGAGTTATTCTAGTGACCCAGGCAGACCTTTGAGAAGGAAAAAAAGCCACCCTCCTAAATGCCTAATGAAGCTTGTCTCAACTATTACTATTGCTGCATGTCATTCTAACAATAATTGATTTGCTAAAGTATCTTATTTTTTTCATAATCAGACTAGCAGACAAAAGTGCCTAATATAAGTTAAACACATCTTTCTCTCCCTGTCACATTTCACCATCCCTGCTATCCCATGTTTATTTTTGGCTTTCTATAAAACTTCATATTCTCCTTTTTTGTGTGTTGGAATTAAGCAAATAAGTGGCCTTTAAGAAGATCTTTTGTGAAAGGATTGTAGAATCATGGAAATGGACCTTTTTGTCCCCTCAACAATCTTTTTTCTTATGGCACAAATTTCAATGGATTGAGAGTGACTCTCCTGAACCCTCTTTAAAAGTGGCTTGGGCCCAGATGATGTGGTGCCGTTGGTTGAGTGTCATTCCACAAGCCAAGAGGTTGCCAGTTCTATTCCGCATTAGGGCACAGGGTCAGGATGTGGGCTTGAGCTCCAGTAGGGGACATGCAGGAGGCAGCCAATCAATGTTTCTCTCTCATTAATGTTGCTATCTGTCTCTCCCTCTCCCTTCCTCTCTCTTAAAATCAATTTTTTTAAAAAAAAAAAAAACATATTTATTTTAAAAAGAGAGAGAATTCCAGAAAGCAATGTATCTAGCCTAATGTATAGAATAGACAGATACAGACATAGACATCAACATAGATATTCTAAATCTCAACCCTTCGAAGGAAAGGACATAAGCACATTTGAACGCCCATTCCCTGGAATTGCTTGTCCTTGGTTGTTTTCTACATCCATCTACTTTCAACTCCTCCTATTGGAAAACATAGAGATAAAATTAAACAAGTTACACAGGGAAAAGGAGAAAAAAAAAAGAGCTCTTAGAAGCAAGGGCCTGGGGTTTCAGCTTTCCTTTCACAGTGCCGGACTCCCTGAGAGATCCTCCAGCCTGAGATTCTCCTGGATGCCACGTGCCCTGTGACTGCCTGAATGTCTTCCTTCGACAATAGGAAGGTGTGTGTTAACAGCCTGTAGTAACAAGACTCCATTATTTCCAGGACACAGCATCTCAGAAGGACTCCCAGCTCCCCCGAGGGGGGCAGAGAGTTCCATTCACCACCACCTCCGCGAGGGGTGACCCCCTGACCTGGTATGAAAGTGGAGGAGCCCACCCTGGGGGAGCAAGGGCTTTCTCCCTTTCAAATTTCTGAACTTTTCTAGGTCGGTGGAGGTCCAAACCACAGAACCAAGGAAACTCAAAAGGAAAGCAACTAAAGAAAAGACAAATCAAAAGAGCCCTCTCCACTGAACAGCTCCCGCTGTTCTGATTTCATTAGGCTGAATGGAGACATTTCGTGGGTTGAATGGAGAGCTGCACCTCAGCCTCCTCAAACAAAGTCAAAACATGGTATTGAAGAGTGTGTGCAACTTGCAAAGGAGTGGACTGGCTGCTGGCTACATTGTCCAGTTTCTTTCAGTCAGTGTCCTTCCTTCCTTCTTTTCTTTGTTGGGGCAGGGACCCGGAGATTTTCTTTATCTATGACTCTGGTGCCTTTGGGATAACAATGGTCATTGTAAGAACCCCTGTATACACCCATACCCATATGAGGCTGCTCTCCCTGAGAGCTGTCCCTCAATTGGGAGCCTTATTTGCCTACTCCCCATACAAATCCTCTTCTTCTTTCCTCTGGGCCCCACTCCATCACTAATTCCATGGAAGGTGTTCCTGTGAGTCCAAGCTCTCTGGGTTTTATGAAACAGAAGCTCACTTCAAGCTAAGAAGAAGAAACTTCTGGAAATCATGGAACTAGGTTTGCTCACAAAGATAAAGAGCAGGGTCACAAAAATAAAGCAAGATCCAGGTTTTGTAGGGCCCAAGGTTTAAATATATTTCTATTGATTTTTTACAGAGAGGAAGAGAGAGAGATAGAGAGTTAGAAACATCGATGAGAGAGAATCATCGATCAGCTACCTCTTGTACACCCTCTACTGGGGATGTGCCCGCAACCAAGGTACATGCTCTTGACTGGAATCAAACCTGGGACCCTTGAGTTCGCAGGCCAACGCTCTATCCCCTGAGCCAAACAGGTCTCGGTGGGCCCAAGGTTTAAATAATGGTGTTTGTGTGTTGGGGGAGGGGGGAGGGGGGAAGGGTAGATCTCTCTTTTATTTCAAATACAAATTAAGAATGTGGCAAATATTGCAGGTCAGCTCATGTCATATTTATTCCAATTCCCTTTCCTTCCCCTTCTATAGAGACTAGAGCGGTACAAACCCACTTTTCCAGAGACATCTACCACTCAGGGTAACAATGTGATGCCTATATGACCAATGAGAAATAAGCAGATGTCTCCTGGGAATTTTTGGAAAAACTACCCCCTCTGCTGGTTCCTGTCTGGAATACAAACATAATGGTTAGGATGACAGCAGTCATCTTGAGAGATAAAGAAAAAAAAGTTAAGAGAATCACAAAAACTTCACCCTCACATCCTTGTACCACTGCTCTAATACCAAGTATCACACATCCTCAGACATTTCTGCATGAGAAAAAAGAAACCTTTTTATATTTATGCCTGTGATAGGTTCAGCTTTCTGCTACAGAAGGAAGTCCTAACAGATCCATCCATAGGTCACTTCCTAAAGTGACTTATTGCCACCAACTAAATATTTACTACCTTATGTCCCTAAACTTGTTTTCTTTTTCTCCCTAATTTCACAATTTGGGAAAATACTGGTTACCTGATGGCTCTGGAAAATTGTAAATGTTCATCAAAAATAAATCAGACTAGGCTTCTCAGTCCCAATGCAAAAATTAATGTTTGTAGAAAAGGGTTGTATAGAAAAAAAAGGCAAATGAAATAAAATCACCAACCTGAAGAGTATCATAAACAGTAACTGGGGGAAGAGTTCCTTAGAGTCAATAGTCTTCACATTTAAGAAGCCCTATGCCGTCCACCAAACATTCTGTCCACCAACCAGCTCTGCCATGTTAGAGGAAAAAGGAATAATAAAGTGAAAAGGCCACTAAGTCCTGACATTCTTAGTCTATGGCCAGGAATGTATCTGCAACACCCCTCCCCAAACAAGAGGAGTACAGGAGCGATGAGGCCATGAAACGGTAATGGACAGAAGACAGTCTCACCAAGATTACATCCCATAAAATGGAATTGGCAACATCTGCTCAATCTAGTGTAGATAAACAGTGAACTATTTTCCATCTCATTAACTGAGAGGATGAGATATTAAATAAACCCCAGGGGCCTCATGCTTTGTTACCATGTTTAAGACTCGTCCCAGAATTGCTGCATTAGCTAATTTTTATAATGGTTTAGATCCCAAATCCTACAGCCTCTCTCTCTCTCTCTCTCTCTCTCTCTCTCTCTCTCTCTCTCTCTCTCTCTCTCTGTCACACACACACACACACACACACACACACTCAGCACACATACACACAAATTCCCAAATGGCTTAAACCAAAAAGTTCCTGCTTAATCTGACTTTCTCTCTAATTACTAGTCACTTAGCTTAAATTATTAACCATGTCTTCAACGGTGATATATGATACCTGTAGGTCTCCAAACAGGATTCAAATAGAATTATCTAATTCTATTAACTGCAAACAACCGCCCATTAAATATTTATTAGCCAGCTTGCATGTATTGAAGATGGATTGGAGTGTCAGCAAACCTCTGGTTCCCTCTTCCCAGAGCTCTGTCACAGGAAGGCTCAGCCAAACCAGCTCCTCAGAATTGTGACTATTGATCAACTGCCAATTACCTGTTTAATCAAAATCAATGGAAATAAAAAGAGTTTAGAAGAACTTACAAGGTATGGTATGGATTTTTTTAAGTACTTGGTTTAAATGAGTAAGTTGGTTAAAATCCAGCTAACTTGATTGTAAACACCTAAAATTTATTTTACCGTGGGGAAAATGGCTGGCAGTTAAATAATTAGATTTTTCTCTTTCAGACGAGTGAATTGTATTTTTAATAAAGGCGTCGAAGAACTGTCAGTTCCAGTCACCCTGGAGAGATGCGTTTTGTTGCCATGTTTTCAGATTAAAATGCCTTCTTTCTTAAAGGTATATGAAAGATAACCTCACACCTTTGGCAGACAACCCTCCCTCAGATGGTAAGCATGTGGGCAGTTTCAGACAATTAGATTATGCAAGATGGCAAGTGTTCATTCACTAAAAATGCAAGAACCATCTGGATTCTCCCAGAGGATCTGGGGAAAATGAACAAGGAAAGTCATTCCTCTGTGCAAACCACTTTATCATGCATCGTTCAACCCAAATTTTAAATCCATTCGAAATAGTGAAAGGCCATCATGAAGAATAAAAAAAGAGACTAATGTCATGGAACACATGGTCAACTAGTTTCTCAATAATCAAAGGTAGTCGGGCCAAAGGAAAACAGAAGAAACTGCTGAAGCAAAAAGAAAGTAGTGGCATACAGAGCAAGAGAAGACTACAATGGATGGGAGTCAGGTATTCTCTCACTGCTCATTCTCCACCTAACACCAACTTATTCCTGATTTTCCTCATGTCTCTTTAGGAAAAAGCCTTGTGAATTCCACCACAACAGAAAAATAAAATTCCACCTATGGCCTCTTTTCCCTAAACAACCGTAAGTCACCAAAATAAGCGTTCATTTTCTAAA
This sequence comes from Pipistrellus kuhlii, assembly GCF_014108245.1. Taxonomy (NCBI): domain Eukaryota; kingdom Metazoa; phylum Chordata; class Mammalia; order Chiroptera; family Vespertilionidae; genus Pipistrellus; species Pipistrellus kuhlii. The sequence continues at coordinate 10,046,102 of NW_023425584.1, forward strand.
CTATCAGTTATATATAGCACAGTATAGGAGGACTGCTCAAAACTTCCCTTCACTCCTTGAAGAAACCAGAGCAGAGATCTCTCTGCTCATAGAGTTTTATAAAGATATATTGGAGATTCACTGGGGAATGAGAAAATATCACTAATTTACAGGCAAAATAATGGACAGAAAGAAACCTAGGTCTCTCCAGTACGACATGTTACAACTTTTAAATGCCCTAATAGTGTATCTCTTTAAAAGACAAAATAACGTACAAATTAAGAATTGTTCTTCGGATGAATCTTCCTAGATGATGTTGTCAGAAAATAGACAATATGTCATTTCTCCTTAGCTCTCTGGGCGAGCCGGTGTGCCTGGAGAATAAGCAATGAGCAATGTCCCTGCTGCTGCCACTTACGAATCTGAAACAGAGACTGAAAGCACTACGGTTGCTTTTTCTTAACAAGCCACAAGCATCTCTAGAGAGCACACACTCACCAGACAGAAAGAGCTGCCTGTAAATGTCTCTGTTTTACGCACTCCCAGCTGGGAATGGGGTTATGCATCCTCCTGCAGAGGCAAAGGCTGTGCTACCCTCTAGGGGAAGAATGAGGCAGGATTATATTTTGAAGGTATATGTTTAGGTGTCAAGCTGCTCCTCTCATCTATAAAAACAGAGGTAATTGTGCAAATACTATTTACCTCATAAAAAATACCGCTGACCTAGGCCAGTCTAGAAAGATCGTGTGATAGAACATGTTTTTTCAATCCCAAAAGGTAGAAGCAGATTGGGAGAAGAGATGAGAACACAAAGGGTGAGAGGAAAACTAGAGCTGTGGCTGCAGCCAGAACCATTCCATCAAGAATTCAGAGCTGCATGGATACAAGAGGCCACTCAGGTTGCCATCCCTTGAGGACTATTGTGCCTGAGATGTTTAGTCTCCCACCCCATATCTACGTTTCTATGTAAATACGTGTTATCTGTGTACATGGCTGCCATGCTGAAGACTACACTTCTTAGCCTTCTATAAAGCTAGATGTGGCATGTGACCAGGTAGTAGCCAATGGGAAATAAGAGCACAGGTTTCTTGTGCAACTTCCCTTAAGAAATAAGGCGCATGCAATTCTATTCTTTCTCCTCACTTGCTGGAATCCAGTCGTAGTAGTGGAAGCTAATACACCCATCATAGACCAAGAATAAGAAGGCACATGCTACAGATGCAAGAGCAGCGACAGGGCAGGTGCTTGTTCCCCACACAATGGATCCTCTATGCAAACTCTAGCCTGCCTACAGTCATCAGCCAAACCAATATCCTAAAACTTGCAAGCACCAATTGCTACTGATCAGCTCCTGACCACCTTCTGTCTCATTTGGAGTAATGATTATCTCTGTCCCATATATTGTCCAGTGCTCCCTTTAAACATGGATAATCCCCCATCTAACAGCCTGGTACAATGGTAATCTCACCTCACCACTACCACTACCAAAGATGGGGTTACCACAAACAGACAACATGCAGGGTCATATAGCTTGAATCAAGATCTCTGGCCTAAGCGAGGTGGGATTACAAGGAATTGGTTTGAAATCATCCATTGAGTCTAGTCATCCGAGGCTCTAACACCCCTAATGGCAGTCATTAGCCTTTCACTCCAACCAGGAAATTTGAGAGGTAAGCCGGAGCAGAGTCACTTAAATAGACTGCTCCTGCCAAGACCCTGCGACTGAATAAATAAGCGCATGTAGAATGAAAATCAGGGGGCTGGACCTAAAATAAATCGAACAGACTGCCTCTTGTTTATATGCTTCTTTTTATCAGCTGGTTTCATGAGACTTCGCTTTGCAGAGGAGATGTGCCTCCTGAGGGTGCTTGCCAGAGACAGATGCTTGTGGGGTTTTTTAATTCTATCAGAGGGATCTGCAAGAAATTTGTAAGAGAAGAAATGCCAATGGAAAACATGACTGGAATCAAGGCAGATTTGGGCGGAAAGTTGTCCAGAACTTTTATACTCAGAGTTCCTAAAAACCCTTCTTAAAGACATAAAAATAAAAGGTGAATCAGAGTGTTACAAATAAAAGAGCTAGAGATCATCCAGTTCAACTCTGTTTTCCTAAATAAACACTTAGCCTAGTGTATACACATGGTTAGCAATCGATACAGTTTTTGTTCTTAATGAATAAATGACTGCATGGCTAGAGCATTAGAAAGATGAGTAACTTGTCTAAGATTGCACAAGAAAGATTCAAATAAATAAGATGTCTCAATTCCAAACCCACTATATTTTCTATGCTGCCTTCTCCGATATGTTTTTAAATGAGCTCCAAAATCCTTTACCTGAGGTCTAGATCAGTTGGGCCAACTCTAGTTATATGTAATAGGAAATTTAGCAAAAACTAGCTTAAGTCAGAAGATTATTTGATTGCTTACTTTACAAAAACCTGGAGATAAATTGTCCCAGGCTTGATTTTTGAAGGCTCAGCAACAACATCAAGGACCTAAGAACATTCCATCCTTCCACTTGCCACACTCATGTGTTGCTTTCATTTTGGGCTTATTTCCTCATGGTTGTAAAATAGTTGATGCATTTTTTTTAATCTTCTGTGAAAGCACCCCAGGAGAAATAAAGGGACAAGGATAAAATGCAACACCACACTCATACCATTCTCTTAATAAATAAATTTAAAATCATTCCTCAAATTGTCAACATTATGTCCCATTGGCCATAAGGCAGTTATATGTCCAACATTGGACCAATCACCAGCATAAAGCAATGGAATTGTGATGACTGGTTTTTTTAATTAAATTTATTGGGATGACATTGGTCAACATGAACAGTACAAGATCTGTATATTGCACCATGTACCTACCATCCAAAGTCACATCTTCTCCTGTCACACATATTAGGATGTGATGACTGGCTTGGACCAAACATGTTTGATTATAAAAGGCAGACACATTCTATCCCAAACAAATGTACTAAAAAGGAAGAAAGGCAAGTGGCTATCTGAAGATGTCTATGAGATTCTTCCATATACACAGAATGTGGCAGCTCTATTCTTAACTAAGCTCCCAGATATTATAACCCAACAGTGCTAGATATAGGACCACAAATTCAAGTGCTTGCCAATCACTTTCCATTTACCAGTCTCAAATCAGACCTTGCAACTAAAACAACCAATAAAACTGACAGTTCTCTTATCTTCGTGGAGGTCACTATACAATGGCAGTTGAAGAGCACTAAATAGGTTATTACAATCTCATATGATGTCTGTTCTGATGGGGAGAGTGCCTACACCTATGGGTTAATAAAGAAGACATACCTAGGCCACATACAGACTGTCTAGCCAGGCTTCCAAGAGCAGTTGTCATCAAAAGAATAAATAGAGGCTCGCATGGGGATGCTATGGAACAAGCAGAGTGTGTTTCAGGTAGAAGGCTCCACCCAGGCCAAGTGCAAGAGACAAGTGAGAATAGGAAGAGTCTTGAGGCTGAAAACAAAAATTCAGTATAAGTCACTGAACATAAAGATCAAGGCCAAACAATCAACTGAGACTAAAGAGATAAGAGCTGGGATGAGAATGAGTCCTATTTCAAGCTTTTGCCAGTTTGCTAAAGGATTTGCCATGACAGCTGGAGGTGGAGTCCCAGGTCTGAAAACAGAGAAAATGCATCAGGCACAATGGCGACCTCTCTGGAGGAAATGGATCCTTACATAGCTCCTTGGTGACTCGCAATTCCCTTTGCTGGCTCTCCATCTAGTGAGGCTATTACAGACCGGGCTGAAAATAATGTGCCAGTTCAGAGTATCAACAGCTCCCCAGCAGAAGGGCGCATGTGAGTAATGAGTGTGCATTGACAGCCCAAGGTCAGATATTTAACCATATTCCAGACTTTAAGTGTGATACACTGAGCGCTGTTTTAGCTCCTTGCTTGAAAGGCTCACAGCTGCTAATATTTACAGAAATAGGAAGCAATTACAGTTCGCTGCCACAGGAGGAACTTAAATAATTTAAGACTCATAATGCCTCTGATTCTTTTCAAGCCATCTTTTCTCCAGAACCAGCTGCTTCTGGCTCTCTGAGAGCCCTCTGTTCCGAAGGAGGAGTCGCCCTGATGCAGGCCACTGCTTTTGCTAACCCCCAAAACTCAAGCACGTGGCTTTTGGCACCCACAGCATTTCTCCCACACTGTACTTCATCTCTGGAAAGGGCTCCTGGTCTCACCAGCGATGAAACTCCACAGCCATCTGCGTGGGCTAATCTGGGCAAACAGAGAGAACCATAATGTGATTTCACAAATTAAACTAATTTATTTCAGTACGGATGTGGTAGGACAAGAATAGAGAAGAAGAAAAGGGAATGGGGGAGAAATGGAGTATGTTGAACACCAAAAAGAAGAAAATCAACATTTCAGTGCCTGGACTTTCCACGTTGAATCACCACAAGAGCCTCTCTTTATGGCTCCATTGTGGACTCAGCGCTTTCTTACGGAGCTGATGAGTAGGGTAAGAACATATGGGCAATTGTCAATTTGTTTAATTAAATTTAGACTGATGAATTTCTAATGTCAACCAATACAGTGATCTTTGCAAGAATGAGAGAACATTTGGGAGATCTGCTCCCATCATAAAGTTTTAAAATGTAACTCAGAATGTAACTGATAAGGTTACTTCACCTGGGATAGACGCTCTTTATAGAAAGGTGTTCTAAGATCTTTGGCTTCCACTATCTTCCTTTTATCATCACAGCTTTTCTTGGGAAGACATCAGATGTTTTCTGGAACCCAACACATTAGCTTTCAAATCCCAGAGCCACGTTCTGTGGCTCTGAACTCTGGGATTCTTCCCATGTTTCTGAGCCTTGGTTTCTGCATCTTCAAAATGGAGGTGACCTTATAAACACGTTTTCATGAGAATTGAATTATTTTCAATGAAATAACCTGGACAAAGAACCTAGTAGTGTCTAGACCCATGGTCGGCAAACTGTGGCTCATGAGCCATATGTGGCTCTTTGGCCCCTTGAGTGTGGCTTTTCCACAAAATACCATGGCCTAAGCAAGTCTATTTTGAAGAAGTGGCATTAGAAGTTTAAGTTTAAAAAATTTGGCTCTCAAAAGAAATTTCAATCGTTGTACTGTTGATATATGGCTCTGTGGACTAATGAGTTTGCTGACCACTGGTCTAGACTATAGAAAGCATCCAATGAAGCCTGGCTACTCACTTCCTTTCTCCCCCAACACCTGTTCTTCTATTTTTCTCATCATATAATATGTGTAACTTTCCAGTGCCTGGAGCCTTTGGAAGACTGCTAGTCAGTTGTTCCAGCTTATACCTTGAAAAATACCAAATGCTTTTTGTATCAGAAAAGGCCCTGTTGTGGGTTGAACTGTGCGTCATCCCCCCCAAAAAAAAAAAAAATTATTCATTAAAGTTTTCATTCGCAGTACCTCATAATATGGCCTTATTTGGAAACAGTTGTTGTAGATATAAGTTAATATAAGATCATATAGAGTAGGATGGAGCCCTAACATAAAATGTCTGGTGAGCTGACTAAAAGGATACTATGTGAAAAGACAGGCCCCAAGGAGATCGCCATATGAAGATGAAGGCAGAGGAAGGGAGAGGTAGAGAGACACAGAAATATCAATGATGAGAGAGAATCATTGATTGGATGCCTCCTACACGGCCCCTACTGGAGACCAAACCTGAAACCCAGGTATGTGCCCTGACCAGGAATGTATCCATGACCTCCTGGTTCATAGGTTGATGCTCAACCACTGAACCATACCACCACAGCTTTTTGATCCACTCATGGGTATTTAGGCTTAATGCTTGCCTTGATCAAGGCTCTAAGAATATGAAAGCAATGATTCACCAAGCCTGATTCATTGGTGCCACAATGCAAGAAAACCCATGCACAGTTTAATTTAAAATAACAAGTAAGAAACTTAAGATTTAACCATGTCAACTGAACAATTACCTTCTTTATTTGAAACATACAATACATTTTAATTACTTACTAATCATTCTACCCATGTTGCACAGTAGAAGGTTTTGAGTTACAATAGCAGCTTTTAAAAAATATGCTAGTCTTTTTTAATTTTTCTAAACATAAAAAATTATATACTTGAGGGCAAAGGAGCTAAATAGACACTTCTCCAACGTGGATTTACAGAAGGCCAAGACATATGAAAAAATGCTCAAAGTCACTGATTATCAGAGAGATATAAATTAAAATGACAAGGAAGTATCACCTCATATCTGTCAGAATAGCTACCATCAACAAATCAACAAATAACAAGAGCTGATGAAGATGTAGAGCAGTATTTCCCAAATTTTTGACATATGTGTACCTTTTCTATAATTTTTGTAACGCTGAGTACCCCTCGTACTCATGAGAACATAGAATTAGGCACAACCAAGCACAGTGCAGTGCATATCCCCACCAAACTCTGGTGCAATGCGTACCCCAACCAAACTCTTCCTATATACCCCTGGGGGTACGCATACCACACTTTGGGAAACACTTATAGAGGAAAGGGAACCCTAGTACACTGCTGGTGGGAATGCAGACTGGTGCAGCCATTATGAAAAACAGTATGGCATTTCCTCCAAAAATTAAATATAGAACTGCCATTTGACCCAGTGGTCCCAATTTTAAGAATACATCCTAAGAAACCCAAAACACCAATCAGAAAGAATGTATGCACCCCTAAGTTCATAGCAGCACAATTTACAATAGCTAAGATCAGGAAACAGCCCCAGTGTCCATCAGTAGATGAGTAGATAAAAAAAGCTGTGGTACATTTATACCATGAAATACTATGCAGCAATAAAAATTTAAAAAAAAGAACAATATCTTAACCTTTGAGATAGCATGGAGGGACCTGGAAGTATCATGCTAAGTGAAATAAGTCAGTCAGAGAAAGACAAGTATCACATGATCTCACTCATATGTGGAATCTAAATAACAAAAATAAACTGATGAACGAAGTTGATCAGAGTGCATAATTTCAGAGAGACAGCAGGGAGGGTGTGTGAGTGAGAGGTAATAAACCAAAGATTGTGCATATGTGTATGCATACATATATGCACAATCCATAGACATAGACAATAGAGTAGTGAAGGCCTGGGGTAGGGGAGTGGGGGGAGTGGGGGCAGGCTGGGAGGGGGTCATTGGGGGGGAAAGAGGACATATGTAATACTTGCAACAATAGAGAATTATTAAAAAATCATTATTTCCACAAATCAAAAAAAGCAATAAAGATTTTTTTAAAGAAATTACATACTTGATAAAATAAGTAAGAATGACATAGAAAGCCCTTGAGACCCAAAGCTTATCACTATTAACTCTCATGTTTTTTCTTCCACAGTTTTTTATTTAAAATGATATATAATTTAGTTCAAAACTTGGATCCTAGACACTGTTTTAAAACTTGATTTTTTGCCCAGCCAGAGTGTCTCAGTGGTTGAGCTTTGACCTATGAACCAGGAGGTCACGGTTTGATTCCACTTGCCAGTCAGGGAACATGTCCGGGTTGTAGTCTCAATCCCCAGTGTGGAACGTGCAGGAGGCAGCCAACCACTGATTCTCTCTTAGCCTTGATGTTTCTATCTCTACCTCTTTCTTCCTCTCTGAAATCAATAAAAATATTTTTTAAACTTTATTTTTTCATTTTCTTTATCTTGCATGCCTATAGGTTTTTAAATTGGATAAAACTGTTAAATAAATATTGACAACTACAAACTGCTTATTTTTTCATAAGCAATGAATAATTTGTACATGTCAACACCCCAGCCAAGCTGGGGCAATGCACACAGAGGCAAATCTCTGTTCAGAAATATATTGAAACCTAAAACTCAGATATTATACCAGAGCTCTAGAGACTGTCTACAAAAAGTTAAAATTTCTAATACAGACTGACCCTAAGTAATTCTGATTAACCCTAACCTTTCACTTATGAGATTAAAAAAAAAAGGGGGGGGGGGAAAGAGGGGTCTCTCTCTCTCTCTCTCTTACCATATCAGCTCACCAGTTGGGATGCTATCTGACATCAGGAGTGATGGTGGGGGAGGAAGGAAAGAAAACACTACACATTTAGGCATTGTAGTAAATCACCAGCAGATTTCCAGACATACTATGGCATACAAGCCCATCAATTACATAAACTCCCAGCAAGTTGGAAAAAACACAGCACAACAAACAAAGAAAAGGTCATCATGTAACAGCAAAGCAAGTCAGGGAAAACAGCTGCGAGTGTCAGGCAATGCCTGATCCGATCTAAGGTGGAAAATATCGGAAGAGATTAAGACTGCCTTCACTTTAAATCTCCGGGCAGTGCGTTCCCTCTGACAGCAGCGGTGCCCAGAGAGGCAGCCATCAAGACCAGTAACCCAGTGGCCCTTTCAGCCATGGCTCGCCCTCCCCAAAACGGCTTGTCAACACCTATTTGTGGTCTCAGAAGCCTGGAGTGCGGGTGATGGTCTGTGAAGCATTCGAATGGGCTCCTGATAAAACACATAAGCTAAATTTGTGATTTACAAATTCTTCCCGAGGTTCTCCTTAGGGAAAAAGCAATTTAACCGGAAGCTCGGGTCCAGAATGAATCTCTGGCTCAGGTGACACAGGGAGTGATTAAGCTTATGGTCTGTCTGAAAAACAGATAAACGATTATGGTATTTGCAGACTTCAGTTTCAGGGACTGGTGTAACCTCTTTGTTAGAAGCAGTCTGACTAAAGTGGGGGGAAAGCAAGGCAATTAAAAATTGAGGTTATTGCATTTTTAAATATGGAGATTAATATTGTTTACTATTAAAATGTTTTCAAGTTGAGGCCATACAATTCCTGCTACTGCCCAACCTGCATGGCTCAGTGGTTGAGCTTCGACCTATGAACCAGGAGGTCACAATTCGATTCCCTGTCAGGGTACATGTTTATAAGCTTCATCCCTACTGTAGGGTGCTCAGGAGGCAGCTGATCAATGATGCTCTCTATTATTGATGTTTCTATCACTCTCTTCCTCTCACTTCCTCTCTGAAATCAATAAAAATACATATTTTAAAAATAAAAATTTTTAAAGCTTCATCCCTACTGTAGGGTGCTCAGGAGGCAGCCAATCAATGATGTGCACTCATCATTGATGTTTCTATCTCTCTCTTCCTCTCACTTCCTCTCTGAAATCAATAAAAATACATATTTAAAAAATTAAATTAAAATTTCTGCTACTAACATATAGGTGTCCCCAAAAAATGTATACACAGTTTAACAGCTGTTAATTCACTTAATTCTCACTCCTTTTCAGTTTTAACTGACACTGACTTTATAATCATTCAAAGCATGTATACATTTTTGGGGGACACCCTGTATTTTGAGGGCTTTCACTCATATTCCTGAATATTACACCCTCTCCTAATAACCTGTGTGTACCTTTATCATGAGAATTAAAGGAATCATTTCTTTTTTTTAATATATTTTTATTGATCTCAGAGAGGAAGGGAGAGGGAGAGAGTCTTAGACACATCATTGATGAGAGAGAATTATTGATTGGCTGCCTCCTGCATTCCTGACACTGGGGATTGAGCCTACACCCTGGGCATGTGCCACTGACCAGAATCCAACCCGGGACCCTTCAGTCCCCAGGCCAACACTCTATCCACTGAGCCAAACCAGCCATGGCTGATGGGATCATTTCATTCCTCTAATTTCAATACTTCAATGAAACCAAGTCCAAACTCCTTATCATGTCCAGATAGGTGCTTCCTGATCTGGGCATAGCCTCAGGGCCCCAATCCTCAACAACCCTCAACATACAAGGTGCATTCAGCCATCTGCTGCTCCTGACAAACCCCCAATTTACGCCACAATGTTCCTCAACCTCCCATCTTTGCACATGCTACTCAGTTGGCCAGGCAAACCCTTCCAAAGTCCACCACCTCCCCCAACCCCACAGTCTTCCAAGCAAGCATTAGCTCACCTCAGCTTCAGGAAAGCAGACCCTCGAAAATGGGGCTGCCTTGGGAACTAGCCAACTGGTTCTACCATCTAGTAGTTCCTTCATTTCTCTGGACCTTATGTCCTCACCCCTGAGATGTTAAAAGGAGTAATACATCCTAGAGATATTGAGAAGTTTAAATGTGAGGTAACATTTGAATCAGAGAACTTTAGAGATCATTCCAAGTGTTCAAAAGCTATTAGCTATTATCACTATCATCATCATCATCATCATCATCTCTTAACACTCCCAAGTCCAAACTCCTGATCAGGTCCTATTAAAGCTCCTTTTTTGTTGTTAAAAAATAGTAATAGTAACATAAAAGTAAAAATAAAAACCTTTGCCAAATACAACCTCTTTTCACAAATTGATTACTTTCTGTTTTTTTGTTCCACCCTGAAACTTGAAGGTGCTTTGAATGTGGCTCTCATACGGAATTACAAGTTGTTTTTTGTGTTTTGGTTTTTTAACATGTCTGTTCCCTCTCTGAAAGCTCCTCAAGAACAGAAACCACACCTCATTAATCTTGTATTCTCCATGCCCAGTCCTGCCTGACACCCAGGAGATGCAAAAATAAATATTAGCGGAATGAATCAATAATTAAATGAGTTCCTCAACAACCGAGTGAAAACCAAATACTGATCAATCAAATCATGTTTAACTGCACTAAGGACGTCTGATAGTCAGAGAAATCACAAGAAAAATTCAAGGAGTGGGTGAAATAATGGGATGCGCATGAATTTAAGAGTCAGGCCTGAACTCCTGCATTGGAATCCCAGCTGTTTCTTTTGCAAGCTCTGTGACAATGGGCCAAGTTATTTAATCTCCAGGAGTCTCTGCTTCCTTGTTTTTTTAGGTAAGAAGATAACATCCAGGCCCAGCCAGTGCGGCTCAGTAGTTGAGCATATACCTATAAATCAGGAGGTCATGGTTCAATTCCCATCAGGGCATATGCCTGGGTTGCAGGCTCAATCCCCTGTGTGGGGCATACAGAAGGCAGCTGATCAATGTTTCTATTTCATCATTGATGTTTCTCTTTCTCTCTCTCTCTCTCTCTCTCTCTCTCTCTCTCTCTCTCTCCTTTCCTCTCTGAAATCAATAAACATAAATATTTTTTAAAAGATAACATCCATCTCATAAAGTAAACAATGAATAAATAGATCTGAGCAAAGTACTTAAGCCTATAAACAAGTCCTCATTCATTTATCATTTCCCTTGACTTTTAATGAAAACTTACTTTCATAAATTTAACCATTACTACCTTAATGTCTGTGTTAAATTTTAATCTACTAAAATACTCATACAACTGTACAATCATAGGGGTGAAATTTTATTATTTTTTGTCCTTGAGCCATGTTCTCAAACACCTGGACATACCCACCTGTCATCTACCAGGATACCTAGTTCATGGTTTGTTTGTTTTTTTGCTTCAATTCTACTGCTTTATTTTTTTGCTTCTACTCAAACTACAAATTTCAACTTCAGAAATTGGAGGATTAATTAGTAGTCATTCACTGAGGTTCTCAGAACCCAGGTTTGGACATAACCCTGAGAATTCTAATTAATTTATTCTTTCACATGGCTTTATAAATAAATGGATCAGCTCCATATTTGTAAGAACTATAGAGCTGTGAAAAGAGACAGACAGAGCTAAAGGAAACCCACAAATTCATCTATTTTGTTCATTTGCCTGGATCTGACCATGACATTATAAATCCCTATAAGTCACTCAGGTTTTAAAGATTGGATTAAACACTTTTTTACTACCAATCAACCTAGAGAACATACATATCAATGTCAAGATCACCATAATCCTCTTTGTGCCAAAGAAACAGCATAAATTACTCTTAAATTCTTGGCACAAGAATAAAGGGAGTAATGAGAAGATGGTATCAATGTTACTATTCATAAACAGAGAAAGTGAATTAAAACCACTCCAAATCTTAATATCCACAGAACAGATATCAATCACATGTCAATGTCAAACCATTCCTTTAGTCCCTAAAACTTGGTTGTAACGGAAGTGCAGGGCATAGGAATGGAAAGCCCAAATAGCTGAGTATGGACAAGGAGTGTCATCTGTCTTACGATGGGATGCAGCACCACCATAGTATCCATTGCAGATGCAGGAGTCTTTAGAATTAGAATACACACAGTCCTCTTTCAGCTTCTCCCAGACCCCAAAAAAACTCATGATTGCTACAAGTGAGGAGCTTGCCTTGACACAACTCCAAGTCATAAGGGCTCCAACAGATACATGGCCTAACATCTGCATTTGGCTTATCAGAGGGGCAGAAAGGAGAACACGTAACTAAGACCACACTAGCGCCCCCCAAATAGAATGTAGGCCCGAAGAAATACCACTTGATTTAAAGCACGAGCTACGAAATAAATGAGTTGGCATAACAATACTATAATATATACAAAAACGTAATCAGACTGAAGGAAACAAGCGTTGGTCTGTCTTCAAGAGAAAAGGAGGGGGGAGTGTGTAATATCTGTAATATATGGACGGCTGGGTCGAGTAAATGACTGTGGCACAGAAGGTTTATCTGTAAACACTGCAGTAAGTCTGGGTTTTTAACCACAATAAATGGCTGCTTTCAATCAGTTGCTGCTAGCAGGAAATCCATGGCCCAGAGGAGCGATTACCCATCCCTTGACTAAAGCACAGGGCAATTACAAGCTACCCAAGTACACTCACAATACCGGAGCACTTAACTGTGTGGTGCTAATGGAACTGGGACAAAAAGCAGTGATTTGTGGCCATGTTTCTGTTTCAGCCCCTCCCCAATGCCCTTCATATTCCTCTTATCCCACAAGGCGGCAGCGTAGACAGAGAAACTGTGGTCTGCAAAAGCAATATCATCTTCCCCCAAAACATAGACATTGGAGCTTTCTCTCCCCTGCACCCGCTACAGCCCTTTAAAATAATTACACTGGCCCGACCAGTGTGGCTCAGTGGTTGAGCATTGACCTATGTACCAGGAGGTCACATTTCCATTCCTGGTCAGGGCACGTGCCCACATTACTGGCTCCATCTCCAGTGTGGGGTGTGCAGGAGGCAGCCCGGTCAATGGCTCTCTATCACCATTGATGTTTCTATCCAGCTCTCCCTCTCCCTTCCTTTCTGAAATCAATAAAAATATATATATTTTTAGCCCCAATCTGTGGATAGAGCGTTGGTCTGCAGACTAAAGGGTCCCAGGTTCGGTTCCCATCAGGAGCATGTACCTTGGTTCTGGGCACATCCCCAGTAGGGAATGTTCAGGAGGCAGCTGATCGATGTTTCTAACTCTCTATTCCTCTCCTTTCCTTTCTGTAAAAAAATCAATAAAATGTATTTTTTAAAATATATTTTTTAAAAATTATTATACTCATCCTGATGTTTCAAAATGGATCATGCTTTCATCTGTGGTTTTGCAAATTTCTTCCCCGAGCCTCCCATTCAGCATTTGGTGCTCATTATTGACTGAATCAATTAGCCAAATTAGGACTTCTGATCCTAAGTGACGAGAAACCTGTCCAAGTAATAAGTGGGAAAATAATTACTCTTTTAGTCACTGTGGAAAACATGTCAACGGGGTATCCTTACAGATATAACCTCTCTAAGAGTAGAGAAAGAAATACAAAAGATAATAAGTGGGCTATTAAGTTAACCTTCCATTCTCATTCCATTTATTTCTAACGGGCAGCATTTAATGAAGATCTAATGTGCCAAGCATTGCATTATATACTTTAAATGCATTGTTTCATTTAAGCCTCACAATAATCCTGAAGTAGATACTATGGCCCTTCTCAACTAAATAATGAAGTAACGAAGATGTCTTTTGAGTAATTTCTTCCCGACATCACAGTTAAGTACATTGTGGATTTGGGACTTGAATATCACCTATTCCTGATTCCCATTAGGTTTATTTTATAGATTAGAAATGTTTCGTACTGAAGAATCCATAGATGCAGACTTTATGGCAATCTGATAACACTTACTCCAATATTTATAATATCTGAGATTTTCAGAACACTAACTGCTGTCCTAGCTAATGTGGTTCAGTTGGTTGGAGCATTGTCCATACAGGTTCAATTCCCAGTAGGGTTGTATATGGAAAGCAACCAATCTCTTATCTCTTTCTCTCTCTCTCTCTCTCTCTCTCTCTCTCTCTCTCTCTCTCTCTCTCTCTCAAATCAATACACATAACCTCGGGTAAGAATTTAAAAAAAGATACTGCTAAAAAGGTTTTCAACTATAATATGATTTCACTTGAGTTATTGAAAACAAAATCAATAGAAACATGCTCTGATGGATTTTAAAAGGTCAAATACCTTTTGTGGCACTAGGTATTCAACACTATGATGGTTAACCTCATTTTGATGATAAAATGTTAGTCTTCTGTTCCTTGGTTTACAGACTCGCTTCATTCCACATTTACCTTCAAAAGGTGGTATAGGATATCACTCTGATCTCCTTGGTCTCCTGGCTCCCTACCCCTTTCCATTGCCTTCCATAAAATTAAGAGAAAACACTCAGCATAAAGGGCAAGGATTTCCAGCAGAGGAAGAAGAGTGGGAAATAAACTACTTCAGACCAAAAGCAATTATATTTTGAAGACAGAGCAGACATCTTCTGGCAAAACTGTCAAGATGTTACAAAAAGATTAAAGGAAGTTTTGTGTGTGTGTGTGTGTGTGTGTGTTTTTTGTCATCTAAAATCTGTTTCTGGGTCTCCAAAAAAAAGTTCTGCTGTTCAGCTAGTGATTTTTTAATAAGATTTCTCAATAGACTCTTTTCTTAAAAAAAAAAAAAAAAAAAAAAAAAAAAAAAAAAAAAAAAAGTTTAAGGGTGAAAGAAGCAAAGTCGAAGCCCATGCAGCAAATACTACCAGTACTTTGATACAGTATCATTCATTTTCACTATCCTGGTGGATTTAGACAAGATTTCAGTGGGAGGTTATACCCCATACCATAATCTGTCAACAAATGTACTTATTGCAGAGACTTTTCAGGATTTAGGCTTGTACTGGGGTTAAAGTAGAAACACCAGGTTCATTCCTTCCAAAACTCTGGAAACTTTTTGTGCGAGGAGGCAACGGGACGGCATTTTTTCACTGCTAACAGACTGTAATCCTCTCCGTAAGCCTCAAAGGTCCAGATACTATTTCATCCCCATTCTTTGGGGCACTGGCTCCCTCAGTTCTCAAGCTCCTGCTGGAGAGACATTTAGTTGGGGTACCTTGGAGACCTAACTGAACGTATTCAGTCAAAGGGAGCATGATTTCTAGTACATCCTCCACTCTGCTCCCCACCTTTACGACATGGACCTTGTTCCCTGTCCAAATTGTCTTCCTGGAAGCTCAGCCACTAGCAATCCTCTTTCCATCTTTCACATTTTCTCCATCTTCACCCAATTCTTCATCTCTTCTGGCCTTCATCTTTTTTTTCTCATTTTTTTATTAAGGTATTATATGTATACATACCTTACCAATCCCCACCCCACCCCCACTCCCATACATGCCCTCCCTCCTCAGAGGTTTTCATCCATTGGTTATGCTTATAATCATGCATACAAGTCCTTCGGTCGATCTCTGATCTCCCCCATATCTCCCTATCCTCCCCGCTGTAATTTGACACTCTGTTTGTTTTTTTACTGTTTCTGTATCTATCTTTTTGTTCATCAGTTTATAATGTTCCTTATTATCCATAAATTGGCCTTCATCTTTTCAAGCCTCCTGTACACCCATTTCTGTTGAAGGGCCATAGCCTTGGCTTTCACACATTTGAGGTGAGGGATACTGCAGATAGAAGACAGGTACATGGCTTTCTTGTCTATCCTCCTGTCTATGATTCGCAAGGATTCCTTTCTTGTGAATGCATTTATAAAATGGAGCTGGGAGCCATGGGAGGCCACCTCAAATAGGTATGCGAGATGATCCATCCACTCAAGTATTTTACAATATTTGGGGTGGGGGGAGAATAAAACAAGACCTTTATTTGGAAAACAATTAGAGGACAGTGTGTGATGGCTATCAATGAAGGTTAACTTACTTGCCAAATGGTATAATATGTATGATATCTACTGGCTTTCAGAAATGGGGGAGGGGAAGACATGCCTGTACTTAATCCAGTCCTTAAATTTATTTCTCATCCTATGAACTCATTCAGACACTAACATGCTATGCAAATTTAACATGAAGGGGAAAAACAAGAACAAGTTCCCTCCTCTGATTTATAATACTGGTGACCTTTATCCTTTTATTTCCCCTTAAAACTCTACTGCCCTAACCAGTTTGGCTCAGTGGACAGAGCCTCGGCCTGTGGAGTAAAGGGTCCCAGTTTTGATTCTGGTCAAGGGCATGTACCTTGGTTGTGGGCACATCCTCAATAGGGAGTGTGCAGGAGGCAGCTGATCAATGTTTCTCTCTCATCGATGTTTCTCTCTCATCGATGTTTCTAACTCTCTATCCCTATCTCTTCCTCTCTGTAAAAAAAAATCAATAAAATATATTTTTTAAATCTCTCTATCAAAATTATCATTGGATTTGATACGGAAATCTATTTCTAGTATATCTAAAATAGAAAATCAAATACATTTCCATCTGTTTATATTTTGTTCCTCAGTGTAGCTGAGGTCCCCATTAGAAGAATGTCTGTCTGGCACTAAAATGTCTTGGGTGTGATTTCTCTGGAAGGACCTTATGACAGTGATTGGTTGTTTTAAGAGGCAAGGTAGCACAGTAAAAGTAAGAGTCTGATTTTTCCCCTCCTTCATCATTGCCTCTGAGGTCTCCCTGCACATCCACAGGCAAAAACTCAACACCAGGAACATGGAGGAAGGGGAAAGCCTCACCATCAAGGTGGATGGAGATCAAGTGGAAACCTTAGGCTCATTCATCAGTCTCCACTCAGCACAAACCTACTCATGTCCCAGCAACCAAGTGACAGAAAGAATTCCCGACAGAAGCCTGACCACAACAACCAAATGGTCATAATTACCCAGGGCAAATGGACCTGCTCAGTTGATCTAATTGAGAGGAAAGGTTGACAAGTTACAAGCAAGAGAAAAAAATATGCTCAGAGTATTTTGTATCTGTCAGTGTGCAGTTGGCATTGGGATGACCTGCTGTATTGAAATGAGACTAGCTGATGGGAGGGGGGCTGCTGGAACGAGAAGAGATTGTGGAGAATGAAAGTGAGACAGACAACTCAGAATTTTTTTCTTTTGAATTTCAACCTGTTGGATAAAAACAATAGCAAATGAAGCACTGCATATGCATGAGGCAGGAGAGGTATTTTAAGTTTTTTTCAGAAGACAGCTCACTTAACGGAATTGCTAATTATGTCTCACATTGCTCTGTCCAATTCAGTTAGCTTGATTATGCCTGAATTGTCAACTCCCCAACACTTGAGGTTCCACATTTGCAGCCCATTCTGAGGCTTAATATAAAATTAGAATTATCTTTATCAAAAAAAGAAAGAAAAAATGTTTTCCCTCATGAAAGAGCTAGCTTTACCCATTGTGACAACACAACCTTTCTCAACAAAAATAAAATTAAAACCTCCAAGGGTTCAGATTCAAGGGTTTTGGGAGTTGGTGGAACATCGGGAATGTAATCACAGCTGTGACAATTACAAATTAAGATTGAACAATGAGCCAAATTAAAAGGGTGAGAAAGAGCAGAACACCATATGGAGAATCTCGTTGCTACCCCCACAGGATATCTTTGATTTCTTAGGATAAAGAGGATGTGCTAACTGAGGAATGGACTAAATAGAGCCCAGAATCACACTTTCCCCCCTACCCCCACCCCCTAAACTTCAGTGACTGCCTAAGCTAAAGCAGTTAAATTTCCCATTTCCTTTGCTTAGTTTCCTCATCTCTGAAATGGGACAAATCTCACTTCATAATTGTGCTAGTTCAGAAGAGCAATGATGGATGGAGTAGACATCCTAGCTTGACAGTTAGATGAAGACCAAAGGCAGTCTAAAAAGTCAGAACCTTGGGAGAATTCACCTAAAGATAGAGAGAATAGGGTATGATAGGATTTGTCAAATAAAATATCATTATATTAATTCAGTAGGGTGCCCTTCATCATATTCATTCATTCCTAATCACACCTATGCTGACTCCTGTCTGAAATAGATGAAGAACAACAGAGGGTGGAGAAAGGTGAATAAAATGAGGACATAGGGTCTTGCTTGAGGACCACTCTGAAACAGTAGCCCAAAGGTGAAAGAAACAGTGTTCCCACCGGCCACAGAGAGCCACACGGCTATGAGGATCTGATGCATGGATGAAGGTATATGGTAAGAGATGGGTACAGTGGCAACTATGCCCACGCTGGAATACACAGGAGAGGGAGCAAATGGCAGAGCAGAACATTTCAATGAAAGTGTCTTTTCTGAGAACATTTGTGACACATCCCCAGGAAGTATAAGACATGGTCCAGGGAAGGGGGTGAAATATTTCTTAAGGGGGTTAGTTATATGGTAACTGGTTGGGAAGCTGATAATACAACATAAGAAGCTCAGTCTGCCCTGTTGCGGAGCTGTGCAGAGGAAAACCAATCTACTTTGCCAACTACTAGGCATGTCAGAGAGACCATAGGAACCAGCAAGCTCCAAAAACACATGGGTGAGTCCAGCCAACACCACATGGAGCACAGAGGAGCCAGCCCAGCTGAGCCCTATTCGAATTGCAGGCATATGAGTAAATAAATGGGTGCTGTTGGTTTTGGGATGATATCACATCCTATATAATAAAAGCCTAATGTGCTAAGTGTCTGGTCATCTGGTCATCCAGTCAACCAATCAAAGCGTAATGTGTTAATGATATGCTAAGGCCACTCAACCACTCGCTGTGATGTGCACTGACCATCAGGGGGCAGCCTTTCAATGCAGGAGCTGCCCCTTGGTGGTCAATGCACACCCACAGGAGGAGTGCTGCTGAGCCAGAAGCCAGACTCACAGCTGGCATGCACAGTGGCGGTGGTGGGAGCCTCTCCCACCTCTGCCTCCATAGCAGCGCTAAGGATGTCCAACTGATGACTTAGGCCTGCTCCCCATTGGCCTAAGCCATCAGTTGGACATCCCCCGAGGGCTCCTGGACTGCAATAGGGGGCAGGCTGGGCTGAGGGACCACTCCCCAACCCCCACCTCCGCCCCGGCCCACAAATTTCATATACAGGGCTTCTGGTAGTATTATATAAGTGATATAATCTTTATATAAGACCTTTCCTTCTAGTGTCCCCCATTTTTAAGACTTTTTTTTTTTTTTTTTGCTGTGGCTGTTGGCCATGAACACAATCTTAGTTATTCTCAAGTGATGTCCGCTGATGACCTTAATCAGAGGCATTAGAGAAGCAACAATCATCCTACTTGTTAAAATTAGAGTTTTAGCTGCAGGCCATCATTCTGTCTAAGCAGAAAAATCATGCAGTAGCAGCAACTTCGATGCCCACATCTGCTTGCCCTGAGTAGGAGCAGAATAGGATAAAGGATGCACACTTCTGCCTCAGTCACACACCAAGCCCCAATGGGTTGTGGGTTCAGGGTATCAGTGGCTTGGTTATTTGCCCTACAGAGTTGCTTTCATAACCATTCCCTTGGTCCCCCAAACACCTTTAGGGAAAGATAAAAATCACATTCTATATATAAATAAAGCAGCCACGTTTCAAAGAGAGGGAAAGGCAAGCCAGCTGCACAAAGGCATGAACAGCAAAGCACACAGTATTATGAAATGGTGCTATGTTCCAATAGGGCAACTATCTCAATTATTCCGCCTGCTTCAAGAGCATAACCGGGAGATTACTTTCTACTGTACCCAACTAAGAGGAGTCCTGGCCCAGTGGCTCGGTTGGTTGAGGCATTGTCCTGTAAGGCAAAAAGGTTGTGGGTTTGATGCCTGGTCAAGGCATGTTTGGGATGTTTCTCTTTCTCACTGATGTCCACCCACCCTTCTTTGTCTTCCTTCCTCTCTAAAATCAATAAACATATACTTGGGTGAAGAATGTTTTTTAAAAAAATAACTCAGTAGAGAAGTTAACGAAGGGTAATACTATTTTTTTAAAAGAAATACTTGAAATGTTCCTTTTTTCTCTTGCTCATCTTCTAAACTCAAGCATCTTTGGGTAGGCTGAAAACAGTTTCTTAAGCAGCATTTTCTTTCAGATTAAATCTTCCTTGTTCTCACACAGTCCCACTGCTTCAGCTCCGATAAGCCTCAGGTCGGTTCTATCTGAGTCTACAATCTAATTTGAACTTTTAGTGATCATGGAAATAAAGATATTTCTTACTTTCAATGATGGAAGATTAAGCTATCATCCCCTAAGCAGCCAATGTGGGGGAATTAAAATCACATCATGAGATGCAGAAACTATTTACTCTCTTGAACTCTTTCTCATAGATGTTTTAGAGACAAGTACATCAAAACGTTGTATATGATTTTTTAAAAAGTTACCACCCCAAATGCATCCTGATACAGATGATTGTTTATGTGTTCCTGATGTTTGCCTTTAAGAAAAAAGTTGGTGCCAAAACCGGTTTGGCTCAATGGATAGAGCATCGGCTTGGGGACTGAAAGGTCACGGGTTCGATTTTGGTCAAGGGCATGTACCTTGGTGGCAGGCATATCCCCAGTAGGGGGTGTGCAAGAGGCAGCTGATCGATGACTCTCTCTCATTGTTTCTAACTATTTATCTCTCTCCCTTCCTCTCTGTACAAAATCAATAAAATATATATTTTTTAAACTATAAAGAAAAAGAAAAAGAAAAAAGTTGGGTTTGTTTCAATAGATTTGTCAGCTTCCTGTGGTAATCTGTGCTGGTTTCGAGCCTCAACTTTAAGTTGATGGTGTTTAAATAAGAAATGTGTTTCCATGGTTCCAAGTCAAAAAGTTCAACCTTTTCTTTTAAGTCTCAACATTGCAATACACACTAAGAAGCTAAACTAAATTTCATGTTTCTCATTGTGTGTTAATATTGGCCTCTATCTCTACAGATTAAAGGAAAAAATCCAAACTAAGAAAAGTCCCGAGGAGACAAAAGAACAAAAATGTAGGCGTGGCACACTAACCAATAGGAAGGAAAGAAATTAGAGTTTTGTGTCCCTCTAATCATGGTTAAGACTAATCATTTGAGCCGGTGTTGCTCAGTGGTTGAGCATAGACCTATGAACCAGGGGCTCACAGTTCCATTTCCTGTCAGGGCACAATCCTGGATTTTGGGCTCTGATCAATGATTCTCTCTCATCATTGATTTTCTCTATTTTCCTCTCTGAAATCAATAAAAATATATTTTTAAAAAAGAAGTGAGAAAATGGATGACAATTTCATTAAACTCATTTTAAAATAATTTTTTTAAATGGTTCCCAAGAGCACTGTGATTCAGAGTGGAGATCTGAGGGAAAAGTGGGAGTTGTTCGGGTGGAAGAAGGGCAGTTCAGGCCAAGGAAACAGCATACACAAAAGCTGTTATTCCCTGCAGACTGAAAGGTCCCAGGTTCGATTCCAGTCAAGAGCATGTACCTTGGTTGCAGGCACATCCCCACTGGGGGATGTGCAGGAGGCAGCTGATCAATGTTTCTCTCTCATCAATGTTTCTAACTCTCTATCTCTTTCCCTTCCTCTTTTTAAAAAATCAATAAAATGTATTTTTTTAAAAAAAAGCTATTATCCTTTGTATGAAGAAAGTATATGGATGGAGGTAGGAGTGGTTACAAAAGCATATGCACATTATACTATTTTACATGCACACACACACACACACTTAAGAATCAGAAGGACTATCAAAATATTAATTGATTATTTCCAGTTCAAGTGACATTTGTCCTTAGCACCCTCGCCTTTTTTTCTGTTTTCCCTTTTATTTCTTCTTTATTAAATTCATAAATAGAAAAACAAAATAGGACCAAAAACGTCCTGGTTGGCTGTTGATACCACCCATTTCCATGTGTAGAATGCTATGTTACCTAAGCCAATACAATCCTGCGGGGGAGAAGAGGAGAATATCTCTTAACCAGAGAAAAAGTGAAGAGAAGCTACACACTGCAGAGTAAGCCCTGCTTTCTCACTTGTGTATCTTTAGTTACAGATGACTATTTACCTGTCAGTTGGGTTGAGAACACCCATAGGTTTTCCTTTGAAGTGAGCCTCTTGGATTTAAAGAGATTTCTGTTTAAGCTGTTGAAGTTTTGCTTGATCTAAAGTCTCAGAGACGTTTGAAGTTGTGACTTACTGGAAGATTATTTTTATTCACAGTGATCAAGCAGTTAATGAGATAAAGTAGTGAGGAGACAAGCTTAATAGAATATGTGGTTGCACCGCATGTTAATCTTTATAAAAGGCAGGATGAGAATAACAGGAAGCCAGGAAGAAATTGGGACAGATGGCTGAACAGCTCAAAGATAGGAAAAACAACTTTTCCCTGCACGGGGCTTTCAAAGCAAACCCCTCTCGTGTAGAGTTCAATAGATAAAAAGGTGACAAAGAATGAGAAAATGGAGAGCCAGGACTAAAATTTTCCTTGTGGCTGTGCTCTGGAGACCTTCCCTCCTTGACTCTTCCCTAACTCTTTCCCTAACCCTCCCGTGAAGGGCAAAATGTGTCTGGGGCGATGACAAGATTTTGGTATGGAAAGAAGATAAATAGTGAAGAACCTTGCCAACTGCCTCAATGGCCCATTGTGCACTATTTTAACCTCCATCAGTCACACCACAATGAGGAGGCCTCTCCAGCCTGGCGCTAGGGAGGCCGGTGAAGCAGAAGAGAAAAAGAGAATGTCCCTTCCATTGTCTTCCCATGTTGGTTCACTATCATTATGTGTTGCTGTTTGCTTGTTTTTTTAGGCCAGTGGCAAACTAATAAAGCCTAAATAATCACAGAGGAGAAAAGAAAATTTGTCCTTAAAGGGTATCCTTCCAACGCACTAACGTGGAGGTGGAAGTAAATGTAGATACCTTTAGTATTTCGCCATTCCTTTAGTGGCCATTGGAAGAAACTTTGAAAAACTGGCAAAGCTACATTTCCCGGCGGGTCCTTGGAGGGCCATCTGCATCTGCATCTTACTCTTTTGGGATGCTACCTTAAATGCACATACCCGGGCCCGCTCCAACTATTGAGTCCTTGGGACCCAGGAATCTGCACTTTTCAAACATTTAGAACACATATTCTGTGTCATATATCCACTCTCTGAAGCCCTTGAATATCTATTTCCATCAAATCTTGTTACCAAAGGACTCGGAAACTAAAGTTAATTTTAGACTGAGTTTTGCCCTAGCCAGTTTGGCTCAGTGGCTAGAGCATCAGCCTGGGACTGAAGGGTCCCAGGTTTGATTCCAGTCAAGGGCACGTGCCCAGGTTGCAGGCTCGATCCTCAGTAGGGGGCATGCAGGAGGCAGCCAATCAATGATTCTCTCTCATCATTGATGTTTCTCTCTCTCTCTCTCTTTCTCCCTCTCCCTTCCTCTCTGAAATCAATAAAAATATATTTAAAAATATATATTAGACTGGATTTTAGTTATAGAATCCAGAGACACCTGGGCAAAGGGGGGATCCCTGAAAAGGAAAATAATTCTTTGTTATCTGCCCTCCATGCCTCAGTTCCACCAACCTAGGCATTCAGAGTTACTTTCAAAGCTTGGGTCTTCGTGGACCACACAAGTGGTGTGAGGTCATGAGTGGGTACATCTCTGTATAATCCACAAGGGAGAGCCTAACTCGCCCCTCCTGGAACTCAGACCAAGGGAGTTAACATCCTTGATACTTCCCTTTGGTCTACCTTTTTAATGAGGAAGAAATGCTTTAGGAGAAATGGATATATGGGAAATCTCAATTCTCACTCTGCACCTTGGGTGAGCATCAGACCTTGTCTTCTGTTCCTCTCCAGCCTAAAAATCATGATTCTAGCTTATTGTCTCTTGAGGCCGCCATGGTTTAGTACCTAATTACGTCTCCAAGTCACTGCTGCCACTCCAGTTTCTGGCCCTAGGAAATGTCCTTTCCTCATCACAAGCTCAGTTATGCATTTCTAATGAGGTCGGTTATCCTTTATCCAGCATTTCTCAAGAGTTGTGTAAGGGGAGGGCTTTTCAGACTGCTGCCTTAAGTATTCCTGAAAATAAGAAGTTCTCAAAACTGCATTCTTTGCAAGCACCATGGATCATTCTTAGCCACACACTAAAGTTTGAGGACATTGTAAATCAGCAAGTAGTGAACTTTATAGTTGTATAGCAGTAGCTTTTAAAAATGTTTTTATAGTCATTTATTTCATCTCATCCTTGAAACAACCTTGTAAAATAAGCAGAAGTGGTATTTTTATTCCCAGCTTTCTGATGATAAAGCCTAGTCAGGCTAAGTTTCTTGCCCAAAGATAGAAAACTAGTTACAGAGCAAAAATGAGGACTAGAGCCCATGCCTTCTGCCTTTTGATCTATTGCATCATACTACATTATCCCTAAGGTGATCACTTAAGATTCTAGGAGATCATTATCTATCACATGATGCCCAAATCACAACTTTCCATGTCAATTTGAAGGAGGAAGAGTCAAATTTTCCTTAGAGTCCATGGGTCTATATTTTCCTTCTCTGCATCTCAAACATCAAAGCTCTACTACCTAGCAATCATTTGTTTTAAATTTTTAATTGATTTTTTCAAGAGAAGGGAAGGGAGAGAAAGAAACATCTATTGGCTGCCTCCTGCATGTGCCTCAACCAGGGCATGTACCTTGACCAAGAATCGAACCAGTGACTTTTTGGTGCCCAGGATAACTCCCAACCAGCTGAGTCCACACTAGCCAGCACCTAGCAGTCCATTTTAAAATGTTATTTATAGTACACTGACATGATTTATAAGAGGACCCTTTATTTCAATAATTGCCCTTCAGCTCTGTAAGAATCCTACATTGCTGTGTCCTTAGAAGGGTCCCTACAAGGGCCTTCCTGCAGTAGAAAACTCTCCTAGCTTGCACCTGGCTGCTAAGGGGTTAGACCCCGTTGGAAGTACTTTTTATATTCCCCACTGCAATTCATGGGGTTTACTTGAATTCTGAGATCACTTTCCAGCCTTTAAGGAAGACTCAGTGGGCTGCCAATCATTCCTCAGAGCTCATGAGCCACACAGTTAATGGTGGAGTCACCACAAGATCTCAGGAACATCTCTGCTTCTAGATCTGCATTTGGTCATTTATTCCACAACCATATTCATTCCACAAACATTTGAGATCCTACAGTGTGCCGGAAACCAACTAGAGACTGTCTCGTATCCAGTCTGTGCTCTATTATTCTACAGGGAAATTATACTATGGAACCAACGCTGTCATTTCAGATTGCTCCCAATGGCCTTTTGGCTAACAATCATGCAACTAAAATATGTTTCTGCTTCACTGAGTGTTAATAGAGTCTTCCCTTTTCCTCCTATCTTTAGGGTTTACAGAGAGCAAGTGTCTTCCATACAGACGATACATCAAGAATTTCTTCACAAGCACATATTGCCATGAAAACTTGAAAGAATTTGTTTAAAGAGAAACTAATTAATTTTCTTTTACCATTGTTGTTCAAATGCCTTGGGAATGTCTGCCTTTTTCCTTTAGGGACAAGCTGATTTTCTTTAGTCCCTTTGGCACAGGCTGATTTACATGAATGTGAAAATGTTTTATCTGCATTAATGTTCTAGTACTTGACTAGTCTGGATCCTCATGTAGACAATTAGATCAGCCAGTTAGCCTGAGTGTCCATCAGCAGGAGGGGGACACGCCATTCAAGAAAAAACTAAACTGCCATCCAAAAATTGTGGTGGATTTAAATTAAACACAGCAACATGCAAAGTTCAAGCTATATCATCAATTAAAAAAAAAAAAAAAAAAAAAAAGCTAAGTTAGAAAACAAGGTACATAAAGTTTGATCCCATTTATGTAAATGCTTAGAAAGTGGTCAATTTTGAGACAGAAAATGGAAAATCAAGAAGGTAAAAGGCTCTCTTTTTTTTTAAGTCAAAAATGTACCAGTGCAGAAGAAAAATATTAAATCAATCAGGTATAATACTTTTAAAAATTATATCTAAGGTATCAAATAGTCCCTGCCTGACTAGTATCTATGATTATCCTCTAAAATTACCAGGTGAGGAGACAATTCCAGAGTTCTTGCAAAAATGTTGAATTGTCTTTCTCCGCATACAGAAAACACACAATAATTTTATTAATTGTTAACACGTATTGAGTTCTTATGGGGAACCAATCAGTGCTAGCTCTGAAGGTGTTAGCCAGAAAAATAAAGAAAAGAAAAACACTAGAATCCAAAATATGTAGGTTATAACTGCTCCAGAATTTCTACCAGACAGCACCTGGAGGCAGCAATCTGAAAGGGGCTGGGTGAAAAAACTGAAGGAAATAAGCAACTCTGGTGATTACCAGAGGAAAATGGGGGTGGGGGGTCTAGAAGAGGGTAAAGAGGGACAAGTGATAAGTAGTGACGGAAGGAGACTGGACTTGTATACAAAGATTGTACACTTGAGACCTATGTAATTTTGTTAACCAATAACACTCTAATAAATTCAATGTTAAAAATTTTTTAAAGAAATATGAGAACAGGACCAGAGCAACAGAGGCCAGGCCCGGAGCAGCCAGGCCCAAAACAGCTCGCTCCTCGCCTGCCCGCGCCCCAAGGCTGCCTCTCAGACATGGCTGGAAACTTTTGCGGGAACTTGAGGGTCTGCTGAATCAAATGAGGAAGACTTAGATCTGGATGTGTTGAGTTAGTATAGCGCTGGGATGTTGATCTGTGAGTGCCTTGTGTGGGGCCTGGATGAGGTTGGTTGAACTATTTGGAAATGTCTTTTGTGTGAAGTGTATCTTTGGGCATGTGGAGGTATTATTGATATGAGAAAATGCTAAGTAACTGATTTACTATCTGAAAAGGGATTTACTATCGGGGAAAGGGAGGGAGGAAGAGACTGAACATAAACTGTGCACCTATGGATGAGGACAATGGGGGAGGGAAAGGGGGCGGAGGGTGGGGTGGGAACCTGGTGGAGGGGGGAAGAAATGAGGAACCTTTGTAATAATATGAACAATAAAGATTGATTTTAAAAAAAAGAAAGAAAGAAAGAAAGAAATATGAGAACAAAAGCATTTTGGTACAGCTTTGAGTTAATGAATTAGATGAACTATGATAGTTCTCAGCATTGGGGCCCTGTAAGGTCCTAGGCAAATGGTGGCAATTCATTTGAAAGCAAACATCTCTATCAAGGAGCAGAGAAACCTTTCCCCCAAAATCTGAAGATACCAGACAATCGGTTGATTGGTGGGACTGAGGTTAGGTGTAAAGTTGGAGTACAAAGGCGGATTATAAAAATATCTGGTACCTATGGGGAAGCTTTTGAGGGTTTCAGTTGGGTATGCTAAACAGAAAGCTTTGGGATTCCAAAGATATCCTTTGTCAATTCTACATTCCTACCCCATTTGGAATTTATCTAAGAGTGATGAGAAGCTATTGGAGATTTTTCAGCAGAGAATCACATGACCTGATAAAAGTTTTAACAAGATTTTTCTGGGCCCTAGCTGGTTTGGCTCAGTGGATAGAGCATCAGCCTATGGACTGAAGGGTACCAGGTTGGATTCTGATCAAGGGCACATGCTGGTATTGCAGGCTCGATCCCCAGTAGAGAGTGAGCAGGAGGCAACTAATCAATGATGCTCTCTCATCATTGGTGTTTCTCTTTCTCTCTCCCTCTCTGAAATCAATAAAAATATATTTTGAAAAAGAAAAGATTTACAACCAGAATACTCATAAAGAGCACTGCAATTCAATAGTAAAAAAAACAACCAATCTTAAAAATAAGCCAAAATGTTGAAATACTCTTCAAAAAGATGATGTATAAATAGCTGAGAAACACATGAAAATATGGAAAACTTTAGTCATTAGGGAAATGTACATTAAAACCATAAACTACCACAAAACATACATTAGAATGGCTAAAATTTCAAAGCTATTCATACCAAGTAAAGGTAATGATATGAACCAACTGAAACTCTCCTAGATTGCTGAAAGAAATAAAAAAATAGTACATCCACTCTAGAAAATAGCTTAACAGTATTTTTTTAATTAAACATTCACCTATCATATGGTGCAGCCATTCTATTCCTAGGTGTTCACTCAAGAAAAATGAAAACGTATGTGCACACAAAGGTTTGTACATAAATATTCATAACAGCTTATTTTTAATAGCCAAACGTTGCAAACAGCCCAGATGTCCATCAACAAGTAACTGAGAAAACAAACTGGGATATATCTAGAAGTGAACTAGTACTCAGAAATTACAAGGAATGAAGCATGGGTTTAAATACAGAAAACTATTGTTGTAATTCATCATATGAATGGTTAAAGGAAAGAGGAGGATTATGATCACCAGTTACTGCAGAAAAAAAACTTATAAAATTCAATATTCAATCAGTCATTAAAAACAAAGCAAACTAGGAGAAAGACATTGCCTTAATCTGATAAAGAGTATCTTGAAACAAAAACCTACTTCAGAATAGTTAATGATGAAAAGTCAGAAGTGTTTCCTTTCATGTCAGACAAAAAGCCAAGGCTGTCCAACCACCACTCTAGTCAACATTGAACTCGAGGGCAGACAACTCAATAAGAAATAAAATACATAGCACTGGAAAGGGAAAAAAATATAACTTATTATTCAAAGGCAATGGCATTATGAACTTAGAATATTATGATTATTCTATGGAAAAACTATTGGAACAAATTTTTAAAAAGTGGAAACTTGCTAAATAGAAAATCAATTTATTTTACAGTTGTGGTGTTCCAAGATATCAATAAACAAACAATGAAGAAAATTTTTAAAAGAAACTGTTGGTTTGCAAATGCGGGAGCTTCCCGGGTGATATCTAAAGTGGACTCTTGTCGTCAGAGGGCAAGGAAAGACTAAAGAAAGAGGCAGTCCACTCTAGATTGGCAGGTAGCTGTTTTGAATAAGCAAGGGAAATTATTTCCCAAGGTTTGTGTCTTGGACAGTTGCAAGATAAGTATATCTCTTCACCCACCTGCCATAATCATAAAAGCTTATATACTAGTAGAGGTCTTAAAGGATTGCAGTCACATACACAGTCCAGGTGTTCTCAACAACACTCTACTCTCTCAAGGCTACATCCTTGAATCAGTTCCTCATATGGGGAAGGTGGGAAAATGTACATTCCAAGGACAGGGGGAGGGGGAGAAGCCTCTGATTGCCCAGGTCCAGCTCATGGTTCCACCAAAGGTCATGTCCTCTCAATGACTTTCTTCAACAGAAGTATGTCAACAACAAACAAACAAACAAAAAAAGCCAGAGAGTGAGAGAGTAGTCAGGAAATATGTTGAAAAATCTTGTAGACTGTGCATAAAAGTAAGATTTTTTGCTAAGGGCACTGTCTTGGGGCCCTGAGGCGTCAGACTCAGAGGGAAACAGCAAACAGATTTACATTGTAGGAAGCTCACTCTAGCTGCAGTGGGTTGCCAAAAACAAGCAAGGCTGCACAAACCCTTTCTCAACTGTGACTACACTCCTCAAACATCCTAAGTTAGCTACTACTATGGAATAACTGGCTGAAATAAGCAGGATAAAATTTTCATTAATGAAAATCAAATTCCGTCTTTCAATGCAAAAGGAGATTTATATAAATATGAAACCTAATAATAGCTTGTGAAATAAAGATTTGAAAGATCTAGTGAATGTGGAGTTTATTAGAAGCCCACAGTGGGTGATACTTATTGGGGAAACTATCGTATTAGGAAACAATCAACTGAAGATAAAAGAAAATATGACAAACAACTAACTATATGCCAACAGAAAATCTGGACGAAATGGATAAATTTCTAGAAACATTCAATCTTCCAAAACTGAATCCAGAAGAATCAGATAATTTGAACAGACAGATTACAACTAATGAAACTTAAGCAGTAATCAAAAAACTCCCAACAAGCTAAAGTCCTGGACCAGATGGCTTCACAGGTGACTTTTTTACCAAACATTCAGAGAACAAGTAATACCTATCTTTCTCAAACTAGTACAAAAACTCAAGAGGAGGGGAGACTTCCAAGCTCATTTACCAGGCCAACATTATTCTAATTCAACAAAATGAAAAGACAACCCATTGAATGGGGGAACATATCTGCCAATGATATATCTGATAAGGGGTTAGTATCCAAATTTATAAAGAACCTATAAAATTCAACACCAAAAACTATCCAATTAAGAAATGGGCCAAGAAGCCCAGCTGGCATGGCTCAATGGTTGAATGTTGACCTACAAAGCAGGAGGTCACAGTTTGATTCCCAATCAGGGCATATGTGTGGGGCATGCAGGAGACAACTGATCTATAATTCTCACTCATATCAGTGTTTCTATCTCTCTCCTTCTATCTTCTTCTCTGAAATAATTTAAACATTACAAAGAAAGAAGAAGGAGGAGGAGGAGGAGGAGGAGGAGGAGGAGGAGGAGGAGGAGGAGGAGGAGGAGAAGGAGAAGAAGAAGAAGAAGAAGAAGAAGAAGAAGAAGAAGAAAGAAGAAAGAAGAAGAGAAGAAGAAGAATAAGGAAAGGAAGACAGAGAAGAAGAAGAAGGAGGAAGAGACGAAGAGAGAGAAGAGAGGCGGAGAGGCGGGCCGGCGGAGGGGAGGAGGAGAGGAGGAGGAGGAGGCGTGAAGGAGAGAGGAGGGCAGGAGGAGGATGAGGCGGAGGAGGCCGAGGAGTGAGCAGCGAGACGACGAGAAAAGAAGATATGCGTGCGGAGGAGCGCGGGGAGGAGTAAGGAGCCGAAACCGGTTTGGCTCAATGGATAGAGCGTTTGGCTCAATGGATAGAGCGTCAGCTTGGGGATTGAAAGGTCCCAGGTTCGATTCCGGTCAAGGGCATGTACTTTGGTTGTGGGCATATCCCCAGTAGGGGGTGTGCAAGAGGCAGCTGATCGATGACTCTCATTGATGTTTCTAACTCTCTATCTCTCTCCCTTCCTCTCTGTACAAAATCAATAAAAAATATATTTAAAAAAGAAGAAGAAGAAGAAGAAGAAGAAGAAGAAGAAGAAGAAGAAGAAGAAATGAGCAAAGTACCTGAATAGATACTTCTTCAAAGAGTAGACACAAAAAGATGCTCAATGTCACTAATCATCAGAGACATGCAAGTTAAAACCACAGTGAGATATCACTTCAACCTGTCGGACTGGTTATCATCAATAAAGTCAATTAAAATAATGATACTTTAAAATAAATTTAAAAGAAAAAAAACACATTGCTGCTATATTCAAGGGTCAGTCTACCAAATAATGCAGCCCTTGCACATCTATTCAGGAAGATACAAAATGTCATTCACTTGGGGGTCAAACTTAGGCTTATCATCAAAGTGTTCATATTGAAAAGCACTGAAAGAGCATCAATTGGAATGTTTAATACATATTTATAATTTGTCTTTGACTCTTTCTTCTTTCCTGGTTGGGGTCAGGAGTAATGGGGAAGGTTGGATGGTTGGATAAACAGCTATTTGTGGGTGTGCTTTCTACAGGGATTTGGACCAAATGACCCTCCCAGGTGATTTGGTATCTTCTCAATCCACAAGATATGCCTATAGCCAGTCCCAGATCAGATAAGCCTCACTAACCACAGAAATTGGGACAAAAGCCAGATGCATCCCACACATCCTTGTGGTCCTCCTGCCTTCCGGCAAACTCCAGGATCAGACTGGAAAGTCTGTGCCCAGTTTGGGGGCCAGCGTTGGCATGCTTTGGAGATTTATATGGCTTTGGTTGGACTCCGCACGATCTGGGCTACTTTGGCCAAGTCTAGCTTTAGAGTTTCTAACTCATTTGAAATCAAATGCATCAGGTGGAGACAGATGGGTTTTCCAACTGGAATCAGACGGGTCTCATCCAAATCCTGTGAGAAACCAAGACAACCGAATATCCCACCTCTCTACTCCAAAGTCCAAAACACGTGCTACACAGATGGAGTGAAGGAGTTGGATAGACAAGTGCTTTCCAGGATTTAATAAAAATAAATTGCTTTTAATTTCTGATGGGAGAAAGTCTGGGTTGATTTTACTGGCTGTCCTCTCAACTGCCATTTACATGTTGAGATTGTAAAGCTGAGAATGAGCTATCCCTTCCTGGTGATTTGAAATCCGTTGATTAATTTCAAGTTGATGACCTTGTTCCTCTAGAATAATAGAATTTTAATTCATTTCGCTCAAGCTGCCTCTAACTAGTTTTCGACAATAACTGAACAACCAGTAAGTAGTGGCTATTCAGTGGATAAAATCCTTTCCCTATTAACAAATACAAATTAACTGAAGCATATTAAAAGGAACCTGATCCCAGTATCAAAATTAATAGGATCTTCTCCAAAGACTCTCAGATACTTCAAGGCAACTCTGACTAATAAACAAAAATGGAAGCTACAAATATAAACCACTAAGTAACTTTAAATTTTTCTAGTAGCCACATTAAGACATAAGCCCTAGCTGATTTGCTCAGTTGATAGAGAGCATCAACCTGAGGACTGAAAGGTCCCAGATTCAATTCCCATTCAAGGCACATGCCAGGGTTGTGGGCTCAATCATGAGTAGGGGGCATGCAAGAGGCAGCCAATCAATGATGTTTCTATCTCTCATCCCTGATGTTTCTATCTCTCTCTTCCTCTCTGAAATCATTAAAAATATGTTAGAATATAAAGAAAAAATATGTAACACAGAAGTACAAGTAATGACATATGTAATATTCTTTATAAAAAAACAAACATAATAATAGGCAAAATCGATTTTTTTAATATTTTTCTAACACAATATCTCTAAAATCTTATTTCATCATATAATTACTATTAAAAGATAGATGATATTTTTTTTTTACAGTCTCAGTCATAAGCTACAAGAAGCTGAAGAGTGGCTTGGATCTCAAAGAAATGACATTTTGGAGGCACGTGATCAGGCCCCTGAGGAAAGCCTGCCCCAAGCTTCACCATCACATGCCTCAGTTTCCCCCCTCTGTAAAAGGAAGACAAGAGCTCTAGCTATCTTCCATGGCTTAGTGAATACAAGTAGAGTACTTGGAACTATGCCTGGCATATGAGAATAACCAACAAACCTCAGCAAGAGGATGCTGGTCAGAAATATCTTGAAGCCCAGCCAATATTGCTCAATAGTTGAGTGTTGATCTATGAATCAAGAGGTCACGGTTCAATTCTCAGTCAGGGCACATGCCTGGGTTGCGGGCTCAATCCCCAGTGTGGGGCGTGCAGGAGGCAGCCGATCGATGATTCTCACCATTGATATTTCTATCTCTCTCTCTCTTCCTCTCCCTTCCTCTCTGAAATCAATAAAAATATTTTTTTAAAGAAAGAAGTATCTTGCCGAAACCGGTTTGGCTCAGTGGTGGAGCGTCGGTCTGCGGACTGAAGGGTCCCAGGTTCGATTCCGGTCAAGAGCATGTACTTTGGTTGAGGGCACATCCCCAGTAGGGGATGTGCAAGAGGCTGGTCGATGTTTCTCTCTCATCGACATTTCTAGCTCTCTATTCCCGTCTCCTCCTCTCTGTAAAAAATCAATAAAATATATTTTTAAAAAAAGAAAGAAAGAAAGAAATATCTTGAAAGCAAGGACTATTATTCATCACCATCAGCAACAGCACCTAGCACAATCCTGGTACATAGAAGGTGGCCAATTGATGTTTTAAGATGTTCAGAGTAGTAGATGCTATGATGTGCAGCCCAGATCCCACTTTCAGAATTAAAAAGGAATTTTGCCCAGGTTGCTGCCAGAAAATAGTGCCCAATTAGAGAAGCTTAAATCAGGCCCTATTTCTGGGATTGTCTGCTTACAATGCAATGACATGGGACAGCTCCCTCCTCCAAGGGGCAGACAGCTCTGAAAGGCCATCCAGCCCCCGCCCCCTCATTGCTGGGTGTGTATCCGTGGGCATGCATGTGGCTCACCTTCTCTCACCTCAACTCCAACCTGCACCCTGCCCCACCCTTCCATGGGGGTCAGCCCCAAAGCTCTCCCTAACACACAGTGTGCATGTTCATACAAAACCCAACTGGTGCTGAAACCGGTTTGGCTCAGTAGATAGAGCATCAGCCTGCGGACTGAAGGGTCCCAGGTTCGATTCCGGTCAAGGGCATGTGCTTTGGTTGTGGGCACATCCCCAGTAGGGGGTGTGCAAGAGGCAGCTGATCGATGATTCTCTCTCATCAATGTTTCTAGCTCTCTATTCCTCTCTCTTCCTCTCTGTGAAAAATCAATAAAAAATATATATTTAAAAAAAAAAACAGCTGGTGATCATATGCAACAAGAACCATCTGTTGAAATTGGAGTTGAGACAATGTATAAATAATATTTGCCAATGCTTTCCTAACCATTTCTATTAACCAGGACAATGGTAAGCATCGCCTGTCCACCACGCCCCGTGCCTTGTCTCTTTGCGTCTTCCCACCAGGAGCTCATTTTTTCTGAGACGCACAACAAAGCGATGACAGAAGAAATGAAAAGAGCTCCAAGCACTGAGACTTCTTCATAAAATGCCTCTTTCTTCTTTAGGTTTAAGCCAAGGCTCACACACTACGGCCAGACATACATGCCGAGTGAGCCCAAACCACCCGGCTCTCTCGCATTCTCGGACTTTCAAATTCTTAGATTTGCCCTTTACTTAAAAAAGTCAATGATTTCGCCAAGAAAGTTTGATTAGTTTCTTTTACTTTCTGTAATGAAGTGCCATCCTTTTTACACTTGAAAGGATCTTTGTAATAATGCAACATTGATCTTTTGAATACAGATGAGCTAACCTAGATAATAGGATTTAGAATGTGAAAGGCCGGACTTGCGGTGATAACCAAGGCTCCAGTGCCATCAAGAGGCGTTTGGGCATACAACATCTGTTTCCGGAGCCTGCCTGATGCCACGTTAATAAATGTAGGATCCTGCTTCCTCCTGCACACGGTTTTTATTTTGTTCTACATCTTGAGAAAGAACTCAAGAAACTGTGTCCCCAGATGACAATCATGAGAGAGGGGGGTGGGATGGGGGAGAGAGAAGATTGAGCTCTCAGATCCTTCTTCTCTAGCCTGCAGCTTTAAGCCCCAGAGGTCGAGAACTGAAATTCAAATCTGATACTAGAAAGCAGGTCTCGTAAACTTTGGAAATAAATGGGTGGTCACTCTGTTATCGGGGAAATTGGGGTCTCTCCTTTCCCCAGTGAGTGCTGGGATGTAATCCTTTCGATATCTCCAGAAAAAGAATGTTCTGAGACTCGCCTGGGAGGATGAGTGATTTTTATTTGCATGGAAGTACATCCCTGGGTCTCAAAAGTCCCATCTCCCTTATTCCAGTCCTAGAAGTGTGACCGGGGCTTCTGTAGAGCTAAGAGCAAAACCAGTGTCCAGTTCCCGTTCCTGGTTGCAGCGGGTCCAGTTCAGCATCAGGCTAGTTACAGTCCATGAGTCCATTGCGTGTGGAGCCCACACCCTCTGCACCAAGAGTCCTGACAAAGCCAAGAGAAGGAATTCCTTTATTTAGGGCCGTGGTCGGCAAACTGAGGCTGGAGAGCCACATGCGGCTCTTTGGCCCCTTGAGTGTGGCTCTTCCACAAAATACCATGGCCTGGGTGAGTCTATGTTGAAGAAGTGGCATTAGAAGAAGTTTAAGTTTTAAAAAATTTGGCCCTTAAAAGAAATTTCAATCCTTGTACTGTTGATATTTGGCTCTGTTGACTAATGAGTTTGCCGACCACTGATTTAGGGGATTAAATATCTCAAATCTTCCTGCAGTGGCCATGCCCATTCTGGCCAATGACCTCTCCCTAAATGTGACTGACACACAAGTAACGTTCTGAAGTCACCCCAACTTGACTGAGCACGTGTCTCTCCCTGTCCAGTCTCTTCCCCAGTGACTTGGGGAGAATAGACCAGTGGCTCCCTGGGGAGGGTAAAGCTGGAGCTCCCTGGTGAAGCTGCCTAAAGGACATGCCTATGATATTTGGCCTTCCCTTCGCTCCTTCCCTGTTACTAACAACTAGGTTAACTGCCCCAGGCTCAGTTAGAGGCCGGGGATATAAGAATGAATGAAAAGGAGTTCAAGCCCTTGAAGAGCAGACAGAGGAAGGTAGGAGAGCTTAGTTTTGAAAGATGAAGTGTACTCTCCAGAAAGCGGGGGGGGGGGGGGGGGGGGGGGGGGGGGTGGCGAACCATTTTCCACCCAGCCGGGTTACCAGAACCCACTATGGATTCAAGGTCCAGCCCTGGGCCTGCAAGCGGCACCCCTGGAGGTGAGTGCCCCAAGAAAGCCCGCCGGAGCCTGGGCTTTCCCTTGTAAACAGAGGCTTTGAAAGAGCAAAATTGCGAGTATGTCTCTAAGAAAGCAAACTTGCCCTGCTATTTGCTTTGGGCGTTTTGCCGATACACCTGCAGAGCGAGAATGGATTTCCTGTCGGTTTCTAGAACAGCTCCAAGCTCAGCTGCCTTCACTGTGGTCTGGGGTCCGAGCCCCACCCAAAGGGCTGTCTTCTTTCCCACCCTGTCCCCTTAATCCTTCCTCCGCCAAGCCGGCAGGACAGTGTGTCTCCAATGGCCAGAGTGTAAACCCTCTGCCTCCAGAGCCCCTCATGATAAAGGGGTCGCCGGAGCCTGGGTTTGGCTCAGTGGCTGAATGGGATCTAGGAACCAGAATCAATTTCAATTTCAATTCCCCGTCAGGGCACAGGCCTGGGTTGTGGCTCCTTCCCCAAGATGGGTCAGGCAGGAGGCAGCCCATCAGTGATTCTCTCTCATCATTAATGTTTCTGTCTCTCTCTCTCTCTCTCCCTCTCTCTTCCTCTCCAAAATCAATAAAAATATATTTAAGAAAATGAAATTGTAAAAAGTAACCGAAACCAGTTTGGCTCAGTGGATAGAGCGTCGTCTTGCGGACTGAAAGGTCCTGGGTTCGATTCCAGTCAAGGGCATGTACCTTGGTTGCGGGCACATCCCCATTGGGGGGTGTGCAAGAGGCAGCTGGTCGATGATTCTAACTCTCTATCCCTCTCTCTTCCTCTCTGTAAAAAAATCAATAAAATATATATATATATGATAAAATAAAATGTAAAAAATAAATAATAAAGCCCTGACTGGTTTGGCTCAATGGACAGAGCATCGACCTGCGGACTGAAGGGTCCAGGTTCGATTTCCATCAAGGACATGTACCTTGGGTATGGACACATCCCCAGTAGGGGGCGTGCAGGAGGCAGCTGATCAATGTTTCTCTCTCATTGATGTTTCTAACTCTCTATCCCTCTCCCTTCCTCTCTGTAAAAAATCAATAAAACATATTTTTTAAAAATAAAAATAAACCGGTCACCAGAGTGAGCCCCGCAACCAAGTCAGCCCCAGGCCTGCCCCCCTTCAGGCGGAACCTCCCAGGTGGGAAATCAGGTGGTCCGGGGGGCAGGGGTTCTCTCAGGGTTGCAGCCCGGAGTCTGCATCCAGGCCCATTGTTCTTCAGACACGTGGCTCCCTCGCTGTACCTTTTCGTTTTCTACCTTGAGAAAGACATGGGCATTACGCTCCCGTTTTCCTCTTTATTGTAACAAAAACTGTGCAAGTGTCATTTTTTAAAAGTATTTTCTATTGATTTCAGAGAAGAAGAGGGAGAGAGAGATAGAAACATCAATGATGAGAGAGAATCATTGATTATGGGTCAAGCAGGGCATGTGCTCAGACTGGGAATCGAACCGTGACCTCCTGGTCCATAAATAAACTCTCAACCGTTAAACCACCTGTCTGGGCATAAATATCATTTTAGTAGGCTCTTTCTCCTTGTTGGGGAAACCAAAGAAGAGACCCTGTGTGTGGTGACTACATGTAGGCACAAAGGACGTGGCTACCCTGAATTGTCACCTCTGGACTATACACAACCAATTGTCCGGTGTTTCAAGGAAAGTGAGAAACGTGGGTCTTTTGTTGTTATTGTTGCTGCTGTTAACACTCATATAAGGATTCCCACCCCCACCCCCACCCCCCCACTGATTCTGAGAGTGTGAAAGAGAGGGAAGGGAGAGAGAGAGAGAGAGAGAGAGAGAGAGAGAGAGAGAGAGAGAGAGAGAGAGAGAGAGAGAGAGAGAGACAACGATGTGAGAGAGACACATCAACTGGTTGCCTCCTGCACACCCCAGATCGGAAGCGAATCCCGCAACCTTGATATGTGCCCTTGACCAGGAATAGAACCTGCAACCCTTCCCTATGCAGGCCACTTCTAACCACTGAGCAACAGCGGCCAGGGCAAAACCTGGATCTTTGATAAGAACTCTTCATTTATGTGTTGGCAACTAATTTTTAAAAATCTATTAAAACACTGGATGGGCCAATGCAGCATGACAAACCAAATATGCTCATAGGACAGATGCTAGAAATGCCCACCTCTTTGCCCAAACCCCTGCATTCCCCTACCTTTACAATGTGCTCTGAGGGAAGGACTCCCATCTGTGCAGGGGGCTGGGGACATTAGGAACCCAACAGGACTACCCAGGACAGAGACACTTCAGGGCCCCTGTGACCATGGGGTTTAAGGAAAGGCCGTCTTCAGAGGAAGCTGTGGCTGGATTCTGCTTACTTAAAAGCAGAAAGAGTAAATGCAAAATTTTCCTGATGGCAACAGCAGGATTTAAGTCATAGCTAAGAGTACCGAGGATTCGGAGGAAGGATGGGCTTATGTATTATCTTTGTGACATTTCCAATTAAATGCAAAACCAACAGAACGTCCTCTGCCAGGCTCTGACTGCGGTAATGAACACTGCACCCCAGCTTGTGAGCACACCCATCCCTCAAAACTGCAAAAGCAAGGATAAATCAGCTGCCTCTGCTACCTTTATCAGCATAAACAAAGAGATAAAAATACGGTATAAAATTTTAACTATCTTCCCCCCATTCTACCTGCGAATGTGAAACTCCCCTGTGCTTCAATAAAGGAAAAAATACATCCAATGAAGTCTAACAAATGTGCCATCTGTTCAGAGAAAAAGCAGAAGGTGGGCATCTTTTACATGTGACACCACTGCCCCCCTGTGGTCAAAAGACACCGTTCAGCTGTTTGCTAAAGAAGCGTGCAAGGTTATCACTGAAAAATGTCCTTCTCCTAAATATGCCCTTTAGAACACAGGGCAATATATGAAGAAACTTTCATTTTCATAAACAAGTACAAGGATCGCTTATCATAAAGCCTCCACTCAAAGCAGACCCTGGACTTTGAGTTTCATTCCACGCTGAAAAGGAGAAGAAACAAAGAGGAAAACATGTCATCAGGAAGCAGCTGGGTAGCAAGGACGTGCACAACTCTCAGGCCTAATGGTGACATCAGTCACTTCCCTGCCACAGCGCCCGTACCTGGCCTCCCACCTCACTGCCTTCCTGCGCAGGGTGGGGAGAGAGGTCTTTTCCGTTCTCGTTTTTATTGGCTCCACACCAATAATGTATACCACCACCTCTGGCCACACCGTTCAAGTCCATGGTGGCAAGATAAGCCCACAGGCTATTCCTGGATAGGCGGCCTCTGAGAGGTGGCAGGAATTGGTGCCCAGACAGGAAGTAAAAATGAAAACTTTTTAAATTTTAAATCAATTAAAAAAAATGTTTTTAAAAGGAAAGAGATTATATCTAAAATTTAATACCTCTGTTTTCTTCCCTCACCCACCAACTAGAGGGTGTCTCAGTCAGTCAAGTAACAGATAATTTTGTTTTGTTTCGTTGTTTAGTTGGTTGGTTTTTATTGATTTTTAGAGAGAGGGGAAGGTAGAGGGATAAAGAGATAGAAACATCCATGAGAGAGAAACATCACAGATTGGTTGCCTCCTGCACACCCTCTTCTGGAGAACGAGACCACAACCCAGGCATGTTCCCTGACCAGGAATCAAATCGGTGACTTCTTAGTTCATGGATTGATGCTCAACCACTGAGCCACACCAGCCGGGGAACAGATAGCTTAAATAGAATATCTAATAGACATAAAGCAAGGTGCCAGGCACTCTCTGAATAGAAAACCCTCTGAGCCTGCTTTCTTGGCTGTAGAATGGGGTAATGCCTTCTATGTCACCCTACCATCACCCTACACAGGCTCTCTTCCCCCGAGCATCAAAGCCCCTGCAATGTTGGTCAAAGCCTGAAGGCTTTTCTCATATTGTTCTAGTTTGAATGTAGGTACAAGTATTAGAGTTCAACTTCTTTTTTTTTATTTCTTTATTGATTAAGGTATCACATATTTGTCCTCATCCCCCCATTCCCATCTCAAACCCCTCCCCACGCATGCCCTCACCCCCCTGTTGTCCTTGACCACTGGTTAGGCTCATATGGATGCACACAAGTCCTTTGTTCAGTTTCATGAATGTGCCTGTTTAGATGATCATCTGAAAGCTGACTGGGTTCCATGAATTTTGTGACCCAGCTTTTGATGGCCTGGCTGCTGCCAGTACAGGTTGAATCCCACCCACCTGGCTGTAGAGGGAGGGGCCCTCAAGCCCCTCCCCAGGAGAGTGTGACATGGCTGCCAGGTCCCTGCTGCCAGGCAGTGGAGGGGATTGCGTGGCAAGCCACTCTGGTCCTAACCAGAGCACTTCTGAGGGCTGGAGGCTGCTGTGACAAATGTCCAGTCCCGGCTCTCAGCCCTGCCCCATACCCTGTCGTGTAACCCTTACCCCCCAGCAATGAGCAAGGGACAAAATCCTGTGTTTATTCATATCAGTCATGTCGCTACTCTGTGTGAGAGCCCACTCAATGAGAGAAAGAATTCATCATTTAGTTATTCCCCTTTAGAAGTAAGGGATTGATCCTTAATCAGACCTACAACTAGGACGGCTTACTAAGGATTCACATTGGAAAGGCGGATAGCAGCTTGAGAAAATGGGCTTTGGCATCAGAAACACCCAAGTGCCTGTGTCCTAGCCGGTTTGGCTTAGGGGATAGACTAGGGGTGTCGAACTCAATCAGAGAAGGGGCCAAAATCTAAAATCCAGCCTAAATCGCGGGCCGAATGGTTTACTGAACAGTCATAAACTGTCATTGTGATGGAAACGCAGCGGAGTGCAGTGATGACAGCGCGGTGCAGGCCACATTGCAAGGCCTGGCGGGACGGATTTGGCCCGCGGGCCTTGTGTTTGACACATGTGGGATAGAGCATCAGGCTGGGGACTGAAGGGTCCTGAGTTCGATTCCTGTCAAGGGTACATGCCTGAGTTGCAGGCTCCATCCCCAGTGAGGGGCATACAGGAAGCAGCCTCTCAATGATTCTCTCTCATTGATGTTTCCATCTCTCCCTCTGAAATAAATAAAAGTATATTTAAGAAAAGAAAAAAGACCAAATTCAACCCTCGCCTCTGCCACTTACCAGCTGTGTGACCACAGCAGGTGCATCCACCTCTCTGAGTTCATATCCCAGTCTATGACACAGGATTATGGGTTGGTGTGTGAATGAGGCCACAATAGGAAAGATCTCAGCAAAGTTCCTGGCGTAGCACACATGGTACAGCGTGATCTGAGGGCTGGCATTGGGAATAAGTGAGGCAGATTTTGAAGGCCAGGTGCATTTTAGCTTACGGTGAGCAGAAGCCTCTGGATGTGATTTAGATTTACTGACTACGAGGGTTGCAAACTCTCCAACATCAAGATCAAGGGCAGGTCTGGGAAGTCAGACAGGCCTGGCCAACATGACCAGCAGCCATTTGTGAAACATTTACTGCCTCCCTTGTTACCTGGCAGGGACCGCTATTGATCATTTCCCTCCCCCTCTGAGCCACCCCAGCGCCAGGGCTGACAAGGGTGAACGGCGGAATGATGGCTCCTGAAGGTTTTCACGACATTTCTCTGGCCGCTGCGGCAGGCTTTCTGCACCAGGGTGACCGGCCCGGCCCTGCCCTGAGTGTTTCAAATGCGGTCCCCGGCCGCTGCTGAAAGCAGGCCCACAACCTTCTTTGTCTCGTCGCTGTCAAGAACTGGGCAGACGGGTTAAGGTTCCCGTCCCCAGACTCCCTTCAGCCTAGCAGCCGTTCTCTACTTTGTATTCTAGGCTCTTTTATAGTCCGATTCCCGACAGGAAACTTGGCCCTTGATCCCTCATTATTTTTTCTCTGAGCTTCAGTCCCGACTGTTTTGTGTAAATCCGCTATTTCTTTCAATCACTGTGCCATTACTTTGGAAGGCGTGTGTGTGTTTGCCAAAAATATATAGTCCCCTTCGACCTTCCTCGTCCACTTAAGCTCATCCTAAGCCCATTATGCATATATATATATATATATATATATATATATATATATATATTCTTCTAAGTTTTTTTTAATTCATATAGAAATGTTGCCTACCACTTTTCTTTATATAATGGGGTTCTGTGGTACACCATCACCTGGTTTACACTGTGGGCAGATTTATCAATGTATTTCTGCATAATTTTGCATAAATTTAAAATGTCATTGGGGGGAGGGCATGGGGAGTGACTGCTTATGTGTATGAGATTTCTTTTGGGGATGACAAGAATACTCTAAAATTAGTTTGGGATATTACACAACTTTGTGAATACACTAAAAATTATGAAATGCACACTTCAAATGGGTAAATTGTATAGTATATAAATATCTCTTTTTTGTAAAAAAAAAAAAATACATGTCATTTTTAAGGTAATTGGATTTGTCTGTCTTCCCACATGATGCTCACTGCTCTAAATTTGTCTCAAGTATATTGATCTTTTGAGGAACTGTAATTGCACTGAATTCTGATTATATTCATTTATTTATGAAGCACCCACTCTGTGAAAACATTACACTGTTAGGGAATTTCATGATAAGTTAGACAAGGTCTTGCACTGAATGAGCTTAATTTAGTGGGCAGACATGGATGAGACTAAAAAATTGAGTTTCCCAGACGTTTCCAATTTGTCCTTTTCCCTCAAATGCAACAATTCTTATATCCAAATTTTTATTTTAAAAGACAAGGTCATAAACACAAATATCCATCCAGTTGCTGCTAGGCAACTTTACCCTGCTCGTCACTCCATAAACAAAAAGGGTCTATCCAGAACTTATAATAATTTGGAAAACGCTTTTAAGTTTAATTTTCCCCCTGAAAACAGTTCCAAGGAGATATAAGATTTATCAAACTGAAAAACAAACAGCAATATAATTATATCCAATATTATACTATTATTCAGAGAATTGTCTGAGCCAAACTCAACTTTGACCCTTTAGGAACTTAGATAGACTCTCATTGGGCCAACATAAGGTATTTTTCTACCTCAGACATCCTAACAAGGTTATTTTTCTTGGTGTACATTTTATTCAAGGTCAAGATATCAATCCTATGCTCCATTTACAATGGGGAGAAGCCCAGAGGCCCAGACTAATTTGTTAATGACATTTTCTTTAAATAAGCTCTCTTCATAAGCCCATAATACATTCAACAGGAAAAGGAATGAAATAAACTCCTCTGACAACACCGAGGATTGCTAGAGAACCAACTCATTACTCTGAAATTTGATCATTTCAAAAAAACAATAAGGCCTGCATGTATACTAATATATTTCAAAGCAATGAAAATGCCCTTTGTGAAGGAATGAAAGTCCTTCTGTCTAAAAGAATTTCAGCTAAGAAATTGAGAAGAAATTAGAGAATTTTAAGTCATCATTTCACACCCTTTAATGAAATCACCAAAGCTAGGTGGCCTTGGTCATTGTGTGAGTTTCCTGGGACTGCTGGAACAACATACCACAAACCGGGTGACTTAAAACAACAGAAAGGTACTCTCTCACAGTTCTGAGGCTGAAGGTGTCAATGGGTTGTGCACCTGCTGAGGTTCCAGAGAGCATCCTAACAATGGTGATATGCAGTCAATCCAGAGTTCAGAAACTGTGTATCTTTCTCAGGGATTAACACTAAAGATAAAGTAAAAGGTGGCCTTTACTTAGCCTTCAGAAGAAAGCTTGTGGGGAGAGAAACCAAGATGGCGGCATAGGTAAACACCTAAACTGCTGCCTTGCACAACAATTTCAAACCTACAACTAAAAGACAAAAAAGACATCATCCAGAACCATAGGAAGGCTGGCTGAGTAGAAATTTTACAACTAGAAGGAAAGAAAAAGGCACACTGAGACTCAAAGGAGCTGCAAAAAGCAGAGATACAGAGGCGCACGTACGGAGAGGGCTGGCAACTGAGTACATGGTTGGCTTTATCAATCAGGAGGGAGACAAAAGCTCCTAACTGCTCTGAACTTCAGTTCCAGGAGAGACTCTGGGGACCCAGACTCATTCAGGGTGAAACTGGACTGTCTGGAAGGAGGTGAAACTTGAGGGTGACTTTCTCTCAGAGGTGCTTGCAGCAATTACCATGGGACACTGAGACCTAGAGGCCTCTTAGGGCAGGGCTGATGGGAAGCTGTCTGCTCTGCCCTGAGACTACGCCTCATCCAAGTTGAGCACAGAGGCTCTTGTTAGTCTTGTTTCATAAGGGTGTCTCCAGCACAGAAGTTCTCCCAGCCTCGACACAGCTGATCCTCACAGCCAATTGGCCTGGAAGTCAATTTCTCCCAGTGACAGCAACAACAATCAAGACTTAACTACAAGACTGTGCACACAGCCCACAAGGGGTACACCAAGAATGTCCACCACAGGTAACTGAAGA
The DNA here is from genome assembly GCF_014108245.1 of Pipistrellus kuhlii. Taxonomy (NCBI): domain Eukaryota; kingdom Metazoa; phylum Chordata; class Mammalia; order Chiroptera; family Vespertilionidae; genus Pipistrellus; species Pipistrellus kuhlii. The sequence continues at coordinate 10,090,709 of NW_023425584.1, forward strand.
GGCTGAGCCACTGGGCCTTATAGGACACCTAGCACACAAAGCCACTCTATCAACTCAGGGAAGCAGCCAAAATGTGGAGACAAAGAAACAGGTTACAAAAGAAAGAAATGGAGGAAAGCAAGTGACTGACTGGGTACAGAGTTCAAAAACATGTTTATAAGGTTTTTCAAGAATTTTCTAGAAAAAGCCAATAAATTTAGCAATACCCTCGAGGATATGAAAAAGAACCAACTAGAAATTAAGCATACACTGACTGAAATAAAAAGTAATATACAGAGATCCAACAGCAGACTAGAGGATCACAAGAATCAAGTCAAAGATTTGAAATTTAAAAAAGAAAAAAAAACAAAAAAAAAACACCCAACTGGAAAAGAAAAAAGAATCCAAAAGTGTAAGGAGCCTCTAGGACAACTTCAAACGTACCAACATCCAAATTATGGGGGTTCCAGAAGAAGAGAGAGAGAAAGATTCTGAAAACCTATTTGAAGAAATAATGACAGAAAACTTCCCCCACCTGGTGAAATAGATTTACAAGTCCAGGAAGCGCAGAGAACCCCAATCAAAAGGAATCCAAAGAGGACCACACCAAGACACTTCAAAATTAAAATGCCAAGAGCAAAAGACAAAGAGAGAATACTAAAAGCAGCAAGAAGAAAGCTTGTGGGAGAATAAAAGACCCTGCCACCCTGTTGGGCACCCTTGCATATCTTGATTGAACAAGTTCCTCAACAGGGACCACAGATCCTGAGTCAACACAGATTGTCAGTCTGAGGCTCTGTCAGCACTTCACAAAGATCTCACTTCAAGTGATCATTCCCCTCCCTACCCATTTCAGTGAGAGAGCCTGAAAGGTTTTCCATGCTTGGGAAGACCTCTTCCAGAAAGTTCCCACACAAAGTCCCTCAAAATCGACCCATTCGAGATGAACTGCTATAAATTATATCCCTCTCCAAATTCCTATGTGATGCTCGTCTAACCCAAAATGTGACTCTATCTGAAAACAAGACCTTTAAGAACATAAATGAGGTCACAAGATTATATGAGGTCACCTAGAACGGGGCTCTAATCCAATAGGACTGGTGTCCTTATATGCAGAGGAAAAGAGACAAGAATGGGACCAGTTTGGCTCAGTGGATAGAGCATCGGCCTGCAGACTGAAGGGTCCCAAGTTCAATTCCAGTCAAGGGCATGTACCTTGATTGCGGGCACACCCCCAGTGGGGGGTATGCAAGAGGCAGCTGATCGATGTTTCTCATTGACGTTTCTAACTCTCTGTCCCTCTCAATTCCTCTCTGTGTAAAATCAATAAAAGATATTTAAAAAAAAAAAAAAGAAAGAAACCAGAATGTTCTCTTTGCATATGCAGAGAAAAGATCATGTAAGAACACAGCCAAAAAGCTTGGTCTGCCAGTCAGGAAGAGAGCTCTCACCAGAAACCCACCCTAACAACACCCTGGCTTGGCACTTCCAGTCTCCAGAACAGTGAGGAAACCGTTGTCTGTGGTTTATGCCACCCAGACTCTGATAACATATTACAGCAGCTCAAACCAACTAACACACCACCCTTCCTTTTTTAACCCACAAAAATTCCACCATGCCACAGCTAAGGAAATAAATTCTAGGATGGTCAGACTTATTACCAAGTTTTGAACTTGTTCTTCCTAATTCCTTTTCCATATAGGGCTGAAAGGATATTTTCCTCTAATATAGAATATTCATAACACTTGATGGTTCCCTTTATTTGACTTTTCTCTGTCTGAGGAACAGCTTCTATAAGAATCAAAATAATTTCCCCTGATTACCAAATAAATGTGTAATGAAAATATGCAGGAGCCACTTGGGTCTACCCACGCCAATCCTAGCTATCATTGTTGTTCCCTGGAAGCCTGCTTAGGTTTGAATTACAGAGAAATGATCGGAAAATTCTCTCTGTTGTTTGATTTTGATGCTTAAAAACAGAAAAGGGATCGTGGAGATTTTATCTTTGACACTAACAGAAAAGACTTTCCACTGGAAAGCAAAATGCTTTTATGCTTCAATGCTCTCTAAAATGACCAGAAAGTCGCTGTAAAAAAATAAAAAAAATAAGAAAAAATTACTTCTGAAAAAGGGTCAGATTTGTCTAGACCTCATGGGAGCTGGGTTTTGGTTAATTAGAAGCTCATCTGTGAAGAGACATCTGAAAATTCAATGAGACATCTTTTTCTTCATCTGTTGCCTGACATGGGAATCAGTATGGGGACCTGGCCCTTTTCCGTGAGATACAAAAGTCCAGCTTCTGTCACAACACACGTCCAGCGAGCCGGTACCTTCTAAAGGGCAAGCTTCTGTTGGCCTCTTTTATTGATTTGCTTGACCCCAGAAATAGGCAATAAATAGTGTTCTATTCAACTTGAAAAGAGAAACTAGACTCCCAACACTGTCTATGCCAATCTAAATCCTTCATTGATTAAAAAAAAAAAGGGGGGGGGGGGCAACAAAAGAAAACCAGAAAACACTGTGAGCAGTAAGCCAAAGGCAAAACCAGTATAAATAAAATGATCTGCTTTAGAAAGGAGGCCTAGCCCGGCTGGTGTGGCTCTGGTTGAGCAGTGACCTATGAACCAGGAGGTCATGTTTGATTCCCAGTCAGAGCACATGCCCAGATTGTGGACTCGATCCCAGTGTGGGATGTGCAGGAGGAAGCTGATCAATAATTCTCTCTCATCATTGATGTTTCTATCTCTCTTCCTCTCCTTTCCTCTCTGAAATCAATAAATAAATATATTTTTTGAAAGGAAGGATGTCTAGCATCCTCTCCCTAATTTTACAATTCTTTACAGTTCTCACACATTAAGCTAATAATCACAGCGTCTCTTCACATGGTAGATAAAAGGCGGAATCAGACCATCAGTGTCTGAGCAGGAAGTGTGTGTGCATGTAGACTTTGACTTTAATTACAAGTATGTTTATAATATAACAGATTTATTCCAATTAAGAGTAATCATCCCAGGCTGAAACCGGTTTGGCTCAGTGGATAGAGCGTCGGCCTCTGGACTGAAGGGTCCTGGGTTCCATTCCGGTCAAGGGCATGTGCCTTGGTTGCAGGCACATCCCCAGTAGGGGGTGTGCAAGAGGCAGCTGATCGATGATTCTCTCTCATCGATATTTCTTACTCTCTATCCCTCTCTCTTTCTCTCTTCGAAAAAAATCAATAAAATATATATTTTTTTAAAAAGAGTAATCATACCAGGCCTACTTGAGTGATTATTACCACTACCTGACATTAACTTACATCTGTAGTGGTATTTGTACGCTACCTGTGGGCTACACCAGAATAAAGCCCATGAAAGGCAGGGTTTGTATCTCAGTCACTTCTGGTTCCTCAAAACGTGCCTAATCGATGAATTAATGAGTGAAATACAGGGTTTGTTGCATTTGCGTTCAGGGACAAGGACGTAAGTGGCCTGGAGGGAGGGAAGTGGAACCACCGCTGTAGTCAGAACATTATCCCTCGATCATTAGGTGCAAGCTAGGAAAGGCGTCTGGTATAACATAGAGAAATCTTTTGCGGGAGCTATCAAAGGATACTACGTCCCATCATCAATAATGATATCAACACATTGGAGGCTATGCGGTCATTTTAAAAAATCAGATCATAGAATATATTTTAAGGTGGTGGAAATAGCAGGTAGCAAATGCACAGTGTGGCTCTATTTATTCAATAATCTGAAATCCCACACCAATATATACTCAAATAATCATCGCTAGATTAATTCTGAGTGATTGGATGCCCTTGTGCTTATCGCAGCTTTTAGAGGTGTCTGTGTTAGCTATGTGTTGATTCATAATTAGAAACTGCTCAATGGGGCTCAAAAAGAAAGACTGTACCCCATTGAAACTCACAGTTGGACCATAGGACCAGATCTTCATATCACCTACACTTTGGAAACATCATGGGTGAATCAAAGCAATTTTCTTTTCAGAAACCAGTCTCTTTAACAAATGTACAAAAATAGGCCTACGCCTTAACCTCGTCTGTCAATATTCCTGGGACCCAACCAACAGCAGCACGGCTCTTCCTACTGCACTCTGACCCAGCTCCTTTTCCCTTATGTGTGTATCCGAGTCTTCCCTCCCTTGCCTCCCAGTTGTCCATCCCAGATCTCTGTGCTTTTTACAGGTGCCAAGGGGAGACTCCAATCACAGGTAGGAGGACCCAGTCCTGGCTATGACCTTCAACTGAGGCTGAGGCTCAAACTGCAAACTAAGCATCACTAATGCCTGCACGCAGAGGTGTCTCAAGGGCCATGTGCTAATTCCACAGTTAGGTGCGTTGGGTGGGGGTGGGAATGGGGAAAAGTTCTTGGGGGTATCCTCTCAAACTAAATAAACACGAGATTTCTCTGGTGAGCTGGTTAGATGAGAACTTTGCAAGACCTTGCTCCCAAGATTCTTTTTCACCGGTCTTTTTTTTTTTTTTTTTTTTTTTTTTAATGTATGTATTTATTTATCTTTAGAGAGATAAAGAAAGAAGAGGGAGAAAGAGAAATATGAATGTGAAAGCAGAACATTGATTGGCTGTCTCCTGCACACCCTCTACTGAGGAATGAGCCTGAAACCCGGGCATGTGCCCTGACTGGAATCAAACTGGGGACCTCTCCATACATGGGACAATGCTCAACCCACTGAGCCACATGGGCCGGGGCTCACTGGCCATTTTTAATGTGTTTACTGAGTAGGTTTCAAGGGCAATTCTGCTACAAATGGCCCACAGATCACACTCTGAGAAACAGCCTTTAAATTTTACCTAATGACACAAGACAGGCAGTGAGGGCAATGGAAGTGTCTCAAACTTTTATACCATCTCTGGTTGAACTGAAGTCAGGAGGCTTGCTTCTAGCGGGCTGTAAAAGAAAAAGCTGAAGGGATAAAGTGGATTTTCTCAGCATTTGGGAATTATTTCTCTATTTCTCTGTTTAGGAATGTATCAGCATTCTCACCTGGGAACGTTAGGCAATGCTGTTTTGCATTTATAGTTTATTTTGCTCAGTAATTATTCACAAAGTGTTTTTATGGGACACATTTGGTCTCTCCAGCTTGATCATAAACTTCTGGGTAGTTGGAAGGTTTTAAATTTTTTTTTTTTTAATGACATGGAAAGAGAGAAATTGTGGTTAGTGCAGTATTGTTGCAAATGTATATCCAAGATCGCTAAGTCTCTATTTTCTATTACCTCAACTCAGCTCTGAGTCTGGAATATGATTCCTTTTAAATCAGAGACCAGCCCTAGTTGGTTTGGCTCAGTGAATAGAGAGCATCAGCCTGTAGAATGAAGGGTTATGGGCTTGATTCTGGTCAAGGGCTCATGCCTGGGTTGTGGGTTTGGTCCTCAATGGGAGGCATTCAGAGGGCAGCCAGTCAATTATTCTCTCTCATCATTGATGCTTCTCTCTCTCTTCCTTCCTCTCTGAAATCAATAAAAATATTTATTTTTTAAAAAGTTTAGACTCTATAAACAAACAAATATATAAAATTATACAACAGCAGTAGGAATTTGAGGTGGAGAATATTAACTTTTTAAAGTAAAGAAAGCTTATATTTTATAATCAAGGAAAGTTCTGTTTTCGTGCAATGGCTTTCAAAACGCAGTCTACCACCAGCATAATTAAGAAAGTGACCTGGTCAGAAATGCAAATTCTGGGGCTCATATTGAGTCAGACACTCTGGGGGTGCACCCAGCCATCTGCATCTTGACAAGCTCTCCAGTGACTCTGTCTGTAACAAAATCCCATAGACTGGGTGGCTTATGCACCAAACACCTGTTTTTTCACAGTTCTGGAGTCTGAGAAGTCTAGGATCAAGGTGCCAGCAGATTTAGATCTTGGTGAGGGCTCTTTCCGGGTCTGTAGATGGCTGTCTTCTCACTGTGTATTGAAAAGCATGGCCTTTCCTAGCTGTGTGCATGTGGAGAGGGAGCGGGAAAGGAAGAGAGGCAAAAAGGGAGAGAGCTCTTCCTCTTCTTATAAAGGCACTAATCCCACCAAGAGAGCCCCACCCTGAAGACATAATGTAAACCTGATTACCTCCCAAAGGCCCACCTCCAAATGCCATCATACTAGAGCCTGTGAATTTGGGGACAACACAAACATCCAGTCCATAAGACATCCCAATGAACACATCCCAATGCAAGCTTTAGTTCAAGACCAGGTCTAAAGAACAGCACAGTCTGGTTTACTATGGATTTTAGGAAGAAAGAAAAAAAAAAAAAAAAGACAAATTTGAAGACTATAAAATAGTAAAGCTACCATGAAATCAAAGTGCTTGCTAGAAAACACTAATCATAAAATGTCAGGTGTGCATAAAAAGGGACTCCTCAATATATAATATATGCATAAAATAAAATAAAGAAATCCAAGAAATCTAATGAAAGTATTTCTGTTGCTTTTCACAGCATGCTTTGTCTCCCTTGATCTCAATGAAATCTCCTACCTTCCCTGAGATCACGATTCAGTACTATTATCTTCCTGTTTTACAGCTAAAGATACTCAATGTAGAGATGACCTGGGGCAAGTCATGAGGGTACCCAGAGCTGCCTAAATCTCTATTTGCTTCCCTTTCACCTAAAAGCATTTCTTTCTTTTATTATAACAAGTGAGTTTCCCTGTCCCCTCAACCTGCTTTGCAAAGACTGGGATAAATGCTACTTTCCAGAGCTCCTTGCTAGTTTTTGTTGCCTGCAGACCTTTTCACCTTCTTTTATCAACAAATTAACAGCTTGTCCACATATTAACCAGGTGGATGACTGCACCTGGTTCATTGGAACTTTAGGATGGACAAGTAGATTAAAGAGCCCAGAGTGCTCGCTGCTGGCCAGACATAATTAAGAAAGGAGGCCCAGCCGAGACGGGTTTGGCTCAATGGATAGAGCGTCTGCCTGCGGACTGAAAGGTCCCAGGTTTGATTCCAGTCAAGGGCATGTACCTTGGTTGTGGACACATCCCCCGTGGGAGGTGTGCAGGAAGCAGCTGATCGATGTTTCTCTCTCTCATCAATGTTTCTAACTCTCTATCACTCTCCCTTCCTCTTTGTAAAAAAAAAAAAAAAAAAAAAAAAAAAAAATCAATAAAATATGTTTTAAAAAAAAGAAAGAAAGAAAGGAGACCCAGCATTATTGGGGCTTCAGTGAGGGCAAGGCCCAGTGGACTGATTTCCTGGGCCTGCCTCCAGGGCTGAGTGATGAGATGCACTGGCTGAAGCATTGGGAGAACCTCGGAATTGTGCTGCTGAGAGGGCACAGATCCTGCCATTTCCCTAAGATGTTTAAATCCGTGTTTCTCAGAGTGTGTCTCTTGACCACCTGTCTCAGAATCATTTGAATGTTTAGTAAAAATGCAGGTTCCTGGGCCTCATCCAGAACTCACTAATGTAGGGAGAGGCTTGGTGGTGGGGACCAGGATTCTGCACTGTTAACAATGTCCCTCTATTGGAAGCCACTGACATTGATAAGCTCAAATATGTAGAATTCCCAGAATCGCCTAAAAAAGAAAAAGAAAAAAAAAAAAAGACTGCACAAACTCACACTCTGGTAGAGCCTATAGCTACCAAGACCTGCAGCCATTTAATCTTAAAACTCCAGTCTTCAACAAAGAGAAGAATCTAGATGCTAGGGAACCTCCTAAGACCATTGTTAAGAGATGAGAATGCTCAGCCTCAGCCCAGACCTAGTGATTCAGAAGCTCTGGTGATGGGGCACCCTCTGGGTGACTGACTCTGAGGCACGCCAAAATTTGAGCTCTACAACTCTGGACCCACGCTGTTCAAACTTCAGCGCACGTCCGCGTCACCTGGGGATCTCGTTAAAATGCAAATTCCGTTTCAGAAGGTTTGGGAGCTAATAGCCTCCCGAGTGGTGTTGATGCTGCAGATTCACAGACCTCACTCTGAGTAGCAAAACTCCAGGTTATTTTTTATCTAATGTCATGAGAAGAATTTCATATTTAAATGAGTTAGAAGCAGGTCTCCAGGCCTGGGCTGAAATGGTTGGTTGATCGGCGCACCTCAGGCATGGAAAGTGAAGCTGCTAGCATACCATCCGCTGGCTTCAGGCTTTTCATACTAAGGATGCACTTATACTGATTGGCCTTCACTTCGTCCTCCCAAACCCCTGGAAACTGGGATCACATAAATCATTTAGGTGGTCGGGAAAGGAAACCAAAAATGGCTTTGCCAGGATCAAACTCTGTCTTTGCCTAACTTCCATTGTCACAAGTCAGCAAATGGGCTCTGATTACTTGTACTGTGTCACTGGGCAGGCACTCGGGGGGGGGGGGGGGGGGGGGGGGGGGGAGGGGTCCCTATTTCAGTCCCAGCTCAGGGCACTTGATTGCCTCATGTATCCAGTGATGGGTTTGGGGTCTCTCCCTAGACTTCAGCCTTTTATATTACACTAGTGGCCCAGTGCACGAAATTCGTGCATGGGGAGGGGGATCATCCCTCAGCCTGGCCTGCATGCTCTCCAATCTGGGACCCCTGTGGGATCGGGCCTAAACCTGTAGTTGGACAAACCTCTTGCAATGTGGGACTACTGGCTCCTAACCACTCACCTGCCTGCCTGCTTGATCTCCCCTAACCACTCTGCCTGCTGGCCTGCTTGCCCCTACCTGCACCCCCCACCAGCCTGATCTCCAACTGCCCTCCTCTCCTGGCCTGATCACCCATAACCGCTTCTGCCTCAGCCCCGACACCACGGCTGTGTCCAGAAGGACATCTGGAAGGTCTCATGGTCTAATTAGCATATTACCCTTTTATTAATATAGATACTGTATTGCTGCCGGTGCCAGATGACTGCCCCTTTACACTGAGAAGTTCAGCATGAGCACAGGAGCTCTGTTCCTCTGTGTCGGCCTCTGTTGCTGATGCAGGGATCACACGTTTTGGCAACATGTGTATGAATTCAGGTGCTACATGGCTCCTGTGCTCGTACGCTTCACCTTTACCTTGGTGTGTTTTAAATTATTCAGCCTTGATGTTCCATCACGCTAAAACCACTGATTTGGAATATGGTCACATATCGGATTGGTTTGCCTGGCCATCAGGGGTTTACTAAGTAGCTCTGTCTGCGGAGATAAGGTGTGTATAAATCAGAGAGTGAGGAGGACCTGCTTTTTGCGGGGACCTACCCGAATAAATTGCGCAATTAAGGCTCTGAATAGCTAGTAGGTTTATAGAATTTCTCTAGTGTAATTAGGAGACGCATTGTTGTGTAATGAAGAAAATTAATTAGAACTAAATGTTCGGGGAATGTGTGGTTAGGTAACCAAAGGCATATTTGCAGCCTAATTGTTTTTTGGCAGCTGGAGGCGTTTTATACCCTGTCAGGGTGTTTCGCTAATGGATATTTTAACATGCCCTACTGTTTGCTTTTCCTTACATTTAAATTACTCCCATATTTTAAAAACCGTCCATCAAAGGTTTAAACCAAGTATAGGTCCCATTGGAAAAACGCCTCCATTATCGGGATTTGATCAGACTATCTGCCAAATGTTCACTTTCATAGGAGGACCAGAGCGAGGCTAATTGGCGTGCCCTCCTGCACCACAGAACTGGTTCTGCTGTATGATCATAAAACACAAGCACAAAACATTTTCTAATAGTTAGCCAGTATTTTTCCTAACCCAACTCTCAAGAAGTCTACCTCAAGAAGTCTATCTCGCCGAAACTGGTTTGGTTCAGTGGATAGAGCGTTGGCCTACGGACTGAAAGGTTCCAGGTTCGATTCCGGTCAAGGGCATGTACCTTGGTTGCAGGCACATCCCCAGTAGGGGGTATGTAAGAGGCACTGATTGATGATTTTTCTCTCTCATCCATGTTTCTAACTATCTATCCCTCTCTCTTCCTCTCTGTAAAAAAAAAAAAAAAAAAAAAAAAAAAATCAATAAAATATATTTTAAAAAGAAAAAAAGAAGTCTATCTTCTCTGGAACAAGGTGGAGTTTCTAAAAACACATTAAACTTTAAAATAAGATTACTGATCCAGTTGATTGTTTTATAATATACATAAGCTGTGGATGTCAAGCAAAAATAGATTCAAATCCTGGCTCTGCCATTTACCGTGTGATCTTGGAGAAATTATTTAAACTACCTACAGCTTAGTTTCATGATCTATAAATGAAGATAATAAATCTGACATTATGGGGCTGTGAAAATTGAGACAAAATAAGTATATTTTATTAAATGAGGGCATTTTTAAAGTTCAGTTGAGAGAAATCTAACATAAAATAATGTAAGATGACAACAAAAGAGGGAAATGACTTAATTAGAATAATTTTATTTCACCAAAGGAATTATAAAAATAGCATATAGTTTCCACATACCCTTCACCCAGCTTCCCTAAACTGAAACAACTTGCTGACTGTCAAGTTATTAAAACCAGGAAATTAGCATTGATGAAACACCTTAACCTGCATATCTGACTCTGATTTTGGCAATTGCCTTTTTTCTGACCCAGGACTCCACATTACCTTTGGGCTTTCTATCTCCTTACTCTCCTCCAATCTGGACCAGTTCCTGAGTCTTTACCTTTCTTGACCTTAACAAGTGTGAAGAACACCGGTCAGAGATTCTGTCATGACTTAAATGGAGGTTATGCATTTTGGGTAAGAATACCACAGAAGTGAGGTTGAGCCCAGCCACTTCTGAGTATTTATCCAAAAGAATGGAAATTAGAATCTCAAAGAGAGATCCACACTGCCATGTTTTCTGCAGCATCATTCACAAAGCCAGGAAGTGGGGACAACCTAAAGTCCATCGATGGATAAACGAAAAAAAAAAAAAAAAAAAAGATATGTATGTATATACAATGGCATATGATTGAGGCTTAAAACAGAAGAAAATCCTGCAATATGATACAGATGAACCTCGAAGACAGCATGCCAAGTAAAATGAGCCATTAACAGAAAGACAACTACTGGGAAAGGATTGAAAATGGCGGCCAAGTAAGTGGATGTTGCATGAACACCCTCCCAGGTCCAAACTGGAATCACAATTAAAATACAGAAAAACTTACTGGATAATCAACAGAAGGCTCCTTGGAGAGGACCTTGGCAACCGAGGACCACGAATGGAGACCACATGGAGGCTGGTAGGAGGGGTGGAGGCGTGAAAGGCTGCCCAGGCCCCTACTGACAGCAGCTGAAGTTCCAGAAAGTTATCTTAGCTGTAGGGGGTTGCCACTGAGAACTCAGGGTCTAATCCCAAACTGGGCCCCCAGCAGAGAGCACCAGAACTGAGAAAGGTGCCTGCATAATATCTGGCTGTGAAAAGCAGCAGGGTAGCTGTCTGCCCAGAAGAGGCAACTGGAAATGCAGGCACCCTCTTAAAGCGCCAATGCATAAAACTCCCTGAGGAGCCGCCCATCTCGTGCTCTGACAGAGGAACAGCAGGGTGAAGCAGGGTGAGCAGAAGCCAGAATCGAGGTTCTCTGGGGTTTGAGCTTAGAAGGCAGACACCCTGATTCCCAGTGCAGAGCCATTCCCTCAAGCTGCAGAGGTAGTCTTCCTCATGCAAACAATTGTTATAGAGGAAGCATTGCCTGTGAGGAAGACAGCTGACCCACCCTATTGGAAAATACCTTGCCCTTTAAGAGATTGAAGAGTAACAATGAGCCTCCAGGCAGAAACAATTACCCTACCCTGTTTAAAAAAAAAAAAAATCCTGCCACACCTGTAGATGATTGCCTGAGAACTGATCAATTCTATCAGTTACTGCTGAGAGGCGATCTCTGGAGGCTTTGAGTCTTTTGCCTGGATTAACAGGTCAGAAACAGTATTTGACACTGTTTTGCACTAGACATTGAAAGGCATAGTAGTCACAAACCCAAACAGACAGCCAGTATGAGAAGAGATGAATGAAGCAAAGATAAGAAAATTATCTGAAATAGACTAGACTAATGATGGTAAAGATGTTCAACAGCATGAGAAAAGATATAGTAACTATGAAAAAGGAATAGTCAGAAAGAATGACATAGCACAAATAAAGAACACATTGGAAGAAATACACAGCAGATGGGGAGAAGCTGAGGACTGAATCAGTGAATTAGAAGACAGGCTTGAAAAAAAAAAAATCACTCAATCCGAGAACCAAAAAGAAAAAAGAAAAAACAATTAAAAAACAGGACCACAGCTTAAGGGAACGGTGGGACAACATGAAACAGAAAGAGAAATACTGTACGACTCCATTTATATGAAGTATCTAATAGAAACAGAGAGTAGATAGGTGGTTGTTTACCAGGGGCCAGGGGCAGGGAGAACTGAAAATTAGTACTAATCAGTGGGTATAAAGTCTCAAGTTATGCAAGATGAGTAAGTTCTAGAGATCTGCTGAACAACATTGTCCCTATAATTTAAAAATACTGTAATGTAGCCTCACAGGTGTGCCGCAGTGGGCTGAGCATCATCCCATCCACCAGGAGGTCGCCACTTCCCAGTTAGAGTACATGCCTGGGTCGAAGGCTCAGTCCCCTGTAGGGCACATGCAGGAGGCAGCCAATAGATGTTTCTATCTCTCTCCCTTTGTCTTTCTGAAAACAAAACATCGTTTTAAAAAAAACTATATTAGCCGAGACCGGTTTGGCTCAATGGAGAGAGCTTCAGCTTGGAGACTGAAAGGTCCCCGGTTCGATTCCGGTCAAGGGCATGTACCTTGGTTGCGGGCATATCCCCAGTAGGGGGTGTGCAAGAGGCAGCTGATCGATGACTCTCTCTCATCGATGTTTCTAACTCTCTATCTCTCTCACTTCCTCTCTGTACAAAATCAATAAAATATATTAAAAATAATAATAATAATAAAAACTATATTATACACTTAAAAACTTAAGAGGGTTGCTCCCATGCTGCTTTCTGACCATCAATTAATTAATTTTAAAGATGATAAAAAAAAAAAAAAAACCTAGAGTGAGGAAGCTAAAGATCGAGGTTCAAGTGTGAGTGGAGGAATGGGACGGGGATGACATTACTGTTACCGGTGACACATGAGGGCACCATTTAAAAAAAAAAAAAAAAATCCCTGCAACACTCTCTCCATACTCAGACCCCCTTAATACTTGTGTAACATTTGCTTGTTATGATGAGATGGCTGTGGCTTAATGAGGCTGATTTTTTTTTTTTTTAACAAACAAGCCAGAATATAAATCCAAACACATGGTTATCCCTTTCAAAACAGTTGCAGAGAAAAGACATGCACTTAGTTCAATGATGCCAAACTTCTACATTTTCCCCATTAAAAGCAGACTTGTTAAAATCAATTAACATTCACATACATCTAAGACTGAAGTGAGCAATTGAGTTCCATGCACCTGTTTGGGGTTAAAACAATAAGGTGGTGATAAAATAAATGACTTCCAAATAGTGGGATACCATGAAACTATTAAAAATAATGCAGCAGTTATTCATGGTGGCCAAGACATGGAAAGAAGCAGTGTCCTTTGATAGAGGCCTGGATAAAGAAGATGTGGTATATATACACAATGTACATACATACAAATACTACTCAGCCATAAGAAAGGATGAAACAGCGTCATTTGCGACAACACAGATGGACCTTGAGAATATTATTTGAAGTGAAATAAGTCAGAAAAAGCTAAGAGCCATATGATTTCACTCATATGTGGAATATAAAATTGAAACTCGTGAACACAAACAGCAGAATGCTGGTTGCCAGAGGGAAGGGGTGGGGAGAAAAGGTCCCAATGTAAGGTGACAGGAGATTTGACTTTGGGTGGTGGGCACATAGTGTAATAGACAGCTCTTGTAACATAGAAACACACACCTGAAACCTGTATGTTCATGTTGACCAATGTCACCCCAATAAATTTAATTAAAAAATAATAATAATGGCCCAGCAGGCATGGATCAATGGTTGAGTGTCAACCTATGAACCAGAAGGTCACGATTCAATTCCCGCTCAGGGCACATGCCCGAGTTGTGGGCTTGATCCCCAGTCGGGGTCTGCAGGAGGCAACCGATCTATGATTCTCTCCCATCATTGGTGTTTCTATCTCTCTCCCTCTCCCTCTCTATAATTAATAAAAACATATTAAAATAATAATAATAATAATGAAGCTCATACATGTGTATAACTATGAAATGACCTACAAAATGTATTGTCCAGTGGAAAAAAAATCAAGAAACATATAAGTCTGTACAACATGCTTTTAACTGAATTTTTAAATAGGAATGTGTATGTAAATATATGCTTAATATATATACAGGTATCTCTGGAAGAATATCTAAATAATTGTTAGTTTGCAAATAAACGTTATGCTAAAAATATTAATATGTCAGTGTAACATTTTTACATGTTTAATTGTTCTTTCATTGGATTTCAAGATCCTTTAGGACAAAAATTGTACTTTCTGCTGAAACTGGTTTAGCTCATTGCATAGAGCGTCGGCCTGCAGACTGAAGGGTCCAAGGTTCGTGAAGGGTCCAAGGTTCGATTCTGGTCAAGGGCATGTACCTTGGTTTCGGGCACATCCTCAGTGGGGGATTTGCAAGAAGCAACTGATCAATGTTTCTAGCGCTCTGTCCCTCTCCCTTCCTATCTGTAAAAAATCAATAATATATATATATATATTTTTTTTTTTCTTTTTTAATTGCACTTTCTTCTTCTTGAAATTCCTCACGTGCACAGGAAGTTACACATGGGCCTCAATAAACAGTTGTGGATTCACATGCTCACATTTACATATAGGAAAGCCAAGTAAGGAAAGGGGTAGAGAAAGATTTATCCAAACTGATGATGGAAACAATGAGGCCTTATTGGAGGAAGTGCCAAATACAAGAACCTCTTCATATTCTTCTTATCTCGTATGAACAAGCTAACTGGAACTTGACAAAGGCCCGCGCCTTCACTCGCTATTGTGATAAGTGTAACGGAAAAGAGAAAACTCTCCATCTCGCCCCCGGGAAGTGGAAACCTCGGCATGTGGATCCTGTAACCCAGCCTGCACGCAGCCATCTGCGGTTATATTTGCCATCGGAAAATTAATAGCCCGTGTGGTTCCCAGAAAGGGTCCAGCTTGGAGGAGGTACCGCCCACTACAGAATGAGCAGTTAGAAACAGCTGGCCCCATGGCCAGGGACCCTGCTGATGGCTGCTGGATGGAGCACTGGCCATGGGTCATTGCTGTTTGGAGCACCAGCCCAGCCCGCCAGCTCTCTCTGCTAACAAACCCACAAGCAGGTGGCTGCCGCTCCACTCCATTTCTCCATTCCAAACATTTCCTGAGGATCATATCAATGAGCACATGTGCAGTAAAACACAAACGATCTGCATTAAAAGCAAGTACACCCGCCGGGCTGGTGTGGCTCGGTGGCTTGAGTGACCTCCCATGGACCAAGAGGTCCTGGGTTCGATCCCCAGTAGACATGTGTCTCTCTCATTGATATTTCTATCTCTCCCTCTCTCTTCCCCTCTCAATAAAAACATTTTTTTTTAGGAAAAGGCAAGTACACCCAAGAACATGTGACTTGGTACAACCTCAGGGAAGGCACAGCCCTTGCCTAGGTGGACCGAAGTGTCCAAGAGTCTGCCAATCAGAAATGTCAGGAAGCCTGAAGTTACCTCATGAGAGAGGGGACATATCAAACCACATTCCTCACCAACAGACTGATGTCAGCTCCTTTTATCTGCCAACTACGTAGTTGAGAGGATAGTGAAGGAAAGGGTTAGCAAACGCGTTATATTTTCTCAGGCTCTTACTATGGCCATGAGCTTTTATGAGGGTTAGCTTTCTTCACACAAATAGTCCCATTTTACTGCAGAGGAAACTAAAGCTCAGAAAAGGTACTTCCTATGCCCAAGGAGAAACAGCCAGTGAAATGTCAGGATCTGCCCTCGAACCCAGGCCTATCTGACCTAAAGCTGATGTAGGAGCCTCTGAGAAGCTGAGGTGAATAGTGAGGAGGGCCAGATGACTCCTGACTCCACCATTTGGCAACTCGAAGACAGACGACATGCCATGTCTCCCTTTTCTCCATCTATAAAACGAACACAATAGTTACCTCCCTAGCCAGTGTGGCTCAGTTGAGCATCAACATACTGACATCACTGAGGTCATGGGTTCAATTCCCAGCCAGGGCACGTGACCAGATTGCAGGCTCGATCCCCAGTAGGGGGTGTGCAAGAGGCAGCAGATGAATGTTACCCTCTCACATTGATGTTTCTCTCTCTTTCTCTCTCTCTCTTTCTCTCTCTCTATTTCCTTTGTTCCTCCTCTTTCTCTCTAAAATCAATATTAACTTTTTTAAAAGTTACTATCAAGAGGGTTATTTTGAGTATAAATGGAATTATCCACATCAGGCACCTAAAAATGTACTTAGTAATAAGCATTATTATGCTAAATGCTGACTCTGGAGAGCATTGGGACACACGTACTTTGATGGGAGCTAGAAAGAAATGTGATCAAATTGTAAGTCAGAGGAAGGTCACCCAAGGTAAGAGAAATAATGGGGAGGCTTTGGTGGATGGACCCGTGGTGATATTTGAGGACAGGAGTGGGGAAACGCTCACCAAGAGGGCACTGTGGACCGATGAAGGCAGAACAGAACATTAATGAAGACAAACTCAGAAATCACAGGCATCCTGCGGAGAGGGATACCCTGATGTTTGTTATTCATTGGCTTTGTTCGTGTTCCTATTCTTTAAACAGAAAGGACATCCCTGTATTGAACCATCTCCAAAGGAATTGCATAAAAAAGCAAAGTCTATACAATTTGAACTCCTATGAGGGATTTCATTTACCTTCTGGGGCTCAGGCAAAGGCTTCTGGAAACAAAGCCCCGACTTTGATTCCTCAATGAGCCTCGGTCCCCATGGCTCCGTTCCTCCAAGCTTCCAGCAGCACAGAACCTAACGGTTCACGCACCGCAGCTGGGTTCTGAGCCTGGGGCTCCCGATGACTTTTTACAGAGTTTCATGATTGGTTTGCTTCTGCGGGATTTGGATCAAGATGAAAAATATGAGTCCAAGGTTATTTGGAAATGGCTCATAGTTAAGAGACCTTCAGACACTTCACAAATAATAATAAAAAAAAAGTGTCCTATAAATATTGTATGATAACCCTAGAATAACTTCCCCCCCTTGCTAATGTTTATCAGGGGAGGGAAGGGGGGAGAAGGAATTAGCAATGGGTGCAGCCATAGCTCAAAAGTTAGGGTAAATTTTGTTTTAAGAGGAGGGTAAATTTCATTTTATTGGAGACAAAAATCCAAGTAGTTTGGAAGAGTTGAAGTCATTTCACTCTGAGGGGAATAGCGGTTCACAAGGGGAGGAAATTGCATTTGAATTTCCCAGTGATGTGATGAAAGTACTCTATCTGAATGATATCTGTGACAGTCTCCTCAGCCACCAACACTCAAACCACCAGCTTCTGTCCCCACCAGCTCATTACGGTCGCCATTGGAGCTGGTGAAGTTCTGTGGGCACAGGTATAGGGTTATGCAGACTGAAGATCATCTGTCTCTCTCTCAATTCATAAAGAAGAAACCGAATGCAACCATCTCACAGGCACTCAGCAACTAACGTGGTCTTTTCAATCCCTGTCCCTCGTCATCCTCTGTGGCGCTGGGGTGAGCCCTCACTCTTCTTTCTGGCTCAGCTGCCTTTAGGCCCTCGCTCCACCATGGTGAGCCAAATAGGCCAATTTTTCATGGCAGACCTGCTGGCTTAGAAATCAGCGCTCACCAAGCAGCCTGCGAGGCACTGAAGAGCCCAGGCAGAAATATAATAAACAACGTTTCAAATTACATTTTTTGGACATTTAAAAATGCTCTGGGCTCCATTTCACAAGGCATTTGCATTTGTAATAGGAAAAGAAGAAAAAATAAAAACACATCTCAGAGCTTCCAGTCTCAGGTTAACAGACTCTTTTATGTTGTAAATTTTTTGCAGGAGCAATTACAAATCATACACAGACTCATTATTTCTGAGTACTTTATCAGGACATTTCCCCATACATCTAATTTGTCCTGTCTGCACTGTAACTTGACATAAGGGATTTCCTTAATTGCTTTTGAAGCCCTTCCAAGATAATCAACTGCTTTTTGGAGCGCGACAAAAGACAGCAGACAATGGTGCCAGTCTGTCTTAGGATCACGCCGAAGTTTCCGGGTATGAGAGAGCGCAGAGGCAACATGTGCCTCTTTAACTATTCAGTATCTCCATTTTTAATTTGGCTTCCATTTAAATAACAATGTCTGAGAACAGCAAAAAGGGAAAAGTCCCATTTTTATCTGTCCTACTGGGATGGCTGACACTTTGCAAGTAGATGTAGTCAATATTTACGAAAGAATAAAATACCATCTTTGTTATTATGAAGAAAGGATCTTAACCAAAGATTAAGTAAAGATGATAATGAAAATAAAACAACCAGATTTGGGGAGAAGGAAAGCTGTCAAAGGCTGGTCGTGTTTCTGCTATCCTGATGTAACAGTTTTAAGCAAATGATGGGACGTTTTTACCTTGAGTTTTCAAACTGCCATTTCTAAATAATTTCATTTTTTTAGTTACAGAACACATTGCATCTAATTTACATGGTAGGCAGGATTTTGGTCACCAACAGATGTCCACACCCTGAACCCCAGAACCTTACATGGAAAAATAGACTTCGTAGACATGATTGAGGTTACTGACCTTGAACCCTGGGGCCAGTGTGGTGAGTGGTTAGAGTATGGGACAGCACATCAAAGGGTCTGGAATTCAATTCCAGGTCAAAGGCACATACCTGGGTTGCAGGTTCCATCCCTGACTGGTCGGGGCGCATGTGGGAGGCAGCCAAACTATATGTCTCTTTTACGCAGACTTTTCTCTGACTCTCCCCTTCCTTTTCACTCTCTCTAAAAATCAATGGAAAAAATATCATTGGATGAGGATTAACAAAAAAATGACTGACCTTGAGAAGGGGAGATTATGCTTGGTTCTCTGGGCTACGCAACCTAATCACAAGCTTCCTTAAAACTGGAGAAACTTTCCCAGCTGTGGTGAGAGAGAGATGAGACAGAAGACTTGGGTAGATTGGACATGAGGAATCAACCAGCTGAAACTGGCTTTGAAGATGAAGGAAGAGGGCCCCAAGGCAAAGAATGTGGTATGGTGACCTGTAGAAGTTGGGAACAGCCAATGGCTTATGAACAGCAAGTGAAGACCTTGTTCCCAGAGACACAAGCAAAATGAGCAGGAAATTCATTCTTTCTTGGTGCCTCCAGAGAGGCCTACAGCCTAGAGACATCCGATTTTAGCCTGGTCATTCCTGTACCAGACATTTCACCTACAGAACTAACTGCAAGGTCACATACTCGAGTCCTGGCTGGTAATCTCAGTGGTTAGAGTGTTAATTCCCAGTCAAGGGCTCATATCCGAGTTCAATCCCTGGTGCAGGAGGCAACCAAACAGTGGCACAGTCTCTCTCACCTCTCTCTCTCTCCCCCTTCCACTCTCTCTAAAATCCATGGAAAGCCTGGCTGGTTTGGCTCAGTGTTATGGTTCAGTTCCCAGGCATATGATCAGGGCACATGCCCAGGTTGCAGGCTTGATCCCCACTAGAGACTCCCCTTGTGCAGGAGGCAACCAATCAATGATCCTCTCTCATCATTGATGTTTGTATGTCCCCCTCCCTTCCTCTCTGAAATCAATAAAAATATATATATTTTTTTAAATAAAATAAATAACAACAAATATGTAACTATCAACAGTGAATCTAAAAACCAAGGGAATTAAAAAACCTGATGAACAATATTAACTGTTGATTATAATAGAATCAGAGGTCCGGAAAGAGAGTGGACTAACAATTCTCAGAGAAAAGAGGAGAGGGGGGTGCAGGAAGAGAATGAACATAAACTGTACACCTATGGATGAGGACAATGGGGGGTGGGGAAAGGGCAGAGCGTGGGGTGGGAACCTGGTGGAGGGGGGAAAAAATGAGGAACTTTTGTAATATGAACAATACAGATTTATTTAAGAAAATAAAATAAAAATCAATGGAAAAATATCCTCAGGCAAGGATTAACAAAAACAAACAAACAAACAAATGTATGTTTAAGCCACTACAATGGTGGTAATTTGTTAAAGCCACATAGAAAATAGTACACTGTCTACAGCAAAATATTCTATTTTGGGACCCAGACCATTCTTGAAATGCCCAAATATAGGACATTAATATTAATTTTCTTATCGTGTACTATTTAGTCAGCAACACTCTGAAGCAATGGAAATTCAAAGGTGCCTACTAAAATCAAATTTAATTATATCTCACAAATGGAAAATATAAGCATTCTAGTGTCCTTTCAGGAAGCTGACATTACTAACCTAAGAACACTGACTGGGACATTAAGTACAGAATAAAAATTATTAGCTTTTTCTTTTAATAGATCAAGGTTTTTCTAACTCTAAAAATTTGAATTTTGTACCACATGAAGTGTACTTAAAGAAACACAATGCTTCAAATATACGTGCCTGGCTGGCTACCTCAGAAGCATGTGGGGAACATTTAAACCTAAATTAGCAAACACCAAGGCCAGAAACTCTATTTCAGTGGGCCCAGGTTAGGGCTGACGTATCGATTGGTGAATAATCCTCTAATTAATGATACACATAAATAGCATGGTTTGGGAATTGCTGCTTTAACCAAATCACCCCAGCTGGCTCTTCTTTAAATCCCAAATTCTAAGTAAATTAGGACATTTTATCCAGCGAGAATAAGATCTAGAATAGCCCATGAGTGGTATTGGAAAACCTGAAAGAGGGTGTGCACGAACCCCTGAATAGAAGCCAAGTCATATCTTCCTAATGACCAAAGATATTGTTGAGGCTAAGGTCACCCGAGTTTCGCTTAGTGCAGATAATGCATTGATATTCTGCATTCTTCAGAAAAAACATTTTATGTAAACATGTAACAAGACTAGTTTCTTTAGTAAAAACCAACCAGGTGACACAGTAGTTATAATATCTGGAACAGTCTAGATCTCAAGTGGTAGATTCCTGGTGTTAGTGTTTTGTATCTCAATATGTATTTTAACTACATTCTCTTATAAGCATCAGATGATAAGAATGTAATTTTTAAAAATTAAAGCAACAAAATAACAATCAGCCTATATGGTTGGTCCTTACATTTAAAAAAAGAAATAAGAGTCGAAACCCGTTTGGCTCAATGGATAGAGCGTCGGCTTGGGGACTGAAAAGGTCCCGGGTTCGATTCCGGTCAAGGGCATGTACCTTGGTTGCGGGTACGTCTCCAGTAGGGGGTGTGCAAGAGGCAGCTGATCGATGACTCTCTCTCGTCGATGTTTCTAACTCGCTATCTCTCTCCCTTCCTCTCTGTACAAAATCAATAAAAATATATTAAAAAATAAATAAAGAAAGAAAGAAAGAAAGAAAGAAAGAAAGAATGAATTAAGAAAACTCAGCATTCCCATGCTAACAGTACACATTTATTATTATTTATGAATGGTCAAAAAGACTTACAAGGCCCATTATTATCAGTATAACCATACATATGAAATATCAATGACATGGAGTGAAAACAACAGTTTTATATATATTTAAAAATACAGACACATACACACATTCTCTTTCAAGTGTTCACCATACACTGCTACACAAGCAGGAGGCATGGAGCTGCAGGAGTGACAATATACATGACATGTGGAAATATCTCAAGCATAAAAACCACACTTAAGTTGCAAAAATAAAGTTTCTTTCTTCAAACATTTTGACCTGGGCTCAAGCAAAGCAAATAATGAACATCAATGATTTTCATAATATTTAATACTTTAAAACAGAAAAGGGTCAACAGTTGCAATAGTCCTGAAAATGTAGAGGTTTAGAGGAATGAACAATGCATTTCATCCCCACTCCCTCAAAAAAAAAAAGTCTACAGCAGATCTGTTTCATCCCAGCTCACAAATACTGAACAATCATAATCTACTACATTCAAACAGCAAATTAAGCCAGAACAAACAAAATGATAAGAAACATCATTACATCAAGCAAGGCATTATTGAACTCAGTTTCTTTACACGATTTCACTAGTGCAAGAGCATTGTTTACCTGAAAGATCCTAAGTCACAACTAAAGAGCACTCATACAAAACTATTTCCTTTAGAAAGTGCCACATACTCTATTGTTTAAAAAAAAGACAACACATACACTAGTGAAAGACTGTTTGTCTCCATCTCTTATCAATGAGGAAGGGCCAGAGTGACTCTTTGATTCCAATTCGAAACGGTGTTCGCTGACCAATGCCCAACGTCTCCAATTTGGAGCAGTCAAGCTGAGAATTTTTTGGACGTTGGGCTCCTAAGACAGGACTGTCAGTTATCTTGAAAGAAAAATAAAAAGAAAACATGAAAAATACATGAAAGGCTACATGTTGAGGTTTTATATTCTCTAATTCATTTAGCTCTTAGTACAAATCTTATTTGATCCCTGAAAAAATATTTTTTTTTTTTAAAAGCTGCTATAATAAAGACAATACATTTCCTATAAATGTCACCAATACTGACTGGCTCTTTTAACTAATAATTTAGAGAAAATTAGCGATATAAATTCTCACATACAAGCGAGGGTTACTGTGATTAATACCAGAAAATGCAAGTTACCAATACTTCCAAAGCAACAAGGAAATGTTATCACCAATACACACTACAGTGTTAGCTCTGGAATTTGAAAAAGCAAGGCTTTAAATGCCATATACTTACTGGTCGTAAGTGACTGCTGGGGAGGTTGAAGGCGTCTGCAATTGCACATGCCATTTCATACTTTGTCATCTGTTCATTTCCAGACCAGTGAAAGGTTCCCTTAATTGATGGATCCTGACAAGGACACAACATTCAAAACAGTTTCAACTTTCTGAGTTTAGTTGAATGGTAGGTTTGACAAGAAAGGTAATCAAAAGGCCCAGGAATTAAAATGCATCTCTCCTCTCTGGAATGTTCTCCAAAAGATATCTAAAATAAAGTATATTCCCAACTAACATGAAAAGCAATTTCTAGAATTTAACCTTGAGAATTTTTTAAAATAAAAATATAAATGACTATTTTATTTAGCAGGAATCTTAAAAATTACAGATTTTTATGGAAACATAGTCCAATATAATGAGTATTTCTAATTATTCTAAGCTAAAGACAATACTTAATAGAACCATTTTTCAAGATGAGCTAATCAGTTATAACGTTATCAAATACTGTCAGAGTACACATTTAATATATATGAAATTTTATGTTAAAAAAGTACAGTCATATTATTAGTAATATTCTAAAATACGTCAGTCTCTAATCTTTCAAATATTTAACTCCTGAAATTGTGGCTGAAATTGTGAATTCCTATGTAGAATCATCTTCAGCATTACACAGTGCTTAATCAAAATTCTTAAAAGACATTAGGAGATTACTTTGTTACCCAAAGAATAAATACAAGTTTTCAAGTCATCTTGAAATAAAAGAATGACAGATGGGATCTATAGTATTTGAGAAATGCAAACACAAGGGTATATTTTTATAATTCATAAATATAGCCTACTATCTATCTATAAACTATTTTTGCTTACTCTCCTTACAGTTTTAAAAAAGCGCTTTATAAAGTACAGCATAGGAAATAGAGTCAATATATTATTATAAGTACTGTGTATGGTATACCAATTGGGTACTGGAAATATTGGGGGAACACTTTTTATTTTATTTTTTTGGGGGGAACACTTTTTAAAGTATATGATTGTCTAATCACTGTGCTGTACACCTGAAACTAATACAAAATACTGAATGTAAACTCTAATTGAAAAAATCATTAAAAAAATTAAAAAGTAGGAATAAAGTACTTTAACTTCCGCTCATTAATAGGATTTTACTAAGATGGAAGTTAGAAAATCTTCCTTGCAAAGGTTCTCACCAGCATTCTCTTCTCCGCTAGCTGACGACATACGGAGGCTACGTCTTTGACGTGCGTGGGGAACCTCTGCTGCCAGTGGTCCATGTTCGCTGACTTGTTGCTGAACTGTACTTTATCAAACATAACTGTCACAGAACTCTCCTCCAGCTTTTCAACTTCTCCATACAGAATAGGAATTCTCAAAACAGCAGCTCCTAGAAATAAAGCAGATAATATTTTAAAGCTGACTGGTTCTTAAGGCTTGATGTAAGATCCAACTATGTGGATTTAAACAATATTATAGAAAACTTAAAATAGACCAAAATGACACAGCTCACTGTAATAATGCCCATTTAACAAATGTAATCTAGAGTGTCTTTAAATGTTCTCCTATTTGGGGTATTTTTACACATACTTTCTTCATTATTATGATCATTAAAAATGAAACTGAGCCGGCACCGGTTTGGCTCAGTGGATAGAGCGTCGGCCTGTGGACTAAAAGGTCCCGGGTTCGATTCCGGTCAAGGGCATGTGCCTTGGTTGCGGGCACATCCTCAGTAGGGGGTGTGCAAGAGGCAGCTGATAGATGATTCTCTCTCGTCTATGTTTCTGGCTCTCTATCCCTCTCTCTTCCTGTGAAAAATCAATAAAATATATTTTTAAAAAAAAGTTTTAAAAAATGAAACTGATCATGACAACTAACTGCAATGAGTGATCCTTGACTGGATCCTAGATTAGAAAATAAAATGCAGCCCTAGACAGTTTGGCTCAATGAGTAGAGCATCGGCCCTTGGACTGAAGAGTCCCAGGTTCAATTACGGTCAAGGGCACATGCCTTGGTTTGGGGCTCAATTCCCAGATGGGTTGTTCAGGAGGCAACCAATCAATGATTCTTTCTCATCACTGATGTTTCTATCTCTCTCTTCCTCTCCCTGCCTCTCTGAAATCAATAAAAATATATATTTTTTAAAAAGAACAAAGCCATTCTCTTATAAAAATATTATAAATAAAATAAAATGCAATAAAGGACGTTACTGGGACAACTGGGGAAATTTCTCTATAGACTGCATATTATTTGACAGTAACGTTTAATTTCCTGAGTGTGATAACTACATTGTAATTATGTAAAGAGCAGCCTGGTTAGAAGATGCACAGTAAAGTATTTTGGAGTAAAATGCAACTAGTTCTTAATGAATACAGGAAAAAAATATTATGTATAAAA
The DNA here is from genome assembly GCF_014108245.1 of Pipistrellus kuhlii. Classification (NCBI taxonomy): domain Eukaryota; kingdom Metazoa; phylum Chordata; class Mammalia; order Chiroptera; family Vespertilionidae; genus Pipistrellus; species Pipistrellus kuhlii. The sequence goes on from NW_023425584.1 coordinate 10,115,828, forward strand.
CACATGTGGCAAACATTGGCAATTAGTGAATCTATATAAAATGAAGGGTATGTGAGTATTTACTACATAATTCTTGGAACCACTGAATAAAGAATTATGATGTAGTTAGATTTTATGTTGGTCCTAATGAGGGGTTACAACTGACTAGATAATTGACACTTTTTTAAGGGATGTGCCCGCAACCCAGGTACATACCCTTGACCGGAATCGAACCTGGGACCCTTCAGTCCGCAGGCCGACGCTCTATCCACTAAGCTAAACTGGTTTTGGCTATAATTGACACTTTAATGATGGCTCCCATCTGAACTGAAATGCAAATATATGAGGGACACACACACACACACACACACACACACACACACACACACACTAATTATAAAACAACATGCACACCTTTTAAAAATCCACAAAAAAACGCGCATGCATACATAACCACATTCGGTGCTTCTCTGAGGCAGCAATGGAGAACTTTCACTCCTTACAATTTCACATTTTACAAAATTGTTTTACAAGGAGGGCACATACCTTTTATAATCAGCACATACATGTATATATACAGATGTATACACAATCACACATAGAAAAGAAAAACCACACAAATAACAGAATACCATCTAAGAGAAATGACATGGCTCATTTTTTGAAACCAGATTACAAAATTTTGTACTGTATGATTTCTTTTTTCCTATACACAATATTTATGTACATAGTGATACTGGGGGGAAACCTGGAGAAATTCACAAATTCTAAGATTTCTAAAATTATTATTATTTTTAATTAACAACATTCTTTCATTTTTCTCCAGTGATTTGTTCTTTGATTGATTTTTTTTAATTAAATACACACCACATCATAAACAAAAAGTAATCCCCAAAACAAATCTGGGGCTAAAGAGATAGTTGTGTCTTACCTAAATTGTTCTCCAGAACAGCCTTTTCTCCTTCTAATTTTGTTTTGCCATATAGATTTAAGGGACTTGGTATATCTTCCTCTCTGTAAGGAGGATTTGTTCCATCAAAAACATAATCTGAGCTAATATAGATTAGAAATGCTCCAATTGCAGCTACAAACGAAAAACAATTTATTAAAATTAAAACATAACATTAATCTTATCTGTAATTCTTAACAGATTATATGTGATATTTTCAAATGTATCATATATAGACAAATCTCTTACAAGCAATCTATACAACTTTAATATTTACAAACTCAGCAATCATTTAATATTTTATTAAATGATTTTATGAAGTAGTCATTACCTGCTTCCTTTGCTAAATTCCCAGAAGCATCCACATTAAGCTGAGCAGCAGCATCTGGCTGATTTTCTACAACATCTGGCCTTCTCTCTGCTGCACAGTGTACTATGACATGGGGCTGGAAGTTAAGCATTGATTTTTAACCCAAAAAAGGAATAAAACAGAGGAACCACAGCCTTCCAACAGTGATTTAATTCTACAACAATGCTTAGTTCAACATTCCTTCAACTAAAGAATCATTGTATTTGTCATGCTCCCCTTTTTCAAGGTTTGAACTTCCTTAAAATTGTATGTAGACACCCTGCAAGTGTGGCTCAGTTAGAGTGTCATTCCATCACCAAAGGGTCAGTGTTTTAATCTCTGATTGGGGCTCAAGCAATTGATGTTTCTCCCTCTCATTAATGTTTCTCTCCCCTCCTTCCTCCTTCCTTTCCCCCTTCCCCTTTTCTGCCTCCCCGCTTCCTTCCTCTCTTTCTGGAATAAATGAAAAACATCCTTGGGTGACGAATAAATAAATAAATACAGACATACACACACAAAGGCTCTGAAAAGAAAAGAGCAATTTGGCAATCCCTAGGCAAAATCAAACAATCATCTGTGTCAACTACTATAATTAGAAATACATCCCCAAATTCAGATGAGAGAAAAGAGCTATCATTTGTGTGATTAATATGACTTAAATATTTTTTTAAAAATATATATATTTTATTGATTTTTTACAGAGAGGAAGGGAGAGAGATAGAGAGCTAGAAACGTCGATGAGAGAGAAACATCTACCAGCTGCCTCTTGCACACCCCCTACCGGGGATGTGCCCGCAACCAAGGTACATGCCCTTGCAGGAATCGAACCCGGGACCTTTCAGTCCACAGACCGATGCTCTACCACTGAGCCAAACTGGTTTCGGCATGACTTAAATCTTAATAAATCTATGTTAAAGGGCGAGGAATATCAACTGCAAATCAAATTCAGAAGTTCAAATCTTTTAGTGGTCAGCAAACTCATTAGTCAACAGAGCCAAATATCAACAGTACAACGATTGAAATTTCTTTTGAGAGCCGAAAACCGACTTCTGCGCATGGGCCACGAAGTTTCAATGGCACTGTACGTGTGCGCCTGCACATGGTATTTTGTGGGAGAGCCACACCCAAGGGGCCAAAAAGCCGCATGTGGCCCACGAGCTACAGTTTGCCAACCACTGTCTTAGACTATTTATTTGAAGCAAATCCACTTTCTATAAGAATTATTTTCCCAGCTGAGCATTTAGAGTACCACCTATATGCTAAGCTTGTGCAAGGAGCAGGATTTCATCCTTCAGTGGAAAAGACAGACATATAAAGAGACGGTTTCACCATCACGTGAGAGACGTCAAGACAGAAATGCACCTACTTCCCAGAGGAGCAGAGCCATAGCTAAGATCTGGAAAGACCACTGACAGACAGGCTGGCCTCCCCACATACAAACTCTCCCCTTCTCAACAACTGCTTGAGGAAGCACGGTCTTAGTTGTTCTCAGACTTGAATGTGCACAATCTGCGGTGCTTCTTAAAATGTCTTAAAATGTAGAGTCCTGGATCCCATAACTGACTTACTGAATTAAAATTGCTGGGAGAGAAGCGTAAGAACAAGTTTCCCCCCCAAAAATTCTAATGTAGGTGTTACCTGGTCCATTACTTTTAGAAAAAAAACATGAACTTTCAATTTGATTACAGGTAGAACAGAAACTGAAGTTTTCTGGAACTTTACTGTGGCCATGGCCAACATGTTATTATTTAACATCTCTGAGCCTCTGTCACCTCTAAAATGGAAATACTGTCCATTTTACAGTGTTGTAAGATTTACAGACATTATTATAAAAAGCTGTACATGCCTAGCCAGCTTTGCTCAATGGTTAAACCAGGAAGTCACGTTTGATTCTGGTCAGGATATATGCCTTGGATCCGGGCTCTATCCCCAGTGTGGGGCATGCAGGCGGCACCAATCAATGATTCTCTCTCATCACTGATGTTTCCTCCCTTCCTCTCTGAAGTCAATAAAAATATATATATTTTTTTTAAAAATCCAATTATATCGAAAGTGCTATTTAGAAGAGCACTTCAGAAACATACATTTTTTATAAAATGCTTCATATTCTGTCTTTTTGTCAACCTATGTCTGAACCTAGTCATTTTAAGGATTTCATATACTCTGCCATGCTTAAAAGTGTACTGGGGAGAGGTCAATGGGGAAGGGGAAGGAGACATATATAATACTTTAAACAATAAAGAACTTTTTTTAAAGTGTATTTATATTGTTGCTTAATAGAGTCTAAGTTTGGTAACTTCTTTTTTTTCATTTTTTTTTTATTAAGGTATTATATGTGTACATGTCTTACCATTGCCCCCCCCCCCCCCCCCCGCCACTCCCATACATGCCCTCCCTCCCCAGAGTTTTGCATCCACTGGTTATGCTTATATGCATGCATACAAGGCTTTCGGTTGATCTTCTATCTCCCCCTTCCTTGAGAGCTAGATTTTCTATGTCATCCAGATGATTCTGTTTTATTTTCTAATTTTTCCTTGATTTCAGAGAGGAAGGGAGAGGGAGAGATAGAAACATTAATGATGAGAGAGAAGCATTGATAGGCTGCCTCCTGCTCACCCCACACTGGGGATCAAGTCTGCAACCTAGGCATGTGCCCTGACCGGGAATCAAACCATGACCTCCTGGTTCATACAGAGGTCAAGGCTCAACTGCCAAGCCACACCGACTGGGCCAGATGATTCTTAATATGTTTCACATTTGTTAAAGTAAATAGACGAAACCATACCTGAAAATCATAAACGATGTGATGAACCGCATTCGCATCCAATAGATTAACATGTTCAAATTTTGGTCTTGCTCTTCTAAAACCACAGCCAACAGCATGCCAATTATTCTGATGAAATTCTTTGTACACAGCTCTGCCAAGAAGCCCTGTGGCACCAGTAATCAGAACACGCCTACTGGGGACATTAACTTCCTCCTAAAAGGCGAAGGAAAAGAAAAAAGCATTTTCTTTGAAAACACTCTCTTAACAAAATTAGTCAACATCATCCACTTCAAGTCTGAGTAGTTTGCTTCAGGTCCCATATCTAAAAGCCAAGTCTTAAGAACAAAGATCAGTCAACTGTATCGATAACTACTTCACTTAAGTTTTAATAATCTTACCCCCCCACCCAAATAAAAACCTAAGATGACATGGCAAGGAATTAGCTAGTCAAAAAGATTGTGATTTCCTACATTAATAAAAAAAAATCTTAATTTTATAATCAATGATGTCCAAATGAATAATAAGTTTTTCCATTTATAAAATCCACAATTAGGTTTATGCTTATTTTATGGCCTGATTAAATATTTGTTTTATTGCAACAATGTTTATAAGTTAACATTTTTGGTTCCCAGTTTTTAACCCCAAGCTTTCTTTAAAATTTCACTGATATATCATATTTTGATAGGTCTGAGTAAGAGAATTCACATTTCACTGGAATTTATGAGAAATAAATTTTATCTTTTGGCACTAATATCCTTTCTAAGTTTAACTAAACTGGTAAATGTTCCTGAATTAAAACTTTAAATGTACCTGCACAGACCAGTTAAACTAGTAAACACAAATATAGAGGATAAAAGAAAAACAACATGAGAAGATTCTCAATTGGATGTGTTGCATCTATGAAAAAGAAAAAAATTCCTTACACATAAAAATGAAAAGGAACTACTATTTTGGAAATAATACGAAGACGGTAACAGCAAATTTCTCCTAAAATCTTGAATAAAGTCAGCAACGTCAGTTTTATTAAATTTTATCATCCTGAAGACTTTTTATTTCAAAGTGTTGTTACAGGCAACTAATTCTAAGATGTCAAAACTTTAAAGATGAGTACACTAACCAAAGATCTTTCCTTAGCCCCTAGTTCAGCTGAATAACTCAGCAGACTATACATTTAAAAAAAAAAAAAAAAAAAGGCTACCCAAATCAGGTATTTCCATCATAGGAAAATCTGAAATGAATGGCTGACAGGAACAATAAAAAAATTCTTTAAGGATTTTTTTTTCTTAGATTAACCAATTTCATCACTTTTTACAAGTGGAAGGAAAATTCATCTAAGTTTTCTTTTGCAAAACTTGGCTCGTAGGCAAATGATCTATGAAAACAAGGATTTCAGCCAGCAAAGTATTTCCTTTACATTTTGGCAAGAAAACAGTTCTACAAAGACTGAACATAAAGAGAAAACATGCCAAGTCTAGTACAATAAAAAACGATGTACACAGGATAAGTACTATAAACATCCCTGAGAAAATACTGTTGAGAGCGCTCCAATGTGGTTCCTTCTGAGCTTCTCACTTTTTACTTCACTCTAAAGAAGCAAAGGAATAGATTTGGGAACTCCACTTTGAGAACTATATTCTTGAACTTCTGGAAAGAACAAGGCTTTTCTCAAAATAAATTTCCCTTATTCAAATAATCAAAAAAATTGCCATCTATCTTTCTAAAAGCAACATCTTTCCTCCTTAAAAAGAAAAATTAGTCTGGCCAATGTGACTCAGTGACTGAGGTTTGAGTCCTGGTCAGGGCATATGTCCAGGTGGCGTGCAGGAAGCAGCCAATCAATGATTCTCTCACCATTGATGTTTCTCTCTCTCTCTCCCTCTCCCTTCTTCTCTGAAATCAATAAAAATATTTTTTTTTTGAAAAAGGAAAATTTGAAGTCAAAGAACAAGCATTATGCAATCCATACAGTAAACAGTAAGTTAAGATTTCTGCATATCCACGGACTCTGGACTCTGAAGCATTCTTTACCCTCACTGTAACATCTCACGTCAATGAATAAAATAGTCATGCATCTTATGAATGTCATAGCTTGGCTGTGCTGTCTGCTTTTTAGTGCAGCATAAAATAAAGAGCCCAGATGATTTTATAACTAGAGCATCTTAGACTTGATGAAATGCAGCATTGTTACAAGCACAGCAAGACTCTTTAGAAAATATACTACCGTACACAACTTTATTTTATTTTATTTATTTTTTTTTTTTGTACAGAGAGGAAGGGAGAGAGATAGAGAGCTAGAAACATCAATGAGAGTCATCGATCAGCTGCCTCTTGCACACCCCCTACTAGGGATATGCCCGCAACCAAGGTACATGCCCTTGACCGGAATCGAACCCGGGGCCCTTCAGTCCCCAAGCCGACGCTCTATCCATTGAGCCAAACCAGTCCCGGCTACCGTACACAACTTTAAAAAAGGATGGGAGATGCGTGGAAAACTTATGCCCTATACCCTGGGACAATATGGTCATATGCCAATACTTAAAATGTTTCTTTTTATTAAAAGAGTAGAGATCAGAAGCACAAGCACCTCCTGAAATATAAATGATTCTGCTCAAACTTATATTTGAAAACCACCAAATGTCATATAAACCTACATCATGCCTTTAGTTCCTAACAGCCTAGTTATAGGCAAGGCAGCTATATTTCCAAAAGGAAGAACCGGAAGTCCAGAGACGTTAAAGGATTTGTCCACAATAAAAGGAGAAGGTGAAGACTAGAAAAACGTGGGTCTTCTTGCTTTTATGGTCCAGCCAAATACAATACCTAATGAGTTTTTTCTCAATCCTTTGTGGCTCCTACCTCTTTGGGGCAAAAGATCGTGGGGCTGTAAGAGGGCACAGGCCAGGCTGGGGGACCCTTCTTCTCCCCACCCCCACCCTGCAAAAATTGTACACCGGGCCACTAGTTTGGATTGTAAGTTTATTTGGTGGGTGGCAAATAAAATGTTTCTCTCTGAAATAAAAAGATGCCAATCAAAAATAACTTATTTTTGAGTTTCTATATATAAACAGAACTCTACTAAAGCTTTTGAAAGCATACGGTTTTCTTTTTTCTTTTAAAAAGGAAAATATTCCTCTGAAAATTACTTTAGACTGTTACTATTATATATAAGTTTAATCCTGCAAAACACAGGAACATCCAAACACCCTGAGGGACTCAGAATGGAAGAATAAAAACTATCTAGTTCCATCAACACCACAATCAAGAGCTGAAAATGCCATAACTGGTTTGGCTCAGTGGATGGAGCATCGGCCTGTGGACTGAGGAGGGTCCCGGATTCGATTCCGGTCAAGGGCATGTATCTTGGTTGCAGGCATCACCCAGTAGGGAGTGTGCAGGAGGCAGCTGAATTGATGTTTCTAACTCTCTATCCCTCTCTCTTTCTCTCTGTAAGAAATCAATAAAATCTATTTTTTTAAAAAGAGCTGAAAATGATTTTGTGAACCTAAAAATTCTCAATTTTTATTACCTATAGGTAAATTATATCAAACATCACTTTAAGTTGGTCTGAACATATTTATTTCTTATTGTATAAAATCTTAGATGTACCGAATTCAGGAATATCAGATGCCACATTACAGATACGAAGAAAAAACTCTTGAAAAAGTAGACACATTATGTAACTCAACTCGAGGCCCAACGCACGAAATTTGTGCAATAGGCCTTCCTTCGCCCGGCACCAGCTTCCCTCACAGTCCTGGCTTCTTCCGGAAAGTTGTCCAGTCTAATTAGCAAATTGTGCTTTTATTATTATAGATGTGGAACTACCATTATTACTAGGCTATCTAATCAAATACCAAATTGTAATAATGAAAGATAAATGGTTCCTTCAGAATAACCCCAAACAGTACTCTGTGACTGTTTTCTATCTTCACACACTTGAATTAAGCATGTCAGAGAAAAAGTAGGGTGAAAAATCACTAATACCTAAGGAGGGATCTTCTTACACGTTAGTGGTAAACATAACAATACTTTGCAATTTTTTCAGATTGTCTTTAATTGACCCCAAGATTTCCCCTCAAGCACAGATCATTCATTCCTGGGCTGGGAGACTTCTAGGTGATTACTCAGATGACATTGGTCTAATTCCTGTCACCCTACTGTATTCCCCCTCCCCACCCCCAGACAGTATTAACATAAACCACTAGTCTGCTTCGCTAACATAAACTAGAATACCGTCCTTCCGCAGATTTTTTTTATTATAGTGTTTTTGTTTTGTTAATCCTCACCTAACGATATTTGATTTTTAAAGAGAATAGAAGGGAAGGGGAGAGACAGAAACATGGATGTGAGAGGGACACATGGATTGATTGGTTGCCTCCCACAGGTCGGGAGGGGATCCAGCCTGTAACCATGGTACCTGCCCTTGACCAGAATCGATCAGGGACCCTTCGGTGGGCAGACCTATACTCTACCCACTGAGCCAGACGAGCCAGGGCAACTCTACATTTTTTGAGAGCAGCAAATACAACCCAAGCTTTTGGATGTACCACTTTTTATTGAAGGAAAACCAGTTTACACTAGTGAACTCCTACTGTGAAAAGTATGCAGATATACATAAACAAACACGAACACTAGGTAACATGTACCCGCCAGCCCTGTTCGGGGTTACACAGGGACAACATAGCAGTTTAAACAGACCATTTTTCCTAACCCTACCTCCTCCCAAATCCCAAAGTTATACGAAAGCACTAAATATGCTACCTTTCAGAAGAGCTACAATTCTGCATTCTCCAAAACTGGTATGTCCTATATCCTTTCTCAGATCCATGAGACATATGGGTCTGGGCAAGTTACCAGTCTCATCCCCGGAGCTAGATATATTTTCGATTTATTTTCCGTAGACGGATGAATGCTGGGAAAGCCTGGGACAGAACACCAAGAAGGGTGTTCGCGGGTGGTCGCCCCAAGCACTGTTAAAAAAAAAAGCCCTCCGTCGCCGTTTAAGGCCCCAAACACCCGTTACAATACCGCACTTCATGACCATGGGCCAAGGGCATTCCCGCTAAGCCTCAGTTTCCTCATCCGTAAAATGGAGCGACTCCAACCTCCTCGTTACGGAGATTACAACGCACAACATGGTGTCTTGTGTAAATCAATAGGAGTTCAAGCTATCCTCTCCGATACCGTTATCCCCTTCTTCCTAAGAGGCAGGCACGGCACCAGCGGGTAAGACCGAGGGGGAGGAACGAAGGACCAAATAAATAAATAATAGATAGATAGATGAATAAATAGATATAGATAGACAGATAGATAGATAAATAAAAATTAAGAGGTCGAATCAAAACCCAGACAGCTCAGAAAATCCCTCTTCATTCCTGGAGGGGAAGGGAAGCTCCAGAGGGAGGGGATTTCCTCGGATGTTGGGGCGGAGGCTGGGAGGGAAAGCCCGCACGAACCGGAGGGCGCCCGCCGAGGTAAACAACCCCCGCGGCGCCGCCCCGAGGCGCCTCGGCCGGGGCACCTGGGAAACCCTCCCTCTGCCCGGTCCCCACGAGACCCCCCGAGACGCCCCCTTCACCTCCACCAGCTGGCAGTGCCCGGGCACAAAGTGGATGGAGAACTCCTTCTCCCGCCCCACCATGCCTGCCGCCTCCGCTCGCCGCGGCAGCGACGACCTCAGGTTCCAGCCCGGGACCGCGCCAGCCGCCGCTCTAAGGCCCTCGGCCCGCCTCCCCTAGCTCCAGGCCGAGCCGCTCACAGCTTCCGGCTTCCGCTGCCAAGGCCGCTCCCGCTGATTGGCCACGCCAGGCGGAAGCCCCGGAAAGGGGCGGGCACGCCGGCAGGGAGCTCTCCGCCCATGCGCCAACTGTTAAAGGGACACACAACACAAAGGCCTTGGCCTCAAGCCATGAATACAAGCTTTGTCTGGGGGCAGGAGGAGGAAGGCTGTTTATGTTATCTATTTTCCCTTTATTTTTTCTTGACTTGGGAAGGATTGAATTGGATCGAGTGGAGTTTTAAGTGTGTAGACAGACAGCGCTGTGCATAAAGGATCAATCTGAAACGAATACAAATACAAAATAATTTAGAATATAAACTGCAATTGAAAAACATAATTTTAAAAAATCAACTGGGCATGCCATATATAAAGTGGGATAAGACATTTTATAAAGTCATAGCGGGGGGAGGAGAGGGGTTAGGTAAGAGAGAGAAAGAAAGCACAATAGACATATATCCCTGGAACCTTAGGAGGGTTTTTTTGTTGTTGTTGTTGTTGTTGTTTTTTGAGAGATTCAGAAGAGAGACAAGAAAAACACAAGTGTTAGCAAATGAGTCATCGCCACCTCTTTCTGGGATGCTAAAAAAACGTAGGACCAAGAGTTGAAGAAGGCACCAAGGAGGGAGAATAATGCTGAGCACCCTGCATCATGCTTTTCAAAGTGAAAAATCAAGTGACTTTCACTTCAAAACACAGTCCTATTTTCAAAACCCTTTTTGCTTTAGAGCGGAAGCAGCCTTTTGCAATAGTCCTGTGACTTTCCTACCCAGCCCCCCCCCCCCCCCCCCCCCCCCACACACACACACACATACAAGAACTCATTCCTTATTGGTGTGAACGTGGTGTCTTAGGAACAGTTAATGTTAGAGCCCTCAGACCCTCACTTTTTCGGTTTTTGTTTTCATCCAGACTGTCACTGTTGATCACTTTAGCATTTATTCACAGTGAGAGCACAGCCCCAGCCCCAAACCTGCCTGACCTGCAGAGGACCAAGTAAAGGGCAGTGGGGGGCTGTGGGGGAAGATTCCAGATCTTCTTAGCTCTCACTTTAAAAACTGGGAAGTATTTAAAAAGTCTCTAGTTGCAATCTAATCTATGAAAAATAAAATGAAGTATTCAATGTGAAGATCTAAGGGCAAGGCCATGCAATTAGCCCTTGGATTCTCAGAGAAGAGAGAAACAAAAAGTTTACTGCCTGCATTTGCAAATCTAGTTTGTGATACTTGCAGGGAAAAATGTGCAGTAGTTCTAGGGGCACATGGGCGTGTAATCATTCTCTTTAAAGTGGAAAGTTTTTATGTGAAAAAAAAATAGATATATATATATCCCATCATTATACAGGCACTATTCAAGTTCATGTTGTGGCTAAGTCAATAAATTTAAAGAGAGCAACCTGGAGCTAAAAGTTTTATGTTAGCAGACTCCATTCACACCGAGACAAAGAAAGGCTGGTAACGTACACTGTGGATAAAATCCTCACTTATACACGCCCTCCACCTGCAGCAATGCATTTAATCATGTAAATGAAATTGCTGTTCTGTTCTGCATTTTTTATTTTTATGTCCATTAATGAGACTTAGCTGAGTTCTCCATACAGGGTCCATAATTAAAGTTAGTTTATTCTCTCATGTCCCACAGCTCTATGTTTAAAAGAAATGAATGGCACTGTGCATTTCGGCTTTTAGCAGACACCCACCAAGCTGCTTTTAAAGAAACTGGAACTCTAGAATGCCTCGTTTCCTGAACTGTTAGCTCTTACCTGTTCCATGTTCTCCGGCATTTCAGGCATGGTTCCAAAATGATCTCAGGAAAACAGATCTGGGGTGAGTTTCAGCCTCTGGTCTCCTCTGGTTGGGTCTTTGTTCTTTCTGCCGGGAGTGCAGGCAGGGAAAACGTGAGCCGTGGTTTCACGCGACCTTTTAAATTAGCATTTTGATGCCAATCCCAGAAACTCGTGCAGATTTCAACACTGCAGTAAACTGGCAGCTGATTCCCTGTGGCAGTCTTGAAAATACCCAATGAGAAGTTTCCAGTTCAATGGCCAGACTAGCGAGGGTCCATTAGCAAGACCATTAGGAGAACCAAATTTTTTTTTTTTTTTTTTTTTTAAAGAAACAACAGCAACAAAACCTCTCAGTGAGGACTTTGCACTTTTCTTGCTTTGCAGAAGAAAAGCAAGAGCCAGCCTTAGGAAAGCACTCACACTATGCAACTGATTCCTGATTTGGAATGTTTTATTATTAAGCCTCATTACAACCGAATCTGTTTAGCAAACTTTCCCCTAACTCTTCCCCTCAGTGCTTTTTAACCATTTCAAAGGTCAGTACAAGGCAGGTGGTAACAGCATGCAGAAACTCAAATGCAACAGGTCATTTTCACTAATAGTCTCTTGCCCTCTGATCCAGAAAATGGCATGTGGGTAAGCCGTAAGTTTGGCCAGACATTACCAACTTAGAGATCAAATGAAACATCATTCTGAAGGAATGGAGCACAATCTTTTAACTATTTCAAAGATGATGAATATGATCAATTAAATTTTGAACTACTGCTCCGGATTATGGCTCTCTAACAATTTAACAACAAAATTGCTATTCAGTTGAACCTAAAAATATATCTTAGCTCTTGATATATTACCCACTTAGAGACCACACCTGGCACACAGTAAACTCTATGTGGCATGCAGAGAGTCTATGAGTAATGAAGAACTTACAATTTTTAAAAAATTGATAAGTTATGCCCTAACCGATTTGGCTCAATGGATAGAGCATCAGACTGCAGACTCAAGAGTCACAGGTTTGATTCCTGTCAAAGGCATGTACTTGGTTGTGGGTACATTCCCAATAGGTGTGCAGGAGGCAGCTGATTGATGTTTCTTGCTCATCAATGTTTCTAACTCTCTATCCCTCTCCCTTCCTCTCTGTAAAAAAAAAAAAAAGAAAGAAAGAAAGAAAAAAAAAATAAAACATATATTTTTAAAATAATATATATAAAATTGATAAGTTAAAATTCAACAACATTTAATGGTCTGTTCATCAAAAGATAATATTTAAAACATGAATCAGAAAAGCAGACTGGAGAAATGCTCTTGATACCTATATCTGCAAAGAACTAATATTCAGAATATTTAAAGAACTTCTACAAATCAGTGATTTAAAAAAATCATATATATATATATATATATATATATATATATATATATATGTGTGTGTGTGTGTGTGTGTGTGTGTGTGTGTATATATATATATATATATATATATATTTTTTTTTTTTTTTTCTGCAGCGAGAATCTTAGGGGAGGTTTTCAGTAGCATATTCACCAGCTTTCAGGTGCATTTTTAATATGCTGATGTAATAAAATGAGTGTATAATGGAGTTTTGGATTATTCTAGTTATTTTTAAAAATATATATTTTATTGATTTTTTACAGAGAGAAAGAGGGACAGAGAGTTAGAAACATCGATGAGAGAGAAACATCGATCAGTTGCCTCCTACACACCCCCTACTGGGGATGTGCCTGCAACCAAGGTACCTGCCCTTGACCGGAATCGACCCTGGGACCTTTCAGTCCGCAGGCCAGTGCTCTATCCACTGAGCCAAACCGGTTTCAGCGGATTATTTTTGGTATATTTTACTTTCATCCTATGTTTGTTTGGTATTAATGGGGTTGTTATTTGTTCCCAACTTCATCTGTCCTTGGGTTTAACTGGCACAAATGGCATTAATTGGGCCTTAGTTCTCTATTTTCCCAGACCAGAGTGATTTAAACTGTGTATTCTCTGGTTAGGGAGGAGGGTATAAACTATTTGCTCACAAGTGTCCTTGGTTAGGGAACACAAGGTCTTGCAATTCACAGGCTGGGTGCCAGCTGCCCAAAATGTTTGGCCTTGTTTAATTTTCTTATCTCAGTTTCCCCATCACACTTGCCCAGGGATTTTCTAGCTTCTTGCTCTCCTGGTACAAAAGATACTATTATGCTAATTACCTTGGCTAGACTTAAATATGCATATGGGAGTTTATTAGGGAATAATCAAAAAATGAATCATTAAAAACAAGGCTGGATTCCTAATTTACTTATACTAAAATAAGTTCTTGACAGATTAAAAATGTTTATATTAAAATGTAGCACAAAATTACTAAGGGAAGCCTTTGTTAAATGAAACAGCCGTGAGCCCTGGCTAGATAGCTCAGTTGGTTAGAGTATCCTGCCAATGCACCAAGGTTGGGGGTTAGATCCCCCGTTAGTGCACATATAAGAATGCAAAATAAGTGGGACAAGAAATTTTCCCGCCCTTCCCCCCCACTTCCCTTTCTTTCTCTCTAAAAGTCAATAAATAAAAAATCTTGCCAAAACCAGTTTTGCTCAGTGGATGGAGCGTTGGCCTGTGGACTGAAAAGTCACAGGTTCGATTCTGGTTAAGGGCATGTACCTTGGTTGCGGGCACATCCCCAGTAGGGGGTGTGCAAGAGGCAGATGATGGATGTTTCTCTCTATCCCTCTCTCTTCCTCTCTGTGAAAAATCTATAAAATATATTAAAAAAATAAAAAATCTTGAGTCCAAAAGTTGTGCTGAAAGAAAGGGTTTATTGCCCGTTTGGTATGGCTCAGTGGTTGAGCATCATCGACCTATGAACCAGGAGGTTACAGTTTGATTCCTGCTCAGGGCTCAACCACTGAGCCACAGTGGCCAGGCTACATAAGTCTAATTCTGAGTCGTTTTTTGTATGCAGGGTTTAAGGTAAGGTTCCAGTTTCATTCTGTTGCATTTGGACACCCTGTTTTCCCAACAGTATTTGTTGGAGAGGCTATCCTTTCTCCATTGTGTGTTCCTGTCACTCTCAGCTGGTTTCCGGAGTTCTCACAGTTCCTGTATTGTGGTTGAATCAGCATGTCCTTGGGGAGAAAGAGGATCCAGGGCTTCCTGATCATCTTGCTGATGTCACCTCTCAGTTTGGTGTATCTTTTCACATCCTTTTTTTCCATCTATTTTTGTCTTTCTATTGTTTGTCTTTATACTTGAAGTAAATTTTATAGGCAACATATAGTCAATTTTGCTTTTCAATTTAATTTGGCCATTTTTGTATTTTAATTGGAGTATATAGACTATTTATACTTAATGTTGACTATTGACATACATTTAATTTTACCATATTGCAATTTGATTTCTTTTTGCCCATTTGTCATTTGTTTTTATGAATATGTTTTTATCATTTGTTGTTGTTTAAGAGAGAGGAAGGGAGAGGGAGGAACATAGATCAGCTGACTCCTGCATGCCCCCACTGGGGATCAAGCCTCAACTGGGCATGTGTCCTGACTGGGAATCAAGCCGGTGACCTCTGGTGAATAGGATGACAATCAACTGAACCACACCAGCCAGAGCTGTTCTTTGTTTTCCTTTTATTTTAGAAGTGAAAATTTATTTTTTTTCCAAGAAAAACGATCTTAAATATAATGTTTTGTGCAATAAATATTAATATCTCAAGAAAAACAAATTTAAATTTTACATGCAATAAACACCAATTATTCAGGAAAAAACGATCTTACATATAATAATATTACATTCAATAAACAATATTTTAGAATAAAAGTATTTTAGGTAAATAATATTGTTAAAACTGTACTAATATAGTTTAATATCACAAAAGTTGTAAGGACGTATTAACAATCTGCAAATAAGAGGATTACTTCTATTAGATTCTAAAATATTCCCCCCCCCTTCACTGGCTCTATTTTGTTCATCAGTTTATGTTGTTCGTTATATTCCACAAATGAGTGAGATCATGTGAGATTTATCTTTTTCCAAATGGCTTAATTCGCTTAACATGGATGTTCTCTAGGTCCATCCATGCTGTTGCAAATGATGAGTTCCTTCTTTTTTATAGCAGTATTCCACAGTGTAGAAGTACCAGTTTTCTAATCCACTCATCTGCTGATGAACTCTTAGGCCGTTTCCAAATCTTAGTGATTGTAAATTGTGCTGCTATGAACATAGGGGTACATATATCCTTTCTGATCCCCCTACCCCCCCTTGGGATATATTTCGAGAAGTGGAATTACTGGGTCAAATGGGAGTTTTTTGAGGAAACTCCATACTGTTCTCCAGTGTCTGCACCAGTCTGCATTCCCACCAGCAGTGCAAGAGGGTTCCTTTTTCTTGTTCTTTGTTTTCCTTTCCCTCTTTTTCTGCCTTCCTTTAAATAGAAAATTTTTTTCTGATTCTATTTTTATCTTCTGTTTTGACTTATGGCTGCAAGTGTTAGTGATTTCCTTAGGGTTTACCATATACATTATTAACTTATCACAATCTATCCTCAGATAACATACCACTTTACATATACTTAAGAACTTTACAATCACATATTTCTATTTTTCCCCTCCTGAATTTTTGAGTTTGCTGTCATACTCTAATTTTAAACGTGTTAACTCCAAACTATGTTATTTTTGCTTAAACAATTATCTTTCACTGAAACTGGTTTGGCTCAGTGGATAGAGCGTAGGCCTGAGGACTGAAAGGTCCCAGGGTCGATTCCGGTCAAGGGCATGTACCTTGGTGGCGGGCACATCCCCAGTAGGGGGTGTGCAAGAGGCAGCTGATTGATGTTTCACTCACATCAATGTTTCTAACTCTCTATTCTTCTCCCTTCCTCTCTGTAAAAAAATCAATAAAATATATTAAAACAAAACAAAATGATTATCTTTCAAAAAGAATAAAGTAATAAGAAAAGAAGACCAAACAAGTCATAGATTTACCCATGCAGTTACTATTTCTAGTGCTCTTCATACCTTGGTGTATTATTTTTTTAAAAATATATATTTTTATTTATTTCAGAGAGGAAGGAAAAGGGAGAGAAACATTATGATGAAAGAAATTATTGACCAGCTGCTTCCTGCACACCTTACTGAGGATTGAGCCCACAGCCCAGGCATGTGCCCTTGACCAGAATCTAACCCGATGCTCTATCCACTGAGCCAAACCATCGAGGGCATTCCTTTGTGTATTCTCCTTTCCACTTGGTATCACTTTTCTCCTGCCTGAAGGACTTTTCTGATTTCTCCTAGCGTGGTCTGCTGGTGATAATTTTTGTCTTTTTGTCTATAAATCATTTTATCTTTGTTCCTGAAAACTATTTTTTCTTCATCACTGCTTTTCAGCAATTTGATTGTGATATCATTTGTTTTTAGAGTTCATTGTGTTGTTTGGCTCTGCAGGCTTACAGTTTTCATCCTAATTGGAAAATGCTTCCACCAGTAATGTTTTCCAATAATTTTTCTGTCCCTTCCTTTCCTCCTCTGGGAATCCCAATTAAATATATCTGGAGGGGTCCCAGAGCACCGTGGTGCTGTTCATTTTAAAATCTTCTTTCTGCGTTTCATTTTGGACAGTTCCTACTGCCGTTGCCAAGTTCACTAATCTTTCCTTTTGCAATGCCTAATCTGCTGTCATTCCCATTAAGGTACTATTTTTCCATCTCACACATTGTAGTTTTTACACGTTTGATTGGGTCTTATTTCTATGTTACATGTTTCCACTAGGTTTTGGTATGTATGGTTTTGATGCCCTCTGTTAATTGTAACCTATGTGTTAGCCCTAGGTGGTATATTTTCTTCATTAGGGGTAGTGTTTCCTGCCTTTCTGCAGAACTGGATGCTATAAACTGTGAAATTTACCTTTGTAAGTGCTTCATAGTTTTATAATCCTATAATATTCTTGAGCTTTGTTCCGAGATGTAATAGCACTGTCTAAAAACACACAAACAATTGTATGTACCGTAATTATAAAATACTTTATTGCTTAAAAATGCCAATAATCATCTGAGCTTTCAGCAAGTCATAATCTTTTTGGTATCCTTGTTTGACATAGGGTTGCCACGAACCATCAATTTGTAAAGAACACATTATCTGCAAAGTACAATAGAAGTGAAGTGCAATAAAATGAGGTATACCTGTATTCCCCAACACTGGGGCTAAATCCTTCTGTACATCCTACTCTAAGCGCCATACAACCTTAGGTTTCTCCAGCTTGGCTGGTGGCCACAGGCCGTATCCCTAGCCTAGTGTCAGCTTTGAGCACTGTGAATTTTCATTGTGGAGGGTGCTTCTTTCCCTGGCCTCATGTAGTTAGTTTCCTCACATGCACGATTGATGAAAACTTTAGGGACCCTTGGCAGACTCAAGAGTTTTCTCTCCGTGCAATTTTCTCCTTCCCCGTGCCCTGTCCTGCAAACTCTGGGCACTTGGGTCTCCTCACATCTCAGCTCTGTCTTTTTCAACTCTGGTGCTTGGGTGGACTCTGCCTGCATTCCCCTCTCCTACATCATCCTTTGAAAATTCTCTCAAGGCAGTAAACAGGGAACAATTATAGGGCTCACCTGGATTTTTCCATCTCTTGTCTCATGCCTAGCATCTTGAAACTCATTATTTTGTATATCTTGTCTAGTTTTTTTTTAGGTGTGTGTGTGTGTGTGTGTGTGTGTGTAGGGTAGGGAAAGGAACTATAAATTTAATTCCTGTTACTCCATCTTTAGTAAAAACAGGAGTCTTGAACTATTTGATTTTATTATACAAATTTCCTAATTTCTACATTTCCTCTGAACTTAATTAAAATGACATTTAAAAATTCAACTATCTATCAAGTTCCAATAAAATCATTTATTGTAAAAAGCTATTCTGATTGTAATAATCTCTGTTGGTCCCTCAAGGGGGAGATATTATTTTAAAAGGTGGATTATCATGTACTAACTGTGTAAATCAGAAATTTTAGATGGAGTATTACCACTCTCTAAGTGGTATACTACCATTTGTAATTCTAGAGAAGGTAGGTAGGGGAGGGCAGAGATAATAAATATACCTTACATAGAAGCATTAATGTAACTTCATATAATATGAGTTAATGTGTGACCTTTATTTCACATTTCAGAAATACTAATCCAACGTCCAGCAGTCAGACCAATGGTAAGCAACAGAAGAAAAATCCTCTAGTTAATTAAGTGCTCTCCCGCTCCTAGGAGCATGCAGTGCCTTTTCCACCCCCCTCTTTTTCACACATAGGCCCACATCTCCTAAACTCTAAGGGTCCCCATGAGACTTGCAACTAGGGTAGCAGTGGGCAGCAACAACTCGTCCTGGGCTAACCCTGCATCTGTCCCCAAGGTCCCCTTTCCTCTGACTTCTCCTTGAGCCAATGCAGTTCTGCTGAGGCTCTCCTGCTGTTTCTTCTGACCTACACCCTTCCTTAGTTCACTCTTCCCAGCTTTCATAAACATTCTCTCAAAATAAAGAAGTTATTTCCGATTTTTAGTGTTTCTCAGATTTTCAACTTATCTAAAAATTAAGTGCAGAGTTTGTTTCAAATGCAGATTTTCAACCCAAAATTCAAGATTTTAATTTAGTAGGACTGGGATAGAGACTAGAAATCTGCAAATTATTGACCAGCTCAGTGACTTATAAGAGATGACTATGGAATTAAGTATGTCCTTACTTCTTGCTTGAACTGGATAAATGGACGATGGGTAAAACACAGTGAACATTTTTAGGAAAATAATGTAGAATCAAGAACAAGCCAAGGTGTTTTGTCTTAGGTTAAGAGGTTCAGATCAGAAAAGCCATCCAGGATCAAACTAAAAAACCTGGGTATTAGAATCCTGAAACCACCTTTAGTTTCAGAATAGTGGAGTAATAACATAAAAGTGATTTTTAAAGAAATGCTGATTGATGGGACAAGTTGTAAAGCTGGAAAGCTACGCAGAAGGTTTAGAATGAAGTGATGAAAATGAACAGCTGGAAGGAGGTACTGACAGGAGAAAATAAAATGTCAGAAGACATATGGGTAAAAATGTTGAACTTGCTTTCAGATACCTAAAAATAGAAAGTTAATATTAAATACATTTAAAAAGTATTCATTACAAACATTATAACTACAGCAACAACAAGAATAATAAAAATAAAATAATCTTCAACTTGGTTTTTCAGTTCATTACTTGCATGATTCTTGAAACTCCATAGGAGCTCAACAGCAGTTTGTATTGCCTGCAGGGATTATTGAAGAGAGGTATTAGTGTCCTAAGTCAACATCAGTTCGTCAGTCAGTACAAACTAAAAACAGGCATCTACCATCTTTTGTAAGGTGCACAAAGTAATATTCCCATTCTGTAACAGTTTTATTTATATTCCTCATTCACTGTTTCAACCCATTTTGATTTATTGTCAATAATGATACCAAGATTCACAATCAAGATAGAACACCTACTTCTCCAAAACTACAAATCAGACATTGAGGATAAAATGCTAAAGGTGTGCTACAAGGAATAGTTCTGGTGGGGGGAGTGGGTAGGAGCAAAAAAGTCAGACAAGGCTTCAAGGAAGATGGAGTTTCAATGGGCTTGAAGGACAGATGGGATCTATAGATATGGAAAATATAAAGTATGGAAAAAGGAAAGAAAAGGCATTTCACTCAAAAATATCAATTTCTTTCATGTCAGAAACTAAAAAATTTGTCAGTTCATAAAAATGTTTAATTTGCTAAATGCTCTAAAAGCAAATCCAAAGGAAGATGACACTTCTATGCATCCTCATTTCTTACCTTCTTTTAGTGGGGTTTTCGGAACAAAATTTTCTTTACTTTCATGAAGAAAAGCCTTTGAAGGATCAAAGCGTCTGATGCCCAGAACTTTATTCAACTCTTCCTGAAGGTTTCTCTCACTTTGCTTTATTTTAGCAAGCTGAGAACGGAGTTTTGACAGCTCCTTTGTAAAAAAAAAAAAAAAGAAAAAAAAGACAATAAACAATTATTTAAGGTCACATTGGTAAAATGTGGAAACCAACGTTACTGAAAAATTCCAAAGTCCCTCAGATATCAAACCAAATGGCAAAAATCACTATTAGATAAAGGCTTTAAGACTATGGAGTTAGTCCGGTTGGCGGGACTCCATTGGTTGAGCATCGTCCTATGCACCCAAAGGTTGCTGGTTCTTTTCCTGGTCAGGGCACATACCCAAGTTGCAGGCTCCATCCCTTGTAGGTTGTTGTGCAGGAAGTAGCTGATCAATGTTTCACTCCCACACCAATGTTTCTCTCCCTTCCCCTGTCTCTAAAATTCAGTAATAAATGCCAACACCAACTTCCAGCATGAGGACCTGAGGGGCTCCACTGACCTGCTTTCTAGTGAAGCTAACCATCAAGAAAAAGGCAGGAAGTATTTTAGTGGTGGGAGGGAGGACTGGATGAGAAGATAGGGAGATAATAACTAAAGGATAAGGGGTTTCATTTTGAGGTAATAAAAATGTTCTAAAATTGACTATGGTGATTGATGGCTGTAGCGATCTGTACATATACTAAAAACCACTGAGTTGTACACATTAATGGTGTGTGAGTTATATTTCAATAAGGCTGTTAAAAAACTTAAATATCTAACTAGTTTTGAACACTGCCTATCTTTATAGTATTTACTTACATCAAGGATTTTTCTGCTTTACAAATAGAAATGGATATGAAACCTTTCTGAATTTTTCCAATCATTTTTTAGGGAGAATGGAAGAGAGGGGAAAAGACAGAGAAAAATATTGATGTCAGAGAGACACATGATTTGTTGCCTCCCACACATGCTCCAACCAAGGCTAGGAACCGAGTCTGCAATGGAGGTATGTGCCCTTCACCAGAATCGAACCCGCAACCCTTCAGTTTGTGGGGCAACACTAACCACTGAGCCAAATCAGATAGGGCTCTAGTAATTTTAAATATACTAATGAAGTAGTTAGAAAATCTGAGAACATTACTATCCATCTGGTCAACACTCTAAAAGAAAATAAATCCTTACTTGTTAGATGGATTATCACTTTTTTCTGATACCAAAGTTCTTCATTTTACTTACATGTTATAAATAGAATAAAAAATACCCCATCCCAATATCTTCAGTAGGAGTGTGTTATTTTACAAACCGATTTGAGTTGGCTATTTTCATCTTTCAATTTCACAACATGCTTGATTTTTTGCTTGAGATTCTGATGGCCCAACAATTTAGCATAGGAATCTCTTAGTTTATTTAGCTGGTCCTGAGCTGCACCATGTTCATTCAACAAAGCCTGTTTCTCTGCCTCAAAAGCATCCAGTTGTAGCTGAAAAATAGTGTTGTTGTTTGTTTTTTAATATAAAGTTAAGACTTAAAATTCTTAAACTTTACTTGTCTATATAAACTATATACAAGACAAAGTTACAAGAAAATGAACAAAAACAAATTTTGTTGACATATTCTCAGAGCTCTCCATAAATGAGACTTTTTAAAAAAATTTAGTGTTTTTCATTTCAAAGATCATAAAAACAGAAAGAAACAAGAAGTCTAGACTGGCCAGGCTAATTTTTATCATCTGGATCATATTATAACCAGAACTCCTAATGTACCAAAGTGCCAAGATTAGCATTTATTCTTTGGCCATGTTAAGATCTGTATGTTAATTTGAGATACATTGAGAAAGATCACAACAAAATAATTATCACAATTTTACATAGATTAATGATCAAAAAACCTTCTATGCTATTAACTTTAAGTCTCTTACTAGGAGGTATATTCTAGACTATAAAAGCTTTATTAAAAAAATGTATGCATAATAATTTGACAACATTTATAAGCCTTCTTTAATAGGAAATTAAATTGGCACTAGATGCACAGCAAAATGGTCTTTCAGAAAAACCAAGCGCTGTCCTGTCCTGACAAAGCGAATAACTAAAACAAACATGAGTAAGCTTAGTCCTACTTAACACACCTGAAAAGGCTTTGTTTTATTATATAGTTCTTCATAAAGGAGACGCCACTTATTCATTTCCTCAGTTAATTCTGCCATTGTATTTTCTTTTCCAGCTTTCCTGTAACAGAAAATTAAATTAAAGATATAAAGTATTCAAAAAAAATGGACTGAGGTGTGTGGTATCCGGGTTCAGAAGTGGGATTACCTTGCTTCTTTCTCTTCCAGCTGCTGCTTGAAGTCTTCCCCTTGCTGCTTGAGCTGGTTCTCCAAATCACTTATTTTTTTGAGAGAAGAAACTGTGATTTCTTTAATTTCTGTTTCTTTAAGTGTTGCTCTGGTCTGCAGATCTAGAAGCATCCTTGGGTTTGAGAGAGAAGAGTCCACTAAACATTTTACGGCCATTTTAATTCTCTTTTTGTTCTTTTCCATTATTATTATTTTTTAATTTAAGGACCTTCTTGAGAACTTTATATTTTTAAATAAATTCTTTTTTAAAGTATATCTTTTATTATTGATTTCAGAGGAAGGGAGAGGGAGAGAGAAACAGCAACATCAATGGTGAGAGAGAACCATGGATTAGCTGCCTCCTGCACACCCCACACTAGAGCTCAGGCCTGAAACCTGGGCATGTACCTTGACTGGGAGTCCAACAGTGATCTCCTGGTTCATAGGTCAATGCTCAACCATTGAGCCAGGCCAGCTGGGCTTAACTAAATTCTTCATTTGCAATTTGAGATCGCACAAAGCAAGCCATGAAATGAACTATAACTCCTCCTTGCATACTTGGTAGCTGGCTTTCACAACATTGTCCTATGGTTTGAGGGCCACAAGTATGGTTTTATTTTTACTACATACCTTGCATATTCTTGGTTTGAATTCTTAGTTGCCAATATCTGATGCTGAAGATCCTCTGCACTTTTCTCGGCCTTGGCCACTTTTTCCTTAAGTGATGAGTTCTCCAGCTTAAGATCTTCTGTCTCACAAGCTGTTAATACTTTATAGCTTATTAACAAGAAGAATAAGTTAACATATACATGACAAATATGTAGCTAATGAATTTATAGTTTATAAAATTTTAGGTAAAACAAGAAAAAAATCTCAGTATCTATGTATGCACGTATACAAGTAAGAATTCAATGTTCTGAGGTCAGTGCTAATGAGCTTATATTGCATAGGCTTTTCATTCAAATAAAAAAATTCAGTGACTACTATGTGTAGGAAGTACACATATAGAGATTAAAAATATCAACTACCAAACAGGAAAATTACTCTAAAACAAAAATTCTACAATCCCTGCACTTTCTGTCAGAGTTTATGGTCTTGTGGGGAAGAGAGAAAAATGCCTCACCAGGTTTTCCCAAAATATTTGAAAAAATATGTATATAATTAAATTTGTGGTAAGAGTTATGAAGAAGAACTACAGAACTCCTTAAGCTAATACAACAGAGTACCCTACCTTTTGGTTGATGATTCAGAAGAGTCCTGAGGAATTCAGTTAAGCTGAGACATGATGGATAAGGAAGATTTTGCCAGGCAGTTAGGACGAAGTATTTCAGAGAGAAAAGATGCTCAGAGACAGGTAGACTATAGTGCATGAAAAGATGAGACTGCAGTGCTACTAAAATTGGAATAATACAGAGAAGATTAGCACCCCTGAGTGAGGATGGAACAAATTCCATATTTTAAAGCAAAACACAAAACAGAAAGAAAAAAGATAAGCCTGGAGCCTAATAAATGAAGCAAGGGCAGAAGCTAGAGTGGACTGAGGCCATTCATCACTGCAGAGCACCATGGGGTTACCTGAGGTCTCTACATGTGTGGACTACTCTGGAGACATGTGGAGAATGGCCTGGGCAAGGTGCAGGGGTGCCACGTTGGAAGAGTTAAATAAAAGACAATTATCAGTCCCAGTGAGTGGAAAAGGCTTTAACAAAGGAGCTGACAATGGAAAGATGTGAGATCTCTTTTGGAGGCAGAATTTCAAAATTCCAGAAATAGATTAGGTGTTAGGAGAAAGGAAGAGAAAAATGATCAAAGATGACACTAAGATTTATGGAGTGAGAAGTTAGTAAGATGTTACTGACAGATAAGAAGAATGAGACTAGAGGTAGAATAGAGAGAAGAGTTGTTTTAGACACATTACTACTGGAAGATAGTCAGGTATCTACTTGGAGATGTCAAGTAGGCAGCTGAGTAGGTGGGTACAAAGCTGAATGGAGACGTATGATCTGAAGAAATAAGCTTTAATGGCATTAGCATAGTGATGGTGAGTGGATTCATGGAATGGCTAAGGCACTATCTTTCAAAATAGCAGGAGGGGAAATCCCTTTTCAGGATTGAGAACAGCACTAAAAATCGCCTAATACAAAATTTATATAATTTATATTTCTGCTATGACAGAAAAATTATAATTAAAATAGATACATATACATGATAAGTGTGTGAATATGTGTATTACATATATCACATGAAGGAGATCACTAGGAAAGAAGGTACTATTCAATGAACAGACAATAGGCAATTCATTATCCACATGGAAAAACAAAAATAAATTTGATCCCAATATCACTACACACAAAAATCAGTTCTAGGTGAAAAAGTGAAAAGAGAAACTGAAACATTTAGAAGAAAAATAGGTGACTCTCTTTATGTTCACTGGGGCAGAAAGAAGTTCTTCAATGAGATGCAAAAGTGTACACAAAAGAATCTACAAACCCAGCCACATTAAAATCAAAGGGAAATTCCTATACATACTAAGACTAACATGCAACACTAAATGCCCATTTATGGTTGGTCACTATGGAATTTAAAGTGATACCAATAATTTTATTTGTGCAATTGATTTTGTTGTCCAGTTTTCCCTAAGTACCCCTCCCTGCTCTTATTATGTTAGCAAGTACAGGCACCCAATAAAAATACCTTTCAAATTGAGCTTTAACACCTCCCAGGTTTTGCTCTGCAGTATTACACCTTTCCTGCAAAAGCAGGGTGGCCTGAGTGTGAGCGGCATTACTTCTCTCCAGTTCCGCTTCTTTCCTAAGAAAAAAGGAACAAAGAAAAGATAAGCTACTAGCTACAAATCATTGCACTAAGAAAGAGGTGAGTATTTACCTTTGAATCCCAAACCTTCCTGTTTACATCAGCTAGTGAATACCTTAGGTGAAAATTTATGGACTACTACACTAGTATCTTTTCTGTTCTTTTTTTTTACATTGTTTTCATCTTCATTTACTTACTTGCACATTTATCTTTTTATATCACATGTGTGTATGTATGTAGTTTTTGGGAAAATAAGATAAAAAGACTCAAATAGAATCATAATAGCAAAAGCTAAGAATGTGAAGAATTACTAGTTAGAAAGCATTTGTACTGAATAAAATTTAATTTCTATGTATAGACATTTAAGAAATACTTAGCACAATTAAAGATACTTTGTTTTAAAAGATATAGGATTATGTAATTTATTTTGATTGTATCAATAATCCACATTATAAATTGTTCTTTGAAGACTCAAAAACTTATTAAATAACATGTATTACAAAATTATATAATTTTTAGATATGCTTATGAGCTTATGAGATCTTTTAAAGAATATTTGGAACTAAAAACTATAAGTAAGAAGCATTATTTGCTTATAGATTAAGTTTGACACTGAGACAAGATAACAGGTGGTCGAATTCATTCTGTAATGAGTAGGAGACTTAAAAAAAATATACACACAGCAGCTATTGTAAAAGCAGTCAAATCACACTAATGGATTTTAAACAAAATATTACCTTTCCTGCCCCCTAGAGGAATCACTTTCAACTATCTTAGTTTTTCTTTTTAGCATAAAATTTCAAGGCTGGAATAGATGAACCACAGAAACAAACTCAAAAAACTATTTTAAATATAATGAAATAGAAAATTATGGAGATTAAGATTATCTTGCTCATAGTCACCCGACTAGTAGCAAAATATTTATCTCCTGACCTCTGGACAATTCTATGACTCAGAATACATGATTATGTCAACTTTCTGAATATGAAATCATCTACTCAGGCACTTAAAGCACCTGCCCCGAGACTGGCTGGAATATAGAACAAAGCCCTAATTACATTTGGTACTGCTCCTGCCAAAGCAGTTATATATAAAACCTTGGTGTGCTTTTTAAAACTTTACATATTTATTTTACTTTATTTATTTTTTATAAATATATTTTATTGATTTTGTACAGAGAAGAAGAGAGATAGAGTATTAGAAACATCGATGAGAGAGAGTCATTGATCAGCTGCCTCTTGCACACCCCGTACTGGGGATGTGCCTGTAACCCAGGTATATGCCCTTGACCGGAATCGATCCTGGGACCCTTCAGTCCACAGGCTGATGCTCCATCTATTGAGCCAAACCGGTTTCGGCTAATCTGGACATTTTAAGTAAATGTAGTGGAGGACACATAACATGATGAAAGCAATATGGAACTAGAGTGAAAAAGAAAGCATGAGATCTCAGTCTTTCTATTTCTAATAATACATTTATTTTTTTAAAATATATATATGTTGTTATTTATTTCAGAGAGACTAAAAAAGAGGGAGAGATATATAGAAACATCAATGAGGAGAATCATTGATCAGATGCCTCCTGCACCCCCCAAACTGGGGATCGAGCCCGCAACCCTGGCCATGTGTCCTGATCCAGAATGGAATTGTGAACTCCTGGTTATCAGGTTGACATCCAGCCACTGAGCCACACCGGCTGGCCATTTCTTATTTTTAATGTTTCCCAGTTCTAGTTATTTTTCCCCCCATTTTGCTTTTTTTTTTTTTTAAAAAAAAAACCAAAAAACAAAACAAAACACACATATTTTTATTTATTTCATCATGAAATAAATAAAATAAATGGAGAGGGAGAGAGAGAAACATCAATGATGAGAGAGAATCAGATTGGTTGCCTCCCGCACGCCACCTATTGGGGATGGAGCCCACAACCTGGGCATGTGCCCTTGACTGGAATTGAACTCTGGACCATTCAATCTCCAGACCGATGCTCTATCCACTGAGCCAAACCAGCCAGGGCCCCATTTTGCTTTTTGATTGTTATTTTTGAAGTGTTTGTACTCCCTCAAAACAGGTAATTAAAAATATAACTCACATTATGTAAATTGATGTACACATATACAAAAATGGAATTGTGTCTTATTAAACGGTGAGAAACTTAATTTGGGGGAGTATTTTTTCTAAATCTATTATTATTTTAACATTAATGTCCTATCATTTTTAGAAAATATGAGAGTAATTATAGGATCCACAAAATTTTAGTCATTAAAAAAAAAAAGTATTCTATTGATTTTACAGAGAGGAAGGGAGAGGGAGGGAAATATCAATGAGAAACATTAATCAGCTATCTCCTGCTCGCCCCCTACTGGGGATTGAGCCAGCAACCAAGGTACATACTCTTGACCAAAATCGAACCCAGGACCCCTCAGTCCACGGGCCCACATTCCATCCACTGAGCCAAACAGGTTAGGGCTGGTCGTTTTTGAATTAAAACTCTTAAAACCACTGGCTTTAAATAAAGAAGGATTTGGCTATTATTTAGGGTCTTATCTATATATATACATCCTATGCATGTACTTTCTCCTTACTTGCAAAATAATTCTAACCTCACCCACTTGCATGATTGATATGAGAATCCTGAGAATGTACTGGCAAAATACTTTGTAAAATCTGGAATCATATGTGTAAAGTCCTATTAATACAAACCCCTTCAGTTTTTCTTCCAGAAGTTTCAGTTCTTCAGCTCTAGCTTTAGTCTCTTCTTCCAGCTGCTTAACCAACTGTTCAGATTTTTCCTCCTTTTGCTGTAATTTATCTAGCTCAGCCAGAGCTTGCTTTAATTCTTCCTCAAATAGATTCTTCTCTTTCATCATGTCCTCTTGAAAAGAACAGAGCTTCTGCTGAAGACTAGAAGATAATTCCTAGATTCAACAGAAAACCACCAACATTATTCAAAAGGTTTAAATAATTTAATAATGTGTGAGGTTTTACTAAGGACAGAAAAATGTACATGTAATGAAGTAAGAACATCAAATTCAAGATCCTCAAGGAAATTGAAAAAAAATATGAAGATATCATAGTCACTTTGTCAGGGAGTATATCCTATAACTTGTCAACATTGTGATAAATGTTACTTTAGTCTTTTTCCTATGAAACACATATACACAAACCTACTTCTTGTAAAACTAAAATTATATTCTACAACTGGCTTTTTAACATATTTTTGTCATATGACATTATATAAAAAGGACTATGATTTCAATGTTATATAAAAATATTTTAGTTATATGAGTACACACCAGTAAAAAGATAAATATAAGTAAATCATGATTGTAAAAAACTTTGACATCATCAATAAAGAAAAAATTGCCTTGACTGCTCCACACCCAAATCTTACTTTCCCCATTGCAGAGATAACCACTACTTTGATATATTTGCTTTAAGGTCTTTTCTTATTATTTATATAATACTTTTTAACATATGAAAGATAAATACTGTGTATATAAAAGTCATTTAAAAAAACACAAAAATTGTTATTGAGATTTTTAAGTTGGTATATACAGATCTACTTAATTTCTTTAGTTTTTGTAGATTCTTCAACAATATAATATTTATATAATATTGTCCAACTCTCAACAAGGGTCTTTTTTTTAATCAAATGTTTAAATTTGTGCCAATCATATAAGAGAAAAAGAAAAAGGATTTTTATTTTTTTGATTACTACTAAGGTAGAACATCTAGTAACTTTTATAGGCTCTCTAAATTTCTATTTCTAAGAATTATGTATTTCCATCCTATGCCCATTCTTTCTTAGTGGACTTTTTTCTCAAAGACATGTAAAATGTTTTTTACATAACCTGGATTATAAGAAATTTTCCCTTTTCTCATATAATATATGCTTTTTTTCAACATAACTGTAAATGCCTATGTAATACTCTAACAAGAAGAGTGTGCTGGAAAAGGTTTTTAAACAATTTCCTTATTTTGCTTCCTCTGCTGATTATAATTTTTCACATTGTCAATAATCTTGTGGTAAACATTAAAAAAGTTATTATTATTTTATTTCAGAGAAGGGAGAGAGAGCAATAGAAACATCAATGATGTGAGAGAATCACCAATTGGCTGCTTCCCGCATGCCTGCTACTGGGGATGTGCCCTGACAAGAAGTGAACTGTGACCTCCTGGTTCATACTTTGACATTCAACCCTGAGCTACACCAGCAGGGAATTAACCCTTTGCAGTTAAATCTGCTGCATAACTATAATTATTTCCTCAGGATAAAATTCTAAATATAGAATTGGTGGATCACAGGCTATATATACGATTTGAAAGTGTTCTGACCACAGGGAAATGTATGACATAAGTACTAGTTTTATTTTACATTGTAGAAAACTACCTTCTCTTGTTGCAGAAGTGAATCAATTTGCAACTCTTTTTGCTGTAGCTTTTCATGTTCTTGTTTTTCAAGAATTAACTTCTCTTTTAAGTTTTGTATTTCAGAATTCAGATGTTCATCCTGTTCTCTGTCCCTGTTGATGAGGTCTTCTAGAAAAGAGAAACGTTAACAATGCTGAACACAGATTATGGATAATAGCTTTGAACAACCCAGATCCCCATTATATTTCATTATATATACGTTCCATTAACATACACAGCATGTTAACAGAGATCAAGTATTTTCAAAGGAAAAAAAAAAAACCCTCTTCATTTATATTATATTCTACATGTCATATAATGATTCCCCACACCTACTTCTTTGTACCTACCAACTTTAAATGGCTACCAAATGGAGAAGTCAAATAATGCAAAACTGTATGTTTACAAGATAAGCAACATATTAAATAGAACATACATCATAAAAGACTAAATTCTCATAAGTAGAACAGAATCTTTTTGTTGTTTACATAGTTATTTTAAAAAGTTGTTTTTAAACATAGCAGTGCTTTTCTTAGATGCTGTATGTAGTACTTAGCTGAAGACAGTGATACTGCAAACACTTGAATACCTTTTTCTTTTTCAAGTAGCTGACATTTAGCATTCAGGTCTTTTACTTGTTCAGATAACGTAACAATATTTTCTTCAAGAGACTGCTTAAGGCTTAACACTTCACAATTCTTCTCTTTCAAATTTTCTTCTAACTGGGCAACGTCTAGCTTGTATTTTTCCACTTGATCTGAGGCACAACTGCATTAAAACAAACTATTTTGAAGAGCACATCTATTTAAGCATAGGAAAAATTAACTGAACAGAAATGAAAATGATGTATTAATCACAATTCAACAAAATGAGGCCCGATTTAAAAGCACTTTTGATATTACCTTATTTCTTCAATGTATTCCAAGAGTTTTTCAGTTTCAGATTTTTCATCAATCTTTTCTTTCTGTATTGAAACACTAAAAAAAAGGGTGTGTATATTAATACATACAATGATCACATATGGTGCTTATTCTGTACCAGATACTGCTGTATCAGGCAGGTTGATGCCAGAGTCTAAACTCTGTGACATCTCAAGTTGGCAATTTAATATATGCAAGTAGGAGACCTAAGTTTTTTTTAAGTGAGAAAGCTTTCCAAATATATACCGACAAAAGGGCCGTGATAATGAGTCATCATCTACAGCGCTCCAGGTGACAGAAATAATATTTTTTGTAGCTTTCCTGGCTTCCCCACCCACCACACATTCAAAAGAGCATCTGTATGCCATAAAGTCTTTGTTCCAGGATGCCTTAATGCAATTACTTATGTGTTTACCTCCTCCAAACACCGCAATTTAAGCAAAGGGCAAAAGACTTAAATACCTTACAAAAGAATATACATGAATGATCTATTATAAAAATATAATCGACATTAATAGCATATAAATTAAAATCACAAATGAGATACTACTTCACAGGTACTGCAAGGGCTGAAATCGCACTAACATCAAATGTTGGTGAGGGTGTGGAACCACTGAAACTATGATACATTGCTAACTGTGTAAAATGGAGTGTAAAATGGTTCATCTGCTTTGAGTTTTTGAAAATGTTATAGATATATGCTGTGACCCAGGAATTCCATTCTTATTTACTCAAGAGAAATAAAAGCATATGTCCACAAAGGGCATATATATAGCCGTCTCATTCATAATAGTCAGAAACTGGAAATCCAAATGTCGATCAACAGGAGAACAGTAAACAGATGGAGGCTTATAAACACATGCCTACAATAATAAATGTGCCCCCCCCCCCAAGCCAAACTAATTTATGACAATGGAAGTCAGAGAGTGGCTGCGGGGTGGGGGGCATTACCCAGGGAGGAGCAGGAACAGCAGGCATGGAAGAACTTTGTGAAGGGATGGCAGTATTCTCTACCATATTCGGGTGGTGGTTATTCAGGTACATACAACTGTCAAGAGTCATCAAACTGACTACTTGTGATCTGTGTATTTTATTGTATGTCAGTGAGAGGCTAGAACTGTGCATTAATCACAGGCTCCCATACCAGTGCTTCTCAATTTGGGTCAACTTGACCACTACCACAAGTTTAGGCTATTAGAAAGCCTTTGAGGTCTCTCCTCATCACTGATACAGAAGATGTACGCAAGTAATAATAGTCGTTTATCTTTTCAACCTAAACTGTTTGGGAATGAGTAAGTCTCAATTATCACTTGGGAAAAGAAATAAGGCAACGAGAGGAAGGCCCTGAGGTAAGTACTGTGGGAAGGTTAACATCCCAGAAAGAAAAGCAGATGAGAGCAGTGGATCCGGAATGAACGCTTTCCTTTAGGCACTCACAGTTTCCCCTCGAGCTGTGCTACTTTCCCTTGAGACTCTTCCAAGTTCTTCTGGGTGACATGCAATTTCACCTCCATGCCTTGTTGTTTAGCCATCATACTCTACACAACAGAAACATGTTGCAGGAAATAAGAAACCGTTCAGACCTGCAGAACCAGACCCAGCACACTCAGCAAAGGCGTCACTCACCCTCATCTTAGCTTCTCTTTTGTTTCTAAGCTTCATCAGCTCAAGGCTTAGAATCCTCAGGTTCTTCTGGTTGCTATCTTCTGAAAACTAAGTACAACAAACATGGAAAAGATTCAGAAATATTTTCTGTTAAATTATATAACAAATCCCTGACGTATTGATTAATATTGATTAGTACCAGTTGCTGGGACTGTGATTTGCCTGCAGTATATTCTGACAGAGCAAACAGCCTTTGATGAACCAGGATTACTATTCACACTATTGTTCTTGTCCCTCCTTCTCCTTCATGTGACTTTCTGGTTTATTTCTGAAAGTAGTTTGGGTGGTCACCTACCTCTATATATTGGCAAGTTCTTTGCAAGGCTCTAATAAAAATTTCTTGGAGAGGATTTCATAAAGGGTGTTTGCTTAACAAAAATGCATTTAAATTGCCTGGTTTGCTTTGAAACATGTGAGGGGTACAGAGCCCATCCAAGGCCAACTACATCAGATCTCCATGGATGGGGCCCGGGAATCTGTTCCCATGGTTAGTTCCTATGCAGTCTCCAGCACATAGGCCGCGAATAAATGACTCTGAAACTCAACAGTGAGTTTCAGCTTCCTTCTACTTCTGTAAAAAGCGAAATGACTATGCTAAGACCTATTAGTACTGATAAACACAATTCACTGATTGAACATATTGATTCATTTTGCACTTTACTCCCAAGAGGATTTGAGATGGAAGCAGGCTATCATACTACTCATTGTTTCAAAGGGAGATCTTTAAAGTAACTTCTAGATGTAAATGCTGCAACTTTGGTTAATGTTCTTATTTCTGGAGGTTCACTTTGAAAGAGGAAGAGAAAATGTCAGGCATTAAAACAAAAAGTAACATGTTTGTTTATAAATTCTTATGTGCCAGGCAACATAATAAAAAAGATACTATAATGATTTTTACTGGAAGCAGCTTAATATTTAAGGTACATTTAGAGAAGGAAAAAAGACTAAATTAGAGTCTAAAATTCCCCCCAAAAAATAGTGTATGAGAAAAAACATGTTTATTATTTATCCAGTTGTCAATCTTGCGGTCCACATACCTTAGATTTGAGTAGCTCATTAGTTCTGGTTAACTCAGTCAGCTGCTTTTCCAGCGTAGCATTGCTTGCAGAGAGAGATGTTTTTTCCCTGACCGCAGCGCTGAGCTTTGCTTCCGTCTTCTCCAGCTCAGCTTCCAGATCCTGGAGCCGCTTGTCCTGAGTCCCGCGTTCCTGCAGGAGGACGCGAATCTGGGTGGAGACAGGTGAGGAAGGAAGGATACACAAACACAATGCCAGTGTAACTACCTGCTACGGACCAGTAAAACATTCAAGCTCCAGGAAAATCTCTTACTGTGACACCATGCTCTGCGTGAACAATCACATTTAACTTATGACACATTTTAAAAATCTGTAAGCATTGCCTGGCCACTGTGGCTCAGTGGCTGAGTGTCAAACCATGAGTCAATTCTCAGTTCAATGCAAGAGGCAGCTGATTAATGTTTCTCTCTCTCTCTCTCTCTCCCTTCCTCTCTTAGTATAAAGTAAAAACAAAAAACAAAAAACACTTTTTTTTTTTAAAAAGGTCATTTCAGGAGGAAGACATAGGCTTCAATTTGTTGTGCACTTATATAACTTCAAAATTTAAATAGCACATACTGACAGACGTAAAAGGGAAACAGATGAATTCACAGAACTAAAATTTTAAAAATACCTCTCTTAGAAATTAATAGAATAATAACAGTATAAATATTTGAACGGGACTATTAACCACCTTGAACTGACATATATAGACTACTATACCTAACGAGTGCATACATATTTTTTTTAGTGCACAGAAAACATTTACCAAACTAGACTCTTTGCTTGGTATGAAAGTAACAAGAAAGCATAGCTGTAGTAAGTCACATGAAAAATATTTTATATTCTTACTGGCTTTGTATTTATATCAATCTCAGTATTTTAAGCCAACACTGCTTAACTAAAAATGTATTAAGCATCACTTATGAGAACTAGAGGCTAGGGACTGACTAGACTTTGAGAGTCCCTACCATAAGATTCGCAGTGCTTACATTATTGTTTATAACTGGTGTTTTCAGCATAGTATTATACAGTCGAAAAACAAACACTGAGATAATCTATATCACACTTTTTGCAGCTAAAGAAGCTTAAGTTAAGACAAAAAAAGGGTTTGTAAACTCAAATAGCTACGTGGCTAAACACAAAACATGAACAAGTAAAGAGAGCCAGGTGAGGGTTGAAGAGCAAATGCGGGGCATCTAAAGAGGCAGCCCTGCACAGGCCAGGAGGGGAATGTGGGAAGTGTTTTCAGATCTGCTTTTGGAAGAGAAGGCGAAAATCTGAATTTGTTTTGCATGAAACTTTCCATTTAAATACTGACAACCAATTCAAGTTAAAAAAAACAACAGCAAATATTTTTGGGCTTAAATAGAGCTCTATTTGCTAAAAATCTCCATTTTAAAAGATTATCTGACCCAAATGACCAGTTCTAATCCTGGAACTACCACTTGCCTACTATCTAAGTGAGATTCACCTATTACTGCTCCCCCTCCTCCATTCATCCTTTTTCATGTATCCTCAATAAAATGATAGCTGCAAGGCTGATGTGACTCAGGGGTTGAGTGATGACCTATGAGCCTGGAGGTCACAGTTCAATTCCAGGTCAGGGCATAAGCCCCCGTTGCAGGATCGATCCCCAGTGGGGGGCCTGCAGGAGGCAGCCAATCAATGATTCTCTCTCATCATTGATGTTTCTATCTCTCCCTCTCCCTTCCTCTCTGAAATCAATAAATTAAAACATAAAATAAAATAAAAAATAATAAAGTGATAGCCAATATTATTAAAAATAAATACAAAAGAATCAGATTAAACAGGGCTGAGATTTGCAAAGTTACCTTGATATATTCTAAACCAAAATTTTACTGTAATCAACAAAAAGTTTTAATGTATCAAAAAGAATATGTCCACCAGAAAGAGTCAGTAATGGAAACATGGATAAATTACTGGCAGAAAAGCGGAGCTGGCAGTGACCAGCTTAGCCCTGATTAGGGAAGTGAGTGGGTTCTTTAGGTCAGCTCAGCTCAATAGGAACTTCTGCCATGGTGGAGATGCACTGCCCAGTATGGTATCCTTCCCTCACATGGGGCTATTGGACACTTGAACTGTGACTAGTGCAACTGAAGAACTGAGGTGTTAATTTAATTTCTTTAAATAGTAGCATGTGGTAAGTAAATACCATGTAACAGGGCAGCCCTAACTCATTTTATGATTGAGGGAGGCCTATATCACTGGTGCAGAGGAATGCATCAGATTACCAGCACTCTATCACAATTCAACTAGCTTGCTAGAATTTTATGCTCACTAAGCAATTCCCTAGTTAGTCATTGTCTTAACATGCAGAGTAGAGTACAGGAAAAGTAAATGTAAATACTGCATCTACATATAATTGTAGAAAACCAACATTTTGATTTTTTGTTATCATTTTTTCATTAAATGGGTTATCCTGAAGCTGTCCCTCAGTAAGCTAACAACTTGATTTTTCCAGCATCCCACACAGACACCCAGGTTCTGATATAGGGTGCCTAAGCCAAGGGATGATTACCCTGTAGGCACTGGTCTGATCCAGTGTGACTCCTCAAACTACAACAGAATCCCTGTCTCTTAATTCTATGTAATTCTCTTTCCATTATACACAGCACATTTATTTTTTATTTCTCAAGAAGTGAAAAGCATTGCTTACCTCTTTTTCCAACATCTTCAAGTCTTTATCATTCTTTTGAGAATCCTTCTATTTAAAAGTCAAAGAATAGTGATGGTCAAATTTTAGTGCCACAATCATCATAGCTGAATTTTATTTTGAGTTATCAGAAAAGATTAAGGATTCCAAACAGTTAATTTATATTTTAAAATTTCCCCTGAGTCTATTAAACACTTTGTAGGTGACTTAGTAAATGAGGGAAAAGGTTCTTTAAATCTCAAAATATTTCAGGCTTAAAAGTTTTAATCTCAATCAAATTAGATTTTTTTTTTTCCCTTAAAAAGCCCAGGGATGCCCTACTGGTTTGCCTCAGTGGATAGCACATTGGCCTGTGGACAGAAAGGTTCAATTCCGGTCAAGGGCATGCACCTTGGTTGAGGGCACATCCCCAGTAGGGGGTGTGCAAGAGGCAGATGATTGATATTTATCTCTCATCGATGTTTCTAATTCTCTATCCCTCTCCCTTCCTCTCTGTAAAAAATCAATCTATATATATATATATATATATATATATATATATATATATATATATATATATAATTTTTTTAAAAGTCCAGTGAAAAAGAACAGAGGAGCTTTATGAATAAAACTACTAACTGCTTCTTTCTAATGTTAATCAGCAATACGGTTTGAATTTTTAATTATGCTATCTCATAAAGAAAAGAAATTTAGAAAGAGAAATCAACTTAAACTTACAGACCCAAAGAGGGGGGAAAATTCAAAGAAATAAAGACAAACTGAAATGGTACAGTTCATAAAACGAGTAGAACATAAGATCACCTCACCTTTAATCCCAAAGTCTTAACTTTTCTTGCTGAAGCAGGCAAGGTGGTATCTTTGTCAACAGTAAGATTTTGTTGAGATTCTGCAATAAATTGTACCACAGACAAAACACAATTTCAAAATTTCTTATTGCAACTATCAGTGAAGCAATATAATGTTATTCTTTTCTTGGCTGTATATTTCTAAATAATTAGTTGCACAATATATTTTAAACATCTCACATTTTTCTGATTTTCCTAATATTCCCTGACAGAAGGCTAAGATAATTAACAAAAAGGGAAACGAGCCCTAGTTGGTTTGGCTCAGTGGATAGAGCGTCAGCCTGTGGATTGAAGGATCCCAGGTTCGATTCCCCTCAAGGGCACATGCCAAGGTTGCTGGCTTGATCCTCAGTAGAAGGCATGCACAAGGCAGCCAATCAATGATTTTCTTGATCATTGATGTTTCTATTTCTCTTTCCCTCTCTCTTCCTCTCTGAAATCAATAAAAATATATTTTTTTTAAAAAGGGAAAGGACATATTTACGTTGAGTGTTTTGTACAATTTTCCTGATTATACAATAGTGTAATGATAAAAGCATTATTCTGTAGTTGGCTCTCATAAATCCATCAAATACAAACTTATTATTTTTCAAATACAAAAATTTAACCATACCTTTTAATTTCACATTTTTAGAAATACCATAACAGCTTTAAATGTATGTACTATTATTCATAACTTTAAAACTTATGAGATCATATAACCATCATTTTAGTATTTTGGGATTCAGTACCTTTTTGTTTTTTAAATCTTTGTGATTTCTGAAAGGAAACTGGTCCTTTCAATACTTCTGAAGTCTTCACATCATAAGCACCTGGAGATGGTGCACAACCTAGAGGAAACAGAAAACATTAATGATTCTTCTAATGTCATTTAGAATCCTAAGTTAAAACATGCAAAGTAAAGTGAGTAATATAAATGTAAAAAATGCTATAAATACACTTGGTTCTTTCAAATGTAAAAATAGCACCGTTTTGATCTGAGGAACAATATCAAGTTCCCAAATGCCCTTTATTTCACTTGGGTTAAAGGAATACATGTAACTGAGCAAAACAGCAAAGACAGTCTTGGGATGAACATTATGAAAGAATAAGCAACATGGTTTTCTTTCTTTCTTTTTTTTTAATTTAATATATTTTATTGATTTTGTACAGAGAGGAAGGGAGAGATAGAGAGTTAGAAACATCGATGAGAGAGAGTCATCGACGAGCTGCCTCTTGCACAACCCCCTCCGGGGATATGCCCGCAACCAAGGTACATGCCCTTGACTGGAATCGAACCCGGGTCCCTTCAGTCCCCAAGCCGACGCTCTATCCATTGAGCCAAACCGGTCTCGGCATGGTTTTCTTTTTAAGGATTGACTAGAAAGAATAATATATTTGGAATCAATGCTACTCAGAGTCTCTGAGGTTAACTTTCATCAGATTCTAGAAATGAAGCAAATAAAAGTGTCAAGCCCTCAAGAGTTAGCCTGGGAAAAAAAAAAATGTAGCATGACAATTCATCTCTGCCTAATATCAATACATCAAAAAATTTGTAATGCCATAGACTATATTTCTATGTCTCAGACATTTATATTTTATAACCTCATGTAAGTAAACTAAGTCCCAAATTAAAGGCATTTCAGAGTGCTTATGCATAGTAAATATAAGATCTGGCTCTCAGGACTCACAATAACAAAAATGTCATTAGCACAAAGTTTTAGCTGATTGGAAATCAATGGCGTTATACTATGTTATACTATTCTCTCTCTTTATGTGTGTGTGTGTGTGTGTGTGTGTGTGTATGTGTATATATATATATTTTTTTTTTAATTGATTTTTTTACAGAGAAGAGGGGAGAGGTATAGACAGTTGGAAATATCAATGAGAGAGAAACATTGATTAGCTGCCTCCTGCACACTCCCTACTGGGGATATGCCTCCAACCAAGGCACATGCCCTTAACAGGAATCAAACCTGGGACCCTTCAGTCTGCAGGCCCACCGTCTATCCACTGAGCCAAATCAGTTCGAGAGTAAATACCTTTTATGACCACTCATTGGATAAGCTCCTGTATGCCACCACTTGGTAACTTGGGTTATAAGAATCCAAGAAGTTGATCTAGGGCACATGTGTCAAACACAAGGCCCGCGGGCCAAATCCGTCCCGCCAGGCCTTGCAATGTGGCCCGCACCGCGCTGTCATCACTGCACTCCGCTGCGTTTCCATCACAATGACAGTTTATGACTGTTCAGTAAACCATTCGGCCCGCGATTTAGGCTGGATTTTAGATTTTGGCCCCTTCTCTGATTGAGTTCGACACCCCTAATCTAGGGTTTTTCCACCTCACTCCTGGAGGAAAAAACGAAGGTCCACTGCTGGAGGGGCTAAGAAATGTCATATCCTGCCCTAGCTGGTTTGGCTCAGTGGATAGAGCCTCGGCCTGCTGATCACAGGGTCTGTGTTCGATTCTGACCAAGGGCATGTACCTAGGTTGCAGGCTCCTTCCTGGCTGGAGCCCAGATAAGGGTTCATGCCGGAGGCAACCAATCAAAGTGTTCCTCTCACATTGATGCTTCTCTGTCTTTCTTTGCTCTCTAAAAATCAATGGAAACATATCCTCAGGTGAGGGAAGGAAGGAAGGAAGGAAGGAAGGAAGGAAGGAAAGAAGGAAGGAAGGAAGGAAGGAAGGAAGGAAGGAAGGAAGGAAGGAAGGAAGGAAAGAAGGAAGGAAGGAAGGGAGGAAGGAAAGAAGGAAGGAAGGAAGGAAGGAAGGAAGGAAGGAAGGAAGGAAGGAAGGAAGGAAGGAAGGAAGGAAGGAAAGAAGGAAGGAAGGAAGGGAGGGAAAGGAAAAAAGAAAGTAGCACATCTCCTGAGGGTTCCATCTGTGAGAGGGGGCAGGCTGAGCTGAGGGAACCCCCCACTGTGTGCAAATTTTTGTGCAGGGGGTCACTAGTTTGAATAATAAATGGGGCTTATTAACTAAAATAACATCAACAAACAAGGACAGGGGGAGGTGGGGATCAGAAAGGCATTTCAAAGAGAGGAATGTCATTCCTGGAATCCAGGCTGAGCAGAGGCAGGCTTTTGGGTTAAGGGTAAGTTAAGAATCTCAAGAGTGGCTCACACTAAATGTTATACTATTCTCTGAAAAGCTATTTACTTCCGAGTTTCATGCAAATAAATAGGAACAGCAGGAGTTTGACAATCACAAAGCAACTCCTCCTATCCCCTAAGTGTTTTTCAAATGGGATGATAAAAGCTCATCGGTATATCTTCACTAGCATTTTTTAAAAAGTGAAACAATAGAAAATATCCCTGTGACTCACACAGCAAATTTTTCTCTGAAACCAAAAATATATTAAAAAACCCACACAATAATTGGAAGCTAACACAGGCAGTTAGGCAATGCGTTTATATACACATAAACATTCTATACACTGCATTCAATTCTTTTTCTTCCATCTAGGATGGCTAGTTCACCTTCCATTTTGCCTAGCTAACTCTCACTTATCCTTCAGATCTCAGCCTGATTCATCTTTAACTGTTTCCTCTGAATCCTCCAATCAGGTTATAACCACCACATAGCAGCCTGTGTGTATCATTTCTATCATTGAACTCCCCAGTTTTGCAAAAAGGTGTATGTACTTATATAGCGTACTTATCCACTTCCCCACATTAGACAATGTACTATCCATCTCCCTCATCAGGCTTACTGTTTGGAGGTAGACACTGTCTTAATCATGACTGTATCCCCAGGATTTAGCTCAGGGTGGAGATAAGCAGTGTGGTGAATACACAGAAAATCACTAGGGATGTGGTAAAAGGAAGAGAATTTTGCCATCAGCCAGATTAGGATTCAAATCCAACTTTGCCTGCCAATCCATGGACATTACTATGTGCCAGATACAGTGCAGTCATTGGGAGAAGATGGTGAATAAGAACATTTACATTTTCATATTGTCTTACAGAGATTAAAGACAGTGACCATTAAGTGTATGTTATAATGGATAAATCATGGTTCAGCTGTAACACAGGCTGCTCGGTACAGTTACAAAAACCCTCAGTTTCCTCATCTGTAAAGTAAGGACAGTATCAGCACCTTCCTCATTTGGCTGTTGGAAAAAATAAACCAGATCTAGGAGGAAAATCTTAGCACAGTCCCTGCATAAAGTTCGCCTGTCACAAATGATGGTCTTACCAACCACATGCAAGGTTTTCTGGTTCTTGTACTTCGGCCCTGCAGTGGTTAAGAGCACAGGATGGAATTCAAGGAGGCCCGGTTTGGTTGTGTAACGCAGGACGTTTTATTAGTAACATAATGAATAGGATCAACTCTCCGGGATGTTGGGGAATTAAAACAGAACTAATAATCTGTGTAAAGACCGTCCATATTAACTGCCATTCCTTCATTTATAGTGTTTCTGATACTCCCACAATTTTACCACCACAAACTGCCTTTAGCAGCCCTCTTTCCTTTATGCCTGAATGGAACACCCAAAAAGAAATCCACACGGACAGACAAAATAGCATGGCCAGGTGTTTGTTTGTTTTTAACCGCAGCTTCCACACTGGACCATCCAATAGCTACCCACGCTTTCTCACACCTATTCTTCCTCTCTGATTCAGGGTCCACACAGCCCTGTTTATAGGCTGTATTCTCTCCAACGGGGCGGAAGCTCCGTGGGGCAGACACCTTGCGTCGCTCACTGCTATATTCTTACTATCTAAATATCCAAATTATGCTTGGTATGTAGTAAATGCTTAATATGTATTTAAGAAGAAAAAAACACACACGAATCAATTGAATGAACCCTAAGCCAGCCCTAAAATCGCCTCCAATTAATTGCCCTCTGACAGAGGGACCGAAAGGGGGGCAAGGGGCGTGAGAGCAACTCCGGCCCCCCAGTGCCTTCCCCAGTACGCACCGGAAGGGTCATTGAATCGCTTCAGGGGCGCCTTGGGAAAGGACATGATGACCACCGACTCCACAAACCCAAGGGATCCAGCGTCCCTCCGCCGCCTCCCGGGGCCGATGCTGGCAGTACTGGCTTTCAAATTCAAATCTCCCGGCTCCTTACCCGCCCACCTCGGCGTGAGCCAATCGGAAAACCAAAACCCTGGGCGCACCAATCCAGGAAAGGAACATGAAAGGGGCACGCGTACTCAGCTCTCGCCGCACCCAATCAGGTAGCTTGAGCGTCTAGGCTACCAGCCTATAGGAGCCCACTACCGCCTTCGCCGCCCCGCCCCCTCCCCTGCCCAATCAGCGCTGGCGTTACTCAATTGTAACCCACCCTCGGACAGCATTTGCGCATGCGCACTTCAAATCGGAGCGGCCTGAAACTCGACCTGTGGCGTCACAAAGGTGGCGGCGAGTTCCAGCCTCGCCGGTCCCAACCTGTCTCTTATCGTTCCCGGAAATGTCAACTTTCCCGGGTTCCAGTTGTTTTAGAGTTGGCCCTGCCAGCGTCCTCAGCAGTCAAGGAAAAGGGAAATACAAACGCGCTGAGAGCTGAGCTGACATCTCTGCGCATGCGCGGCGACCCGAGCAGGAACCGGGAGCCGAGGAGCCGGGGCGTGGCCAGGGCGTGGAGATTCTGCGCATGCGCCCAGCCCTCGCTCGGTGCCGCGGCCGCGGCCGGGAGCCACCTGGAGCATGTCGGCCCCTTTCGAGGAGCGCAGCGGGGTGGTTCCGTGCGGGACGCCCTGGGGCCAGTGGTATCAGACCCTGGAGGAGGTGTTCATTGAGGTGCAGGTGCCGCCGGGCACCCGCGCCCAGGATATCCGGTGCGACCTGCAGTGCCGGCACGTGGCGCTGGCGGTGGGTGGCCGCGAGATCCTCAAGGTAGCCGCAGGCCGGGATGGCGCCCACGCTCTTCGCGGCCTCCCCGAATCCCCGAGTCCTGGAGCTCCCGGTTTCCGTGGGGAGACTCTGGGAAAGCCGATGGGCTTTTCTGGTTTTGGTCTGATAAGGAGTGTTCCCCCCCACCCCCCCAGGACTAGTCCTGATGTGACGCGGACATTCGAGGAGCCTATTTTTTCTGGCTTTGTTTCTAAATCCAATGGAACTGCTTCTGTTGTGCCTCGGCGGGTCTTCAGCGGAAACAACTAAACTTTAAGGGAATAAATGTTGATATTTCCAAACACACTCTTCCAGGCGCCGCCCTGAGTCAGCCAGGAGGGATGACAGCGTTGAATGAGACAGATAACGGCACTGGTTATGGCAAGCAGGGGAGCATAATAAAAGTATTGCTACAGGTATTTAGGCAGTTACAGGAAAGTGAAGAAGACACTCAAGGATAAGGACTTCGGCATGAGGGTTCAGAGATGGTGTCAGGTGTTTTTGTTCACCTAAAAATTACAAAAATTCTTCTGCCTGTTTCTAGAGTAATACCCCTTTTATTACCAGGGGCCTTTGGATCTGCGGTCCACTTTTGCCTGGTGATGCTTTGTAGTTAAAATCAATGAAGTCAAAGCTAGATTCCTGTCTCAGAGTAGCTGCTGCAGATGTTTGATGGCAGTGGGGAAGACGGATGGCATACCTGGTTCTGCCATTTTTGTAGTTTTGAAACCTTGGGCAAAAGATCTTTCAGTGTCTCTAATTTCATCCATAAAGTACAGTGATTATAGTACCATTTTTATAGGACTGTTTTGAGCCATGTGAATGAAGAACTTGGAGTAGTGCTTGGTATGTAATAAGCACACAGGACATGTTAGCGGTTAATTTTTAAAAAAAATATATTTTATTGATTTTTTAGAGAGAGAAAGAGAGGGATAGAGAGTTAGAAACATCGATGAGAAAGACACATCGATCAGCTGCCTCTTGCACAACCAAGGTACATGCCCATGACCGGAATCAAACCCGGGACCCTTCAGTCCACAGGCCAAGGCTCTATCCACAGCCAAACTGGTTTTGGCTAGCAGTTAATTTTCTATTAAAGTGCTTTAAGAAAAGCACCATTGATTGGAAAGA
The DNA here is from genome assembly GCF_014108245.1 of Pipistrellus kuhlii. Taxonomy (NCBI): domain Eukaryota; kingdom Metazoa; phylum Chordata; class Mammalia; order Chiroptera; family Vespertilionidae; genus Pipistrellus; species Pipistrellus kuhlii. The sequence continues at coordinate 10,159,953 of NW_023425584.1, forward strand.
CTTTTCTATCAACGTGGACCTAAATGATCTTTCTGAATAGCTTTGCAATCCATAGTTTCCTGAACAGTGGTTTAAGGTTACAATTCAAATTTCTAATTACTTGGGAATTTAGCAATAACTTATTAACTCTAGGATTTCAGGTGTACATTTAGACCACTAGGATTTTTCCCCCCCACAAGTATTGACATGCAAAAGAAAATAGGTATTTGTTAACATGATATTTTCTAAAAACAAATTTGACAAGCAACAAATAAATGGGTTTCAGCATATGCATTCTCCTTTAAACTTACATTTTGCTTTTTACTTAAAACCAGTTTCTGAAGAAAAACAGGAGCTACTAATCTTAGATCTGTAGTATGTGCTAAAGTAATTTGTTAATGCCAATTTGCCCAACAAAGAGAATGAGCCAGTTTGTTTTTTGTTGTTTTTTTTTTTTTTTAGAATGAGCCAGTTGTTAAAAGTTTATTTTAAAAGACACAATTTCTTCTTAATTTCATTAGGAGAGCTCTTATATTTTAATTGATAAACCATTTCAGTTATTTATTTTGTATTTGGTTAATCAGTGATCAGTAATATTTCTTAATCTTCTGAAAATTAAGGATCCCTGATCTTTCTTTAGAGAACCCCATGTTTTCTGTCATAGTAAATATTTCAGGCAGTGTAAACCAGGTTTCATTTCACTTGCTAGGAAGAAACTTAGGGTTGAGCACCTTTCAGTGTGTTGAAATGGTATAAGATTTTATCTCCCTATTCTAAACAAATTAGACAATTTTATGTGACTTAGATAGGAAATTAGGTAAATCTTAAATCATGAAGGATTCCCTTTTGATAAGATCTACATTTCCCTATTTACTAGTACGTCTGCTATTTGATACAAAGTTTATAAAAATTAATGAAATTTCTATATTTTTAGTAATTTATCTGTTTATTTTTCAGGGCAAACTTTTTGATTCTACAATAGCTGATGAGGGAACATGGACTTTGGGTAAGGGTAATCTATAAATCCTAGGGTCTTTCACAAGTTAATTTTGTCTTGGAACTTAGTATGTTTTCCCTCTTGTATTTGGTGCTTTGTTTTTGAAGTTTTGAAAGATATATTAATAGAAATGTATTGAGAGTAAGTTTGTTGTGTCAAGATTACCTAATGTTTTTTGAAAATAGAAAATTTAATGAACTCTAATTTATGATTTCTGTTTGTTTATTTAGAGGACAGAAAAATGGTTCGTATTGTTCTTACAAAGACAAAGAGAGATGCAGCAAATTGTTGGACTTCTCTTCTAGAATCTGAATATGCAGCTGATCCTTGGGTGCAAGACCAAATGCAGAGAAAACTTACATTAGAGAGATTCCAGAAAGAAGTAAGTCAGATAAATGTATGTGTATGTATAAACATCTTAGAAACAATAATTATTTTTGGAAATTAAAACTCATGAGGTTATAAAATTATAAAAGTTCTGTAGAGGAATTTTAAAAGTTAAATGCTTAGAAAAATGACCTTTTAATGCATGGATTTTTTTTAAAGATTTTTTTGATAATTTATACTACCATGACTTCTAAGTTTAAAATTTAGTTAATGTGTACAGTAATGGCTGAATAATCTCATAAAACTCAATCAATATAGTCTTACATAGTACAAAAAAGTGAAGGCCTCTTCATCAACATCTCTGCTTTTCATGCCTCTGTCTCAGTCTCATCTCATCAATATATTGGCTTGTTTTGTTTTAACATAAATGGAGACTCACACTGTTTATTGTTTGTATTTCTTTTTTAATAATACATCTTGGTTCTCTTTCTCTATTAGTACACATAGAAAAAACTCACTTCTTTAACTCTTCAGGGTATTTTCTAGTTTGTAATATTTAGCTATTCCCATTTGATAAGATTTAGATTTCCCTATTTACTGATATGTCTGCTATTTGAAACAAAGTTTATGCTGTCATCTCTGAAACTATTCAAACATTCAAACGTATATCTTTAGCTTAGACTTTTCTCTTGAATTTTGGACTCATAACCAATTGCCTATTCAATATCTCCATTTGGCTAGCAAACATTAAAGTCAGTACGTCCAACATGGGATTTCTAACCTTTCTCTCACATATGTTCTACCTCTAAGCTTCTCATCTCAGTTGATGGACATGAGTTTTCAAATAAAAGTATGTACACACACACACACACACACACACACACACACACGCACGCTAGAGGCCTGGTTCACCGGATTTGTGCACTGGTGGGGACATGGCCTGCGGGGATCAGCCCATCGTTGGAGCACTGCTCGTCCCAGTCAGTTGAGCAGCACTCCCACTGTGGGAGCACACTGACCAACAGGGGGCACCTCTTGTATTGAGTGTGGTGGTCAGAGCACGTCATAGTGATTGGTTGACTGGTTGTTTTATACACACACACACACACACACACACACACACACATTTATCTACATATATGTGTATATATACACTTACATGTATGGTAAATATGTATGTAAATATGTATGGGGCCGTGATCAGATAGAGTGTCAGCCCGGGGGACTGAAGGATCCCGCTTCGATTCTGGTCAAGGGCATGTTCCTTGATTGTAGGCTCCCATGTCGATCCCAGACTGCGGTACGTGCAGAAGGCAACCAAACAATGTGACTATTTCTCTCTCTGTGTCCCCCTCCCTTCTACTCTCTCTAAAAAATCAATGGAAATGTATACTCAGGTGAGGATTAAAGAAAAAGGGATGTGAGGCCGAAGTCGGTTTGGCTCAGTGGATAGAGCGTCAGCCTGCGGACTGAAGGGTCCCAGGTTTGATTCCGGTCAAGGGCATGTACCTTCGTTGCGGGCACATCCCCAGTAGGGGGTGTGCAAGAGGCAGCTGATCGATGATTCTCTCGTATCGATGTTTCTAACTCTCTATCCCTCTTTCTTCCTCTCTGTAAAAAATCAATAAAATATATTTTAAAAAAAGAAAAGAAAAAGAAAAAGGGATGTGAGGAGTCATCCTCCATTCCTGTCTGTCTCTTATACCCTATCCATTTTGTCAGGAAATCTTAGTGGTACTACCACTGCCACCCTTAATGGGACTACCTCTAATGTCTTGTCTAGATTATTTTAATAACCTAATTGTTCTCTTCACTTCTATCTTTGCAAAGCTACAGTACTGTCAAAATAGTAGAGTAGTTCTTTTAAAATGCAAGTCAGATTACAGTACTTCTCTTATCAGAACTTGTTCACTCTAGTTAAGATAAGGTCTCTTAAAGGGCTCCATCTGATCTGGCCTTCTATGATCTCCCTGATCTCTTCTCTTAATGCTGTTCCCCGTGGTCATTCTGCTCTAGCCACACAGGCCATTTTGCTGTTCCTTAAACATGTCAGGCCATTTCTTTTCTGTCATTTTCTTTTGCTAAAGCTTGGCTAACTTCACAGTTTTCAAGTCATTACTCATGAGTATTCTTTGAGTTTTGACCATTCTGTTTAAATACTGTAACTTCTTCATTTCCCTTATTCTGTCTTACTTTTCTTTTTTTTCTAGCAGTTGCTCTACTTGGGTATTTTTTCCTATCTTGTCTTCTAGCTCACTGATGGCGGTCCTCTGCTTCTTCTAGTCTACTCTTGATGCTTTCTATTGAGTTCTTTATAGCAGCGATGTCATTTTTCATTTTTCTTGATTCTTCTTCATTTCCTCTTGGTTCTTACACATATTGTTGAATTTGTCTTCCATTCTTTTCATCCACCTTATGACCATTTCTCTGAATTTTTTCTCTGACAGGTTGCTTGCCTCCATTTAATTTACTTCCTTTTCTGATGATGCCTGTTTTTCTTTCATATGTGTGCTGTTTCTTTGTTTCCCCATGTTCTATCTTCTCCAAGTGTCTGGTTATGTAGTTCTCTCTCTCCTGCTCCCAGGTGAAATCTGACCTTTTCATGGTGCAGTGTAGAGCTCCTCTGAATAAGTGTGCTTACGCCACTTGGGAACCGGTGTTCTCAGGTTCACAGCTGTTTGGTGTGTGCCATAGTTGTAGACTCCCCGGGCTTTTCAGGCTCCTGATAATATCCACTTTTCCTTCAAGATGGCACGGTCTCTGGTTTCGAGCTGATTGCTCCGGGAGGGAACCCAGCAGCAGTGGGGGCTGCCTGGTCAGGGGAACCCCGTCCGACAGTCCCCTATAGTCTCCTGGATTATAGCTGTTCCTCAACTCACCAACAAACTCTCCCCATGCCACCACACACTCTCCCGTTGTTTTCTCAGTCACACACTACCTTGCAGTCTGCCTTCCCATCGGCAGCTATCTTCCTTCTCCTGCCTACTTTTTTTTTTTTCTATAGTACTTACCAACTTTTAACATACTAAATACCAACTCTTAATACACTAGATCAGGGGCCTGCAAACTGGCTCATAGGTCAAGTCCAGCTTGTTTTGGAAGTAAAGTTTTATTGAAACACTGCTATGCTCATTTGTTTGTGTATTGTCTTTCATAAGAGCAACAGTAAAATTGAGTAGTTAGGACTGAGATTATATGGTCTTCAAAGCCTAACATATTTACTACCTGGCTCTTTACAGAAAAGTTTGCTGACTTCTGCACTAGATAACTTAATGGTTTATTATTTGTGTCTTGTTAGAGTGTAAGCTCCACTGAAGCAGGGATCTTTGACTATTTGTTTACTCTTGAATTCTACATGCCTCTAATAGTGTCTTCCAAACACTAGAAACTCAATAAATGTTTGTTGAAATGAAATGTCCTGCGAAAGACTAAAGCCTGGGGTAATGCTTACTTCATAGGATTTGAAGCTTCCTCATGAGGATTAACTGTTAATATATGTATAGCTCTTAGAACCCATATAGCAAGGTCTCAAAGAATGCTATTAAAACCTGTTTGGACACTGATACTAAATTGTTAAAAAAAAAAGAAAAAAAAATCTTTTTTTTAATCCTATGTATTTCATCCTATTTGTCTCCTTTTTGCTAAATATATATATATATATACACACACACACACACACACATATTTTAAACAGTCTCAAATGTGTTTGTCCATACACTTGTAAACATTGTAATACCCATATTGGATCTTCTAAATATTTGTAAGTCTGAACATTATAAAATTATAGTTTTAAGTTTTATTTTGGTGATTACAATGCAGTTTGGTACATATATACATGTTTATTGGCTATTTAGATTTCCATTTTTCTCACCTGCCAGTTCAAGTCTTTTTATCAATTTCCTTTGAAGTTACTTATAGTTTTCTTCATGAGTTTTATCAAATATTGTTGTTCATATCTTTTAGAATCCTGGTTTTGACTTCAGTGGAGCAGAAATCTCAGGAAACTACACTAAAGGTGGACCAGATTTCTCAAATCTGGAGAAATAACTGCTATTTTTTTGCTGCATTTTGTGGACTCTAGCAGATGTTACCAGCTTGATCAAAGGAACAAATTACATGGTGGAAGAAAAGTGTGGATGGCTATAGTTAACACATTGCAAAATATATTTAAGTATGGTTCTAAAAATTGCATTCAAATATTATTTACATAGGAAACCTCTTAAATACTTTGGTAGCTATTAATATATGGTAACTGTTTTTGGACTTGGTTTTGCTCAGCATGAAGTTTCATATGATGCATTTTGCTAATTTCATATTAACCTATATTTTTAATACAAAAAAGTTAGGGAATAGATCATCATGAAAAGATAGGGTGCCTTCAGGGAAAATTAATTTTTTTTCTTCTAAGAAGTGTGATGCAGGAGTAATGTTCAGTAAACTTTTTAATATAGGAATTGTGTACCCTTTTGGCTAAGTATACCAGTCTATACAAGGAAACTATATTAATGAAAACAACTTTAGGAAAGAAAAAAATCCACAAGTATATTCTAAGTAAGTTAACTTTAAGAGTTAATGAAAACCTCTGAATTAGTATATTATTTCTTGAGAGATCTCTTTATTCAAGAAACTTAAAAGTAGTAAACCTCAAAGTAGGAATGGATTAATACAAAAAGATATTTGGTGAAGTATGATTATTGGGCATATATATTGTTAGCACCATAAAACAAATTATGGTCAATGATTATAAATCAGTGACATAATTTTGATCTTCAGTGATCCAGGCATAGAAGGAAGAATTGTCTTGAAATTTTATTTCATTCTTTTTTATCTCTTTTTATATATAAAAAATATTAAAACAATCTCAAATATATAGAATAGTTACAAATAAAGAACATAGAATTGTGTTTTTTCCCCTCAACCAGTTTGTGTAAATTGATGACATGATGCCCAATTACCTCTTTGTACCTTAGTCTGTATTTCCTTGAATACACACAGTCATGTATTTCCTTACATAATTCAATACAACCTTTAAAAGCAGGAAATAAGCATTGGCACATTACAACTGTCCAATTCTCAGACCTTCATTCCTTTCAAGTTCAATTGTCCCAGTGTCTTTTATATTTATAGCAAAGGTGTACAGTCAGAATCATGCTTTCCCTTTAGATGTCACTTGTCAACTGTGCTTAAATTTGGAAGAAGTACTCATTTTTCCCTTGACTTTTACAACCTTGGCACTTTTGAAGATTACAGACTATTTTTTTACAACATTCCTCAATTCGAATTTTGTCTGATATTTCTTCATTAGGATCAGGTTTTGCATCTTTGGCAGGAATGTTAAAGAAGTGATGCTGTGTTTTTATTGCATCCTACCATGAGTTAATTTTAATTTGTTCTTTTTCTGATGGTGATTACTTAGATCACTGTTCAAGTGGTATCCGTTAGTTTTCTCCATTGTAAAGTTTCTCTCTTTATGTGTATAATTGAGTACTTTGTGGAGGTTAGTTTCAAATTATCTTGTTTCTTATCAAACTTTTATTGATATCTTTGTGAACTCATTATTTCCTACTTTATTCAGCAGGTTAAAACCTATTGTTCCCATTACTTTGATTCTCAAAATTTTTCTAAATTTGGCCAGTACCAGACTATTGTAGGTGGCTTCTATGTCCTTTTGACATGTCCCCATCATTATCTGAGCAATTTCTTAATCTGTCACAAGGCGTATGAGGCTTATTATGCTTTCTCTGCCCGAGCCCAGAATTAGCAATTTTTCCACGGAATTTTGGTTTTCATTCATGGTTTTTAGAAGTGTGCAATTACTGTTGATGTGTGTATAGTGCATACATTTACATCTATATTTATATGTATTGAAAACCATGTGTGCATACTTGGTTTTTAGTAAAGTCACTTTCATTTTTAATCTCTTATGATCATTTTTGTTTTCTCTGTAACTCCTTTCGACAACAGTGAGAAACCTGATTCTATTATCCTTAATGTATTTGGTTCCCTATTCTAGGCTATGTTGCTATGAATGAATGCCTTCTCTTACTGTATTTAGGCTCCAGTACCCTATGCCAAGCAATGATGTCCTCACCCGGGACCCTAACCCTCCACACTGGGCCACTGCAGCCCAGCCACGCCCTATGTTCATGTTACCTAATAACTTTAGGAAAGAAATTCCGGGGAAGAAGCTTTTTTCTTTTAATTGGCTTCTTATTTTAACATTTTGAAAATATTTTATAATTTGAATAAACATAAAGTAAAATGAACTTTTTTGTTGGTAATTTTGTGAATTTTAATATGTAGAAATATGTACTTCCAAAATCAGGAGATTGAGCAGTTCAGTCACAAAATGCCTTCATGCTAGATTTGTCTTTTTAACAAGATTATGTAACTGGAATCATGTGCTTTTTTAAAAACAGCTTTATTGAGATAAAATTTATTTTACCCATTTAAAGTGTGTAATTCAATGGCTTTTAGTATACTCACGTATTCAACCATCATCAAGGTCCATTTTCATTTTCATTGCCTGAAAATGAAACCCCTTTTATTGTAGCTATCATCCTCCCCACAGTTCCTGACTTAAGCAACCACTAATTTACTTTCCATTTCATAGATTTCCCTGTTCTGAACATTATGAAATAACTGGAGGCCCAGTGCACGAATTCAAGCACGGGTGGGATCCCTTGGTCTGGCTGGTGATCGGAGCCGATTGGGGTCATGGGAGGTTGGCTGGTGGGGGGAGGGGCCACAGAAGGTTGCCCAGCCGCCCCAATTGGGGCTGATGGGACCGGCCAGGTGTGGGGAGGACCATAGGAGGTTTGGCTGGCGGGGGGCGGGGAGGAGGAACTGTGGGAAGCTGGCTGGTTACGGGGAGGGGTCGAGGGAAGTTGGCCAACCCAATCAGGGTCATCAGATTGGGAGGGATTGCAGGGGAGGAGCCACGGGTGGTTGGCTGTGGGAGTGCACTGACCACCAGCGGGCAGCTCCTGCATTGAGTGTCTGCCCCTAGTAGTCAGTGTGTCATAGCGACCAGTCAACCAGTTATTTGGTCGCTTAGGCTTTTACTAGTAGTCCTGCGCAAGAATCCATGCACCAGTAGGTCGCTGCTGCCCTCCTATAGCTCTCTGCCTCCTGCTTGCTTGTTGCCCTGCCCTGTCCTGTAGCTCTCCACTGCCCACATGTAGTTCGCTACCCTACCCTTCTGCAGATCCATGATCCGGTTGTTACGTGGTCGGTCTTTATGCCTCATGGTAAAATGGATAATTAGCATATTCCTCTTATTATATAGGATATATAAAAGCCTAAGCAACTATTACAACCAAATGACCAGTCGACCAGTTTTGACCAGTCATATATTGTACATGCACTGACCATCTGGTGGCTGATGGTCAATGCAGGAGTGGCCCCCTGGTGGTCAGTGAGCTGCCACAGTCAACCTCCATGGCCTCTCCCCCTGGCTGGCCGGCTGGGCCCCATCAGCTCCTGTTGCTAAACCATTTGTAGAGACCTGCTTCTGGGTTGGAGTTTCATACATAGCAGAGCAGCTCCCTTGTTGTGAACTATTGAAAGTCAGCCCTTGACACAAATGTTTGTCTCCCATCCTCTTCCCCCAGGGCTGCAAGCCCACTAAGGTGATAGCCGTGGTGAGAGTAGGAGGAGAGGGATGAGGCGGGGAACTGCCTCCTCTCCCTTCCCTGGGGGCCACCTGCCTGCCATGGTGTTGGTGAGGGAAGAGGGGGTAAGGAGGGGAATCATGTGGTAGGGCACCGACAGCAGTGTCCAGCGTCCGTTCCTTCTGCACCCGGCCTAGCAGCTCTTGCCTCCTCTCTCAACCCCACCGGGGCCTTTGGGCCCAGGCCGGGACAGGGAACTGGGGGTGGGTGGTAGCAAACACAGCCCCTTTCTTAGGGGGGCTGAGGCCTGGCTCCCTCCTTGGGGACCAGTGGCCAACCTCCTGAGGTCCCCCCTACTCCATCCCCTGCTACCAGCCAACCTCCCATGGTCCCCCCTCCTCCGTGCATGAATTCGTGCACTGGGCCTTCCAGTATATAAATAATATGTGGTCTTTTTTTTCCTTAGCATAATGTTTTAAAGGATTTCCACATTATATGCCAGTGCTTCAATTAAAAAAAAAAAAGATATTCTTACTGAATGTTTTAGAGGATGGGAGAAAAACATCAGTGTGAAAGCAAAACATCAATTAGCTGCTTCCTCCACACACCCTACCAGTTCATTGTACAATAAATTGGGATAACTTCATACATTTTAGAGGATTACATGAGATGATTCATATAAAATATCTGGCAATAGTATCCGATAGTAAAATTATTGCTAACCACAGATATTAGATCAGAAATGTTTAATTGTTTAGATAGTAGGTAGCTGAATTAGAAATACAGATAAGGTGCAAGTAACCTTTTTAAAAATAACACTTGTGAAAAGAGAGCTTATTGAATATCTAATCTGAGTAGAGTGCAAAAGGGGACATTTTAAGTTTTTCTTTCATCAGTAATCCCTTTTAGTGTCTACTTTGGTTTAATTAAACATGAACAGTTCAAAATTACCGTATTTTTCGGACCATAAGACGCACTTTTCCCCCCCCAGAAGTGGGGGGGAAAAGTCCCTGCGTCTTATGGTCCAAATATAGCCTACACATATACTTTAAAAAAAAGTTTTTTTACTTGCCCGGCTCTGTGTGGTCTCTGTGTGCTTGCCCGGCTCTAAAATGGTTCTAAATGCTGCTGTTTACTTTACAGGGTTGATTACATGTGTTTATGACTGTGATGTTGGGTTTTAATGCACATAAAATATTTTAGGACACTATTTGTTTCAGAATCTTTTTTTCTTCATTTCCCTTCTCTAAAAACTGGTGCATCTTATGGTCCAGTGCGTCTTATGGTCCGAAAAATATGGTACATATTGTTTTAGTTCAACAATAACCAGTTGATCTAACACAATACTTGGCAGTTTACTGCCACTATCTGGAATACTGTTTAATTAGGTAAAGAGGGTTTACACAAAACTTTAGGTGGGCTGAATCTAAGGGTGGAAGTTGTATTAAGGATATCCACAGTAGTGATTAATCCAAATGATAAAAATAACCACAGTGCAAAAAATCAATTTTTAAGCACATTAAGCATATTTATCATCGTCTACTTCAGAAAACCATTAGAGTAAAAGCTTCAAGTAAATAATGGCCATACTATTAAAGAGATTTTTTTTCTGCTACCATACATCTTACTTCAGTGCTAACTAAATAGACTGAGTAGAACCCTAGCTGGTGTTGATCAGTGGTTAGAGCATTGGCCCTGGGCACCACAGGGTCACGGGTTTGATTCCTGGTCAAGGGCATGTGCGCCAGTTGCAGGTTCTACCCCTGCCTGGTCATTTGTGTGCAGGAGGCAACCAATCAACATGTCTCATGTTTCTCTCCTCTCTCTATTCCTTCCACTCTCTCTAAAAATCAATGGAGAAAGTATCCTCTGGTGAGGATTTCAAAAATAGACTAAGTAGAGATAGCTTTTTATTGTGGTTCTGCCATCACATTGCCAAAATACTTTGTTGAATCAGAAGAGACAAATTAGAAAACCACCCAGCAAAGCCATGCATTTCAATCACTTTATTGAAATGTATATCAATGCATCGCAATAATTTTATTGAAATGTATATTCCTTAGTACTAAAACATAATGGTAGTTGGTTAGGTTACCTCTGCAAACTCAGAATTAACATGGATGCAATTAAAATATTGAAATGTATCAGCCTTTTGGGAAAAATGAAAAGTTATCTACAAAACATACTCTTTACAAAAGTATGAGATATACCGTGGTTCTTTGGTTTATTTTCCAGTGCATATTTATCCATAACATGATGTCAACATCGGGTACAATCATCTTGGATGGACTCAGGCTACACATTGCACTGAGTGGTTTCTAACACTTTTAACATTGTAGATCTCCTTATATTCACTGACTTACTAGCAAGTCCTGAACACTTATCTCAGCGACCTCATGATTATAAAGATGAGTATTTTTTCAAGACCTTCTGTTGGCACAGTTGGGAAAATGAGTAAAAGTATATTCCCTTCATTTTAAACAGAATTGTAAATTGAAGCAATGGCAGTTTTATAAAAACAGTCCTTAATAAAAACTTCTGGAGTGTTAAATCAAGTTTTCAGAGTGATGTTAATTTGAGTCACTAGTACAGTAAAACAAATTTTCTCAATGTGACTATTAATATATTGAAGCAGATTTTGCATAAAAACTTTTTTTCCCTGGACACAAACATTACCTGTCTTATAATAAAAATGTTAAAAAAGAATACTCCAATATTAACAGGTATGTAGTTTTGTTTTATATAAAATGTGAATGTAATTCCTATGTAGCAATCAAGTCCACATCTCTGGATAATCTATTACTTGTATTATGGGTGTTAAGAAACCATATACACTGCCTAAAATAGTGACCCTTATAATGTCTTAAAAGTGCATTTGTGAGATATTGGTTCTGATGTAAACCTCATAATTTAAAATTTAAATTAAGTAGGTCACCATTTTTAATACCTCCTAAATATACTGACCCAATACAGAAAGTTGGATCAATGTTAGAAATAAAGATTCACAGTGTACCTTCCCAGACTCTTCTTTAACATTTCACATTATGGACTTGGCTTTGTTTGTATGCCTCAGCTGAATTCAAATTTAAGCATAATTCCACTGTAGCATAATGTTAATTAGGCAGTTTTCCCAAATCTGAGAACATAAATGCTAATCCAGTTATGCTGTTTTGAGGATTCACAGCTTAAATCCACTCTAACAGTATGGAATCCATCCTTCAGGATTGTGGCGAAAGGCTTCAGAGGAGTTTTTGTTGCTGTAATAATCCTAAACAAACAAAAAATCAAGTTATCAGAAGTTTGCTAAACATAAATACTGTTAAAAATGACTTACTGCTCATATCTAAAATTCATAATCATGTCACACGTAGGTGTGTTACATGTTAACCTTGACTTTTGAATAGAAAAAAAATTACAGTGAGTTATATTTAGAAGGCAAGAATATATGTTAGTGACAGGTATGCAACTACTTTCCAGGGTTCCAAATGCTATAGCAATGATACAAACTATAGTGTAACCTGCTGGTTTCCAAACACCCAATGTGAAGACTATCTGGCATAACGTTTTCTTTAAATACAACATCCAAGACCATACTGATTTTGCAGATAAGGTAATCTCAAACTAGTTAATATATGGTTCAAACTTTTGGTCCTATTGTCCTACTCAGACTTGTATAACTTTATTTATTTATTTTAAATATATTTTATTGATTTTTCACAGAGAGGAAGGGAGAGAGATACAGAGTTAGAAACATCAATGAGAGAGAGTCATCAATCAGCTGCCTCTTGTAACCCCGCCCCCCACCTCCCGGGATGTGCCCGCAACCCAGGTACATGCCCTTGACCGGAATCGAACCTGGGACCTTTCAGTCCGCAGGCCGACGCTCTATCCACCGAGCCAAACCGGTTTCGGCAGCCTTGTATAACTTTAAATGAGCCAGAGTTTGAGTCCATATAAAGCAAAATGAATGATGTTCAATTAAAAATTATCATTTTAGTGCTTTTTTAAAAGTTATTTTTTAAAAATAGATTTTTATAGACTTCAGAGAGCAAGGGAGAGGGATAGATAGAAACATCAATGATGAGAGAGTCATTGATCGGCTGCCTCCTGCACATTGGGAATTGAGCCCACAACCCGGGCATGTGCCCTGACTTGGAATTGAACCGTGACCTTTCTTGATTCCTAGGTAGATGCTCAACCACTGAGCTAGGCTGACCGAGCTACTTTTAAAATTCCAATTATTCAACAGGATACTGTTTTCTAAGCTGATAATTTAATGAAATAGCTAAATTGCATATCAAAAGTTGGCTATTTCCTTATTGTTATGGTGTTGTGCCTTAAATGTAGTTATGCCCTAAAATATTAGCTGACTAGATCAGTTAAGTCATTTTCCTCTGTTAGTCCAACTCCATTTTTGTTTGGAAAATAATTCAAATTTTAATTCTTGAATTATAGAAGAAAATTGTAGCATTAGAAAATTTCTCTATTATGGGAAATAACTATGAACCCAATTTACCAATTAAGGAACCGTTTCAGGAATTGTTGGAAGGTGGGTTATTCTGTAGTAACTATGCTTCAATTGCCGTGCAGTTCGCCCAGAAACAATCCATTTCAACTTCTGAACATTTGGTTTGGAGCACTTGTTTGATGAATATTCAGTTAAACACTTGGATACGAGCTCTTGCCAGAAGGTCAAATCTCTGCCATTTATCTGTGCATAAATTTTTAAAAATTATTACTTAATTATAAGTTCTAATGTATTTTACTACAGTAATACTTGTAATCTTATTAACATGTGTCTTTCCTTGTCAAAATATTTGAAGATAAGCTACTTAAGTTTCAAACACATGATGTCTCATTTTAGTTCAGGAGACAGTACAAGTGGATTAATTTCCTTTACAGCTGTTAACAGGAATGACCTTGACATACCTTGGAATGTTTCTGAAGACATTCTACGATTTCTGTTAACTCTACACACTTCTGTGCTTGGATCTCCAATGCAATGATAGACAATGCCAACACAGAAGGCTAAAAGAAAAAAAAAAATTAAGGTAAATGTTGACTATAAAAACAAGTTGACTATAAATGGGTTTACTCTCTATATAAAATATTTACCCTTGCTTTAGAAAATAGGATCCTGCAGTGGCATGCCTTAAGTTGAGCTTCTAATCTTTCAAAATTAAGGCTATTCCTCCTTTAAAAAGAAAAAAAGATTAATTGTACATAGATAATTTTACATCTAGTCAAAAGTCAAATTTTTAGAAAGACACAAGTCAATTATTTTAAAGTTTAAGTTTATACACACAGAAAATAAATTATTTGAAGTAAACAATTCCTTTTCCTTCAGAGACATGAACTCCTAAGGATAAGTAGTAACTCCTTAAGGATAGCAAACATAAATTTTAAGTCATTTGAGCCAAAAAATTAAAAAGTATCATGCCATAACTAACAAGGTTTCTTTTTATCATTTTTAATTTTAAAAAAAAAATCTTTATTGTTTAAAGTATTACAGATGTCCACGTTTTCCCCCATTGACCCCTTTTAGTCCGAACCAATCTCCTGCCCCAGGCCTTCACTATGGTTTCTTTGGATTTTAATAAATCTATTTCTGCATCTACTGAAGTTCCTTTTTCCAGTTACGTATCTGTGTTAGATACATACCTACTAGGTTCTATAAATTAACTAGTCTATAAATGAAAAATGAAATATAAATAAGAGGTGAAATATCCTTTCGTCTCAAGAATTAGCCTTCACATACTTCCAGAGGCTATTGACAACTGAGTCTCATTTCTGCTGGACAGTGAAGTGAAATCCAAGGAGCTGCAGGTCCTTTGATAGGAATTCTCCCAGGATATTGATTTATAGCATTATTCAGACAATAACATTCTAATGTCCAAATAGCCTTGGTTTAAGACAAAGATTCCATACCTTTCAAATGGCAAGTTCTCTTGAATGAGTAAATAATAGAGTTGCAGAAATTGAAAGGCAGTAGTAGCTTTCACTTTCCAACACACTTTCTCCAACACAATCTTCTCCATCCTCATCAGGTCTGAAACTGTGAACCTGTACTGGCTTATTCGGATCAAGTCACTTGCCAATGGGACATTCCTTTCCTCTTCTATTGATTTTACAGCCAGGTAGAAGCAGCTTAGTCCAACACACCCAAGGTGCTTGGGCTGTACCTAAAAAGATAAGTCCATACCTTTACCTTACTTCAATTAAAAAAAAAGAAGAAGAGATAATCTAGAACTCAGACCCATCATTATGAAAATGAACCTTTGAGGTATATTTGTCAACTCTGAAGGAAGTAACAAGTCAATACTTTGCACCCGACTTGGAACCAAATTTGAAGTAACTGGACTAAGTTGCAATATAATGTTTGGGTTCAGCAAAAAAATAAATAAATAAAAAATAAAAAATTAAAAAAATTTAAATCACTATAGAACTAACTATAGGTGCTCTGTTATAGTTGGACTAAATAACTGGTCAAAGGCTTAGATGAGAACTGAAACACCTTATAGCTTACACACAAAATTTCTTTCCAGAATGTTGTGTTTTCCCAAGCTGGTGTCTCTATAGTAACACCTGTTTAAAACACTATAGCACATAACTTTCACTTTGCCTGTAAAACTCTGCTATCAAGCTTTTTATTTATTCATCACCTGAATGTCCACAATGTGAGACAAATTCTCTCCACTCTTAAGCTGTAGCTCAAATACAATTTTAAGAAGCCTTTACCAGTGTTTGTAACTATCTTTTTTTTATTTTATATTTCTTTAGCAGTATAATGTATTTACTTTTCTTATTAAACCTTCTTCTGTATGATAGTGCAAACATTCTCATATAAAACTATATAATTTACTTAAGAGATAGATGTATATACTCATCTGTGCAATATTTATAGATGCAAAGATGATGCTTGCACATTCTGTCTAAAGAGTTGCATAATTAACCTATTCAACAAATTTCTTGAGCCTTCCAATTCAACAAATACATTATTGAGTTCCTTCTCTATAGGATACATTGTGTTAGGTATCGAGAACTAAAAGATGAGTTATATAGCCTTAAATTTACCAGATTATCTCATTATCTACCAATTACCATGGGCACACAGAGAAGGCAGATGTATTTTTAACAGCTAAGTTAGCTCTGAAAGACAAACAGACATCCTGCTTATCCAAATATAGTGAAATAATTATGTAAACACTGCTCCATCAGAAGATACTCTACTATATGTAAGCAGATGCTAGAAATTCCAAACTTAAGCAAGACTTGAGTATGTCTAAGGCTAAAACAAGTATGACTCTCTCTCTATATATATGAGTGGAGATCAATATACTTTATTGACCAGGTGATTGATAACATCAGAAAAAATGAGGAAACCCCTCTCCCATCTCTAATTATTAACCACAACCTAGCATTCTGATGCTAACACATTTTTTTAAATAAAATAAAATAAGTGAAAACATCCAACCTGCCAAGAAAGATTTTCAAAAACAATAGCCAACTCTCCTACTGGGAGACTGCAATTAATGATTTGATATTAGACTATGTTTCAGTGTCAGAAGTTAAAACTAAGAATGCATTGCTCTTGATTATATATACATACATACATATATATATGTATGTATATATAATCAAGAGCAATGCATTCTTTTATATATATATATATATATATATATATATATATATATATATATATATATATATTCATCAGTGCTGTAGTACAGAAAATGATGCTTGGGCTACCTGCTGAAAATAAAAAAGGTCAAGTTTATGAATACCAGCCCAAAGCTAGCCATTCCATCTCTAAAACATTGAGCAAAACTAAGAAACACTCAGGGTGGCCCTGGCTGGGTGGCTCAGTTGGTTGGAACATTGTCCCATACACCAAAAGGTTGTGGATTCAATTCCTGGTCAGGGCACACACCTTGTTTGTGGGTTTGATTCGTGGTCTAGGCACGTATGGGAGACAACTGATCCATGTTTCTCTCTGTCTTTCTCTAAAATCATTAACATATCCTCGGGCGAGAATAATAATAATAAAAAAGAAGCAGGGTGATGTAGTAGCTTTAAACATACCTTCATTTTGGACAGGAACCTGTCCAGTAAATTCACAGCTAGAGAAAACGTCTCTGTGTCGAAGCCAAAGAACTGAGTTAGACTCAGGAGATCCTTCACTTCAAAGTCCCTGAGCCTCGCGGTCATCCTGAGGCCCTTGTCGTAAGCAGATTCAATGAGTCTCAGGCCGCAGACCTTTGGCTGGCATTTCGGCTCCTGTTCCAACAGGGCGTTCAGCTGGTGGAGCAGTTTCTGAGAGATGGTTGTTGTGAGGACCTCTATCATCTAAATATAGAACAAAGCCCAGAGAGGATAAAAATAGCCCTTCCCGCACTGCACTGGGCCAAGTGCTTGATAACATACCTTTCCCCTCCCCCGGTGCTGCTAGTGAATCCAAGTCACTGCAATTTTAAAATATTGCAAACCTTCCAAGAAATACTTACTCAAGCCAGTCACTGTCAAGGGAGAACTAGGAGTTGTTAAGACAAGACACCAACACTTTGAAATCCTGCCACATGTTAACAATGGGAAACTGTTCATGTTAGATCATTTCTCTTAGTCCTTAGCTCCTCATCTGTAAAGTGGATATGAGGTTATTGTTACCTCCCTCCCTGACTTGTGTAGAAATACAGGAGGTCACCTGGGTATAGAGCGCAGCATGTCCAGTAGGTGCCTAATCCACACTGGACAGTATGCATGGCCTTATTTCTACGTCTGTAAAATGAGGCAGTAATAATCTCTCTGGCTGTGAAGATTAAATAAGACGATTCATGCAGCATTTAGCCCGGCGCCTGGCACTCGGTGCTCAGTGACTGGGAACTTTTCTTGGTGTTGGGAAAGGAAGCGTAAAGCGTGTTCTAGGGGCACAGAGGGAGCGGGAGGCAAGAGGAAACTGGTGGGAGTTTTCTAAATGAATACACTGAAGTGGATGGACACTTTTTATTGCTTTATGAATATTGCACGTGTGTGTCCCAGACATCACGCTAAGTCTTGGACTCACAGAATATAATAAGGTCCCGCTCCCTACACATCGGAATGACAGGAATGCAGGAGACCTTTAGCGCTGGGTTAGGGAAGCGGGGCGCGCGGATGAGGAGCCACTAACTTGATGGGTTCAACTCTTCCCTCTCCCCCAGGCTGGTCCCTGGGACCCCAAAGCCCGCTTTGACACTTCAGAGACCAAGTGGGACCTGGCCCCGCCCCTGCGGGCTGGGACTCGCCCGGACTTGTTGCTTCCAGCAGCGGACTAGCTAACCCAGGGGAAGGAAGGTCGCGGGCCGGACTCCCCCCTAGCCCCGTGCTCCAGCCTCGCTCCCTCCCCGCCCGCTCTGCCCGCCCCGCAGCCCCAGCTCACCCTGATCGCGAATGAACGCCGCTCCTTCGCCGCGATCTCCCCTCCCCGGGCCTGCCCGCGCCTCCGCCCACGATGTCCGATCCGAGGAGTCCTAGAGGCGAGGGGGCTCGCGGGCCAGAGGGGGCCGGCCCGGGGACGGGGGGCTGTCCCGGGGTGGAGGTCTCCGCAGCGCCGCCCAGACGACACTGCCCTCCTCAGGGTCAGCGTGGAGCCGAAGGGACCGGGACGGGCCTCCCTCCCGAGGAGATATATGGGAGGGCGGGGCCTTTCTGCCAGAAACGGGGCGCCGTGCCGCCGCTCATTGGTGCAGTGCCTCTGATGGACGGCCCGCGCGGACCACAGAGGACGG